>NC_041398.2:250153153-250460653 GCF_900747795.2 Erpetoichthys calabaricus
TTTTCTTCAAGACGTATTGAATGAATATTGATTACCGTTATTAATTGCATATCCTGTACAATACATTTCATCATTAAACGTATGTTGTAATGTGTTTATTCGTGCATTGAATGTCATTTGAAAATTTCCCATTTCCCTGCACCACCCTGTCTAAAGTTTCAATATGATGAAAGTCTCACCTGACTATGATATGTGGTGGTCCAGCTCACCTCAATGGAATCTCCCTTTGACTTTAACACACTTGGCCCACATTGCCTCCTGTGATTTAAACCTTTGGAATAGAAAGATTCCTTGTGGACCCCAAGCCCACCCTTTACCGCCCCCTTGAGGTCGCTCTCATCAGGTAGTCACCATCCACATCGACATTTCTTAAGGTTTCAAAAGAGAAGGAAATGACAGGAGCCCAGGTGTGTGGACTGAATGGTGGAGGGCTGAGCTCTCTGAAGCCACATATGGTGACAGCAGCCTTCACTTTCTGGGATTTATGGGATGGCGTGTTGTTGTGAAGCAGCGCCTGCTGACAGATTCCTGTTTGATGGCCTCATTTCTTTGTGATGGTGTCTGTCTCCCCAATGATGGTTGACTTGAATGGCATATGTTTTCATCATCTGGACTCTTGTTTGGTTTCAGGGTCATGATGGTCAACCCACATTTCATCTCCAGTAACAATCCATGAGAAAAAGACACTGAAGTTTTCTCTAAGATGATCCAAACTCTTGTGATGACACGCTTTCTGATCCAGTGTCACCTTTCAGGAAGTGACCTTTGTCCAGTTTGGTTTGACAGCATTGGTGCAACGTACAGTGAAAACACAGAATATCTCCTCCTGTCCTCATCATCCTGCTCTGTCACACCCATCATCTGCACGTCCTCTCTCACCACATCCATAAACCTTCTCTTAGGCCTTCCTCTTCTCCTCTTACCTGACAGCTCTATCCTTAGCACCCATCTCCCATTATACCCCTCATCTCTCCTCTGCACATGTCCAAACCAACACAATCTCACCTCTCTGGCTTTGTCTCCTAACTGTCCAACCTGAACTGACCCTCTAATGTCCTCATTTCTAATCCTGTCCATCATCGTCACACCCAATCCCACTCTTAGCATTTTTAACTCTGCCACCTCCAGCTGTGTCTCCTGTGCCACCGTCTCCAGCCCATATAACACAGCTGGTCTCACTACCGTGCTGTAGACCTTCCCTTTCACTCTCGCTGATACCCATCTGTGACAAATCACTCCTGACACTCTTCTCCACCCTGCCTGCACTCTCTTCTTCACTTCTCTTCCACACTCCCCATTACTCTGTACTGTTGATCCCAAGTATTTAAACTGATCCACCATCACCAACTCTACTCCCCTCATCCTCACCATTTCACTGACCTCAGGGCAAACATCACATCTGTGGTGCTCTTTCTTGACATGACACCATCCTGCTGCTCACTGATCATCATCTCACTTCTTAACCGAGCTTCCACTACTCTTTCCCATACCTTCATGTGGCTCATCAGTTTTATCCCCCTGTAGTTACTGCAGTTCTGCACATCCCCCTTATTCTTAAATATCGGCCCACCAGTACACTTCTTCTTCACTCCTCATCATCCTCTCACTTTCCAAGATTCCATTAAAAAATCTGGTTAGAAACTCTACTGCCATCTCTCCTAAACACCTTCATGCTTCCTGAGGTATGTCATCTGGACCAACGGCCGTTCCATTCTTCATCCTCTTCATCGCTGTCCTTACTTCCTCCTTACTAATTCGTTGCACTTCCTCATTCACTATCTCCACATCATCTGACTTCTTCTCTCTCTCGTTTTCTTCATTCATCAGCCTCTCAAAGTCCTCTTTCTATCTTCTCAACACACTCTCCTCACCCTAACCTGCTGCTTATCTTTCCCAGCTCGACCCCTCAGTGTAGCCCACCGGTCCTTTTCTCCCTCCTTAGTGTCAACCTGAATGTGCTTTGATGTTTGTGTTAATTAGATTTCGAATTTCGACTCCCTTTTGTCAAGGATCCTTTTAATTGTTCACTTTGTTATAAGATCCCTCGTGTCTGTTTCATTTGTTCACATTACACTCTTTTCTACTTTTTATACACAAGGAGTTCATCGATGTTTGTATTGCGTGTGCTGCTCATTTTTTTGTTTTCTTTAACTGGCATTTTCAATTAATTGGCTAATTGATGATGGGGTGTGGAATAGCAGGTCCACGGCTCAGATGAAAAGGCCAGTTTTTAAATAAATACATAGAGGGGGTGCGGTGGTGTGGCCGGACACTCGCTTAAGTGCACAGGTGGGGAATCGACCACATCTGTAATTGAGCTGCGGTAACTGGCACACTTGTGCCACATCTCCATAATAAATAGGAGAAGTGCGAGGGGGGGGGATGTTGATTGAAAGAATTCATGTTAGAGAAGAAGAAGAAGAAGAAGAAGAAGAAGAAGAAGCAGCAGGAAGCGAAGGAGTCTGTCTGTGTGTGAGAGCGAGAGAGAAAGAGAGAGTGTGAGAAAAAGAGAAAGAGAGAGCGAGAGAGTCTGAGAAAGAGAGAGAGAGCAAAAGAAAGAGAGAGCGAGAGTGAGAAAAAGAGAAAGAGAGAGAGAGAGAAAAAGAGAGAAAGAGTGGGGAAAAGAGAGAGAGAGTGAGAGAGAGAGTGAGAAAAAGAGAGAGAGCGAAAAAAGAGAAAGATAGAGCGAGAAAAAGAGAAAGAGAATGAGAGAGTGTGAGAAAAAGTGAGAGAGAGAGCGAGACAGAGAGAGAGAGTGAGAAAAAGAGAAAGAGAGAGAGAGTGAGAAAAAGAGAGCGAGAGAGCGAGAGAGAGTGAGAAAAAGAGAAAGAGAGAGAGAGTGAGAAAAAGAGAGAAAGAGTGAGGAAGAGAGAGAGCGAGAAAAAGAGAGAGCGAAAAAAGAGAAAGATAGAGCGAGAAAAAGAGAAAGAGAATGAGAGAGTGTGAGAAAAAGAGAGAGAGAGAGTGAGAGACAGAGAGAGTGAGAAAAAGAGAAAGAGAAAGAGAGTGAGAAAAAGAGAGAAAGAGTGAGGAAGAGAGAGAGTGAGAAAAAAGAGAGAGAGAGCAAAAAAAGAGAAAGAGAACGAGAAAGTATGAGAAAAAGAGAGAGCAAGAGAAAGAGAGAGCGACTGAGAAAAAGAGAGAGTGAGAGAACGTGAGAAAAAGAGAGAGAGAGAGCGACAGAGAGAGAGCAAGAAAAAGTCCCCAAACCCCCCCCCCCCCCATCTTAACTACAGTGTCACCAGGTGTCCTTATCACTTGATGTATAGTAGAAAGCGACCATCTTCTCAATGGACTGGAGCTCTGAAGAGTCTGTTGGAGAAGAGAACGGAGTCCTAGTGCTTATAGCATTATTACCACTAGGTGGCACAGTCAGCCAAACTGTCTGTTTTATCCTCTTCTATAATATGCTACTGTGGCTGTTCGTTTGTCTGCCCAGGATTTTAAATCACCTGTAGCTCACAAACCGTTTCACCTATTGACTTGAAATTTGGTACTCATATACTACGTGACGTCTACTATTGGCTTTCGGGGTGATGATTTTTATTACTCTTTTTATTTTTATTTTATTTAATTTTAGAATCAACTCTCGGCCGCGCGCAGCAGGGCAGCCGTGCGGCGCATGCGTACGTGCACCGCTCTCATTCCCTACCACCTTCGCGGTCACTTCCCCTACCTCTTCATACAGTATCTTAAATCATTCTTGAGGCAGACTGAAGACTTAAGTGCCAGCTTAAGTGAAAAATTAAGAAAAACGTACTAAGTAATTGCAACACAAAAACTAACAATCAGTTTTAACGTGAAAAGATGCCGACGGAAGAAGAGAAGCAGCGGGCCGCTAGGGTGAAGAAAGGAAGAGCTGCTCAGGAAGGAACAAGCGCATCAACCTCTGAGTAAATGAATGATAAACGTACAGAGAAAGAGGAATGAAAACTATGAATGCTCAAGTCAAGTGTAACGTGCAGTGCGCCGTTACTGGTCTCCCAATAATATCCAACTGCAGAGCCATGGAGCACCGCACCTCACAGCAGGTCTATGCCAGCAGTTATAGGACAGAAGTTAAAGTTAGGAGTTAGCATGATTAGAGTTTAGGATAAATGTTTGGGTTAGTTTTGTTAAAGTTAGAGTCCGGTGTGGTTAGCGTGTTGATCAATTTTATTTTTGACGACCAATAAACGTTTATTACCAAACTGCTGGGTTAGGCATGCGGTGACGTCACTTCCGCCCTGAAACTGCTGGAGTAAAGTTGTGGTGATGGTTTGGTGCTCTGGCTCGTTTTATTTGGCACTAACGTTTGGTCACAAGTATACATCTAGAGACGGCCAATCGATTAAGGGCGCGCGCGCTCGCTCGTTAAAGTCCGTTTATGTAAGTGAAGGGGCGCGCGCTCCGGACACAGAGGGGGCACCTCAACCACCACTATAAGGCCGTCGAAGTCTAATAATAGTGACGACCCTCTATAGACCCTGAAGGACGCCGTCTCCCCCAACTTCTCAAATGGACTTCGCGCAGCACTGCCGTCCAATAAATAAGAAAATGACACTTTCGAGTCGGACGAGCCGCCCTTTGACTTGGCGTGTAAACTGCTGCGCCTCACGCCCCCTGTGCTGCGTGTACGAACTCGTTTTGTCGTCGTAAACTTGGGCGCAATAAAAGGTCGAAGCGCGAAGAGAGCCGCGCCGCAGACGTGACGCTGCGCATTCCTTGCCGGTGAAGGCGCGTCTGCGGGGAGAGACCGACGGGGAGCGGCGGCGTGTCTTTACCGGGACTGAGACGCGGTTCTAACCGCTGCAGCACATGACTTGGGGGCAGGCTGCACGGTACAGGCGTATTAGGGGCGACCGCAAATTCAATTCAATTCCTTTTTTTTTTGGTATAGCGCCCTTCATTGAGCGCAAACACAGTGCGCCTAGACAGGTAAAATGCAAATACAAACTTGTCAAAAATCTAATTATATAACGAGTACAAAAACAACAGAAACTCACGTTGAACCCGCTTATTGCAGTTTAAGCGTAAGGCAGATGGAGCCTTCATTGGCAGCAACAGGCGAGCAGGGCAACAGCGCATGGCGGCGCGGACTCACTCGGAACGCATTAGGATGATCACAATTCTGATCACCTCGGATTCCTTTGTGTCGAATCTCTGTGTGAGAGGACGATGTTAACGTTTGCTATCTGGAGAGAAAATAATCAAAAAGGCGACGGGCTCGGGTCTGCTGGCTGACTTACATGACTCGCTATTAGAGAAGAATCAACAGACTCAAGGCTGTCATTAAAGGAAAAGGGGGGTCAACAAAATGACACGGGGGTGATCCTTTATTCATCTCAGGATTTCTTGTTTTTGATTTTTTTTTAAATTTTCTGAACTGTAGCTGTGATCTTTTTCACTTGGATGTTAGAGATGGCATTGAGGAAGTAAAGCTGGAAAAAATATTAGTTTGTGTGTTTACATTTAAGGCTGTAAAACAAAAAAATGGGAAAATTTCAAATTGGGGATTCTTTTCTATACCAACAGTAAATACATGTTACGGTATAGTGCTGACAATGTGCATCAACTTGCAGAAGCCTTAGCAGCTTCACCCTTATTATGAGACCCTATTTTATTTTTAAATGCAGGTTTATCGTTGTCTTCTTTTATCTCCTCTGATGCAGCCCTTCTTTTAGATAGATAGATAGATAGATAGATAGATAGATAGATAGATAGATAGATAGATAGATAGATAGATAGATAGATAGATAGATACTTTATTAATCCCAAGGGTAATAATATTTTTACAACTTTTACACGCCCAAAGAGATTGAGTCATTTTCCAAACCCTTTTATCCCGAGCGAGGCGACAGGAGTGTATCCCATTCCCAGCAAGCACCGGGCACGAAGCAGGAACCCTAACCTGGACAGGACGCCACTCCAGGATGCCAGGGCGAACAAACACACACATTAGAGATCGGTTAAGCAACGCCAATACACCTAACCTGCGTGTTTACTGGGTGGACACAGGGAGAACGTGCAAACGCCACGCTGGGAGCTCCTGGGACTTGAACCCGCTCTCTTTTTCTTATGAGGGAGCAGCGCTACCACTGCACCACCACCCGCCATAAAAATATGAAATCGTGCATAAATACCATTCAGCTTTTCAGTGCCGACACATTGGCCAACAAAAACAGCGAGAATAAATAAGCAGATCAAGAAAGACGCCAAACAGATTGAGGGCATTTATAACATCGTTTATTATTGTTTACCTGATATCTTTAGCGGAGGCAATTTGAACCCTGTCCCACAAAGTTTTGAGTCCAAAGCCTTAACCACTAAACCACATTGCAGGTTTAGTTGAAGATGCCGCTGATTTCATTCTGTTGTTTTAAAAAGATCCCTGGAGCCAGACGTTCAGCGCATGCTCCCTGTTAACGCTACCCTTTGCCCCGCCCATCTGCTGAGGATTTTTGTTCCAAAATAAAGTCACGGGACGCCGGAGCCAATCAGAACAGCAAGAACAACCGCGGAAACCAAGTTGATAAATGAGAGGAGGCTGGGTACGTACGCTGATAGCGTGGGGGACACCCCTCTTAAAAATCGAAAGAAATGAGCTTTCTATTCTCATACAGTGCGTGCGTACGGAATGAACACAACAATTACTAAGTCTTTCTTTTTTTATAGTACAGTGTATTTCATAAAGGACGGTACTACAAAGTCTTTCTTTCTTTCTTTCTTTCTTTCTTTCTTTCTTTCTTTCTTTCTTTCTTTCTTTCTATATTATACAGTGCTTTCTTGGTATTTAATATGATGCCTTTCATAATTAGTGAAGTTACAAAACAATTTACCTCTTTTATGTCTTTTTTCTGTTTTATTCAGTGCCTTTATTCAGGGGTAAAATTATATAATAATTTACCATTTAATTTTCATTCTTTTTAAATATTCTATTTATCACCTTTCATAATTTGAAAATTTACAACACGTAGGTTAGGATCAAGCGGGTTGGAAAATGGATGGATGGGTGGAGGTCTTTCTGCATTATATAGTGCCTTTTATCATGGGTAAAATTATAAAACAAGTTTACTCTTTCATTTTCTTTCTTACCTTTGATATATCACATAGTAATAATGAGAAATATTACAAAATAATTTAGAAGAATAATTTCCATTCTTTCTTGACAGTTTATATAGTAAGTGTCTTTTCATTGTTATATAGTGCCTTTCATCATGGGTAAAATTACAAAATAATTTACCACTTCATTTTCTTTATTTCTTTTCTCTGTCTTGTTATATGATATAGTGCCCTTGATAGGTGGAACAGCAAAACTACTGAGCTCTTTGTTTTCTGATATTTTATAGGGTGCCTTTCATAACTGACCAAATTACAACACTATTTAGCTCTTTTTGCCTTTCCCTCTGAATTATATAGTGCCTTTCATGATGGTTACCATGGCAAAGTAATTTGCATTTTCACGACTGGAAGTGTGGTTAAAGGTTTTCACTTCATAACCTCGGATTGTACACTGGAGACTGTGACGCTGAGTGAGGCTATTCACCTAAATCTCCTCCAATTGGGTTCTTTTCATATATTATTCAGTACCTTTAATAATGAACAATATTTAGAATAATTTAGAAATATAATCTCCTTTTTTTCTTGACAGTTTACATATAGTAAAATCCGTACTGGGAAACCTCACAAAACAATGAGGCTCTTTCTTTCTTTCTTTCTTTCTTTCTTTCTTTCTTTCTTTCTTTCTTTCTTTCTTTCTTTCTATGTCAGATAGTGCCTTTCATCATGACTAAATTTACAAAATAATTGAGCACGGGCGCGGCAAAATCACTTCATTACAAAGTCGACGTTAAGACGTTTGACCGTCTGCGCCCCTTTGATTTGCGCTTTCCTGACACGTTCGGTGAAAGCCTGCGTCTTGCCGTATGCCGTTTTTCTTCATCTGCTTTGATTTGTCCTCAGATTTACTTTGAAGAGGGCCTTTTGAGAGGCGCTATATAAAGTAAAGATGATCTACTAGTGACATCTAAAGGAAATCTTCGCTTTGCCACTTTTGACCATTTCTCCTAAAATTCAGAGTGTTAAACGGAGCGCAGTAAAAGCCCCTGACCCCCCAATCCCAATCTCCCCCGCCAAGGCGCACCCAGTCCCAAACAGGTATACACAGTACATTTGTTCGTGGCGACCCCCTAAAGACCGCGGAGGGTGGTCGTTCAGTTACCTGATGTCGTAAACAGACGCGCTCGTTACGCTGCCCCGCCGCTTCTTCTTCTTCTTGACCTTCGTGTTCTCCTCGCTGCCCGGGCTGCCCGATGCTCTCAGACGCGCGGCTGTTTTCCCCAGCGACACTTTGATAATTGAAGTCTTTCAGCTGGTGACTCATTTTCAGGAACCCCAGAAACATTTTTTTTATAGTATAGTCGTCCGCCACTAATTTGTACCCGCTCCTTTGTGGCCTGTCCAGTCACGTTGACTTGCGCGGCGGTTTCTTTTTTTCTTTTTTTTTTAACCCTTTTTAACCCTAGGCACAGTTGGCGACAACGTGTCCCCATGCACCTTCGAAGACGGTAACCGTTTAGTATTTGGGGTCGCTGAGAGTTTCCACCTTGGAGGTCTGTCCAAGTCTATACAGACGATAAGTTTAAAATAAATCGCACGCAGGCGGGTGACAGACCAGAGAAAAGGCACTGACTTGCAGCTTTTTGTGACCAGCATGTGAAACGCCATGCGACATCAGGATCAGAAGGCTGTCACCTCACACAGAGTGTAGAATGTCGAGAAGTCAGAACCGTAGCACCTTAGCGAATTTGCTGTAGGGATGGAGTGGCGGATTTAGCTGTCGGCACGTCTGTGAATGGCAGGACTCTTAAGAGATCACTGCAGAGTCACCGTGAAAAACGAACATTGGAAATGCTGGATTGTCCAGTAGATGGCGGTATGATCAAGAAAAACGGGACCTCCTCGGACTTCGGTTTACTCGGTGGGGTGCGCACCTGGTGGCCGCTCTGGCAGCACACAGCACAAGACACACACACACACACACACACACACACACACACCAGGTTGGAATGAATTTAAGCGCTTGGCCAATAATTAAGTCTGTGATTAATCAGGCTTAACTGTCATAAAATATATTTCGAGGGATTCAAACCAACACCCCTGCACCCCCATAGCTAAGCCCGCACACTCCAACCCCTACATTTACTAACACTGGACCCATTTGGATGGAAAAAGTAATAAATAAGGAGAATGACTGCAAAGTCTTCAGTTCTTGGCCATTCTTTACACAAACCATGATATCGGCAGCTTATCACACACAAGTGTGTCCTACAGGGGGCACCTCGGAGCCCCAATCAGTCAGACATAACCACACAGGCACAAGTCCCGGGTTCAAACCACTGTTCATTTTAAAACAGGTTACTTCCACAGTCCAACATAGCAATCCAATTCCTTTGTTTCTTCCTTCATTTCTCCTCTTCTCCATCCCCAGGTGAGTGGAGTCTTCCTCCTCTCCCGACTCCTCTTTGCCTTGGTCAAGCTGAGTGTCTTACGTTATCTAAACATGGGAGTGCACAACATTGCCCCCTGAGTCAGACAGAACCTCTTTAAACTGGAGAAGTCCTGGGGTATCATGGGGTTTGGGTCCCCCTTTGAGTGTTTGTGCCGTTGGCGGCCATTTTATCTGAGCAGTAAAATGGAGACACTATAGGGCTAACCTATGGAAGATCAAAAGTGTGTGGGGTGGGGGGATGTGTTGAAGATCAGGGGCTACCCACCTGAGATCAATGACTAAAGTCCTGGAAGCCCAATGACGCCACTGACAAGTCCTCTCCTAGCAGTTTCCCCAGGTGGCATCCAAGGAACCGAGATG
Source organism: Erpetoichthys calabaricus (assembly GCF_900747795.2). Taxonomy (NCBI): domain Eukaryota; kingdom Metazoa; phylum Chordata; class Cladistia; order Polypteriformes; family Polypteridae; genus Erpetoichthys; species Erpetoichthys calabaricus. The sequence goes on from NC_041398.2 coordinate 250,163,004, forward strand.
AGTCAAACTGTGGCCTGGTATGCTGAAGACGTAGGTCAGATAACACCCTCAACGTCAGTCACAAGACACCCTTCAAGTCTGATGACCCTCCCAGACCCCCAGTCTTAACCACAGTGTAACGGGGCATGCAATAGGAGTTTCGTGACATATGTTGAGGGCACAGGGTCAGCTATTATACAGCCAGCATCCTTGGGGCAATTTACAGGTTAAGGGCCCAACAGAGTAGGATCCCTTCTGGCAGCTAGCAGGATTTGAACCAGCAGCCTCCCAGATACCCGCACAGATCCTAAATGATAAACTTACTGGCCTTTAGTCCCCAAAATGGCTTACCCAGACCCTAAAAGTGATCCTCCAGCTTGACCTGGTGACTCCCACGATTGGGGGGCTTATAAAGCCCACTTTGTACCAGGTGACAGTTGGAATGCCAGGTCAGGTATTGAGACATGATGGAGATGGGCATTGAGAAAGTGCTGTGGTGGGCAAACCAGCAAATAGGCTTTGGGTCCAAGACATCTTTTGTCTGTTTGGGTGAGACAGCAACCTTGGTTATTTTAATTGTGTTAATGTCTACTTTCATGGACTCCTTTTGTGCATTTCCAGCCCATCCCTGTAGTTTATTTTGTTAATTTATGTGCCTTTGTGGACCTTTTGGTCTGCTTGGTATTTTTCTGGGACACGAGGTCTTCCACAACTCATAATACCCAAGAAAGGATCAGAAGGGGATTTTGCTGTTCCATTACAGCGTATTGTCTTTATTCATTCAGTCATTCAGATTATATATTAATTCATTTGTTCACATTCTATAAATATTGATTCATTCGTTCAGATTACATATTAATTCATTATATAGCGCCCTGTGCAGCATTTGCCCCCATCTCGAAGCCAGTGCTGACATTTCTTTAAACTCTCATTCTGTGCTGATAAAGTTGAGTGAAGGTTCTTTAGAGCCCCCCCCCCCATGGCTTTGATTGGCACTCCATCAAATAAATTTATTTCAATTAAAGACTAAAGTGGTCCTGCATCATTCCAACAGTGAAGACCTCACTCTGTTTAAGGGTCTGACCCCCTTGGTTTAAAAAAAAAAGCAAAATGACAAAAAGTGCGTTAACTTCAGGCGTCACAGCAGGACACAGGGGGCTTTACACGTCTCCCCTGGGGCTGTGGGTGGGCGTCGGGCCTCTCGATGTCATGGCAGGTCCGCAGGCTGTGCTGGTTGTCAGTCCTGTAGGGGAGAATGGCGGAGGATGTGCTGTTGTGACCACGGAGGGAGGCAGGGCTGGAGTCGTTGTGGTCACCTTTGGTGGCACCCACGGCCTCGTTGTTGTCTCTTTAACTGGGGGTCTCCGTGTTAAGATGGGTGTCTTTTTTGTGGGCTACAGTAATAAAACAAAAGCAAAACATATGCATGTTAATTCCTGTAGAGTGCGCACTACTTCCTGAAATTACACGAATGCTTTTCAAACTCGAGTGAGTCCCCTGAGTCCAATGAGCACCGCCTTCTTGTTTATATGACAGCCATAGAAAGTGGTGAGGCCCTCTAGTGGCTCCAAACTGAACTGCAAAGCACAGAATTACCAAGTGGACTCGGCACCACTGAGTCTCAGCCATACAAACACTGAGGCTAAGCATTTAAAGTACATTGAGATGGCCTTGACGGTGTAAGGGACTCTATTAGAAAGTGTCCATGATGTCCCTGTGGTCATAACCACCCATCCATCTCTGGAGTTAGCTGGAGCAGGGTCGGGGAGGAAGCTGGAGCCAAGCATTAATGGCAAGGCAGGACCAGTCTCTGGTTGGGGTGCTACTCCATCACAAAATCAAACCTAAAACTGAATCCATTGCACTTGGTCTTTGTTGGCTAATAAAAGGTAATACACTGCACTGAACCAAGCTTATCTACTCTATCTGCTTATGTGCATTCACTCCTGCCCCTGAAGATCACCTTCCTGAGTTCAGCAATACCACTCTGGAACAAGAGGGGGCGCTGTCACTAACTGTCATCTTTTTACCAACAGTTCTGAGAAGGTGCCCAAGGAAGAAGCTCAGCCCCGCCCACAGTGCCCAGAGCAGTCGCTGCCACTTCTGCCTCAGGTGTCATAAAAACGAGCAACGAAAGAAAGTGATATCTCGTTTGGAATGTGCCTTCAATGGGGACAGAGCTCCTGCTGCTGGGACCTCATTTGTGAAAGATTACGAACCCGAGTGACGCCAACTGTGCTTTGTGCCAAGAGAACAACCCTTTGTGTTATTTGTTTTGTCAGTTAAACAGGGCAGACCACCTGATGCCCCAATATGTCAAATGTATCTATCGTGGTCATTTATAGTGCCTTTCAAATCTATCTATCTATCTATCTATCTATCTATCTATCTATCTATCTATCTATCTATCTATCTATCTATCTATCTATCTATCTAGGGCGGAGTGGTGGCTCAGAGGCTAGGTATCTGCACTGGCAATCGGAAGGTTGTTGGTTTGAATCCCATAAATGCCAATATGGACTCTGCTCTGTTGGGCACTTCAGGAAGGCCCTTAACCTACAATTGCTGAGCGCTTTGAGTAGTGAGAAAAGTGCTATATAAATGCAAACAAAAAAGAATTATTATCTATCTATCATATAGTGCCTTTCATATCTATCTATCTATTTAATTATACAGTATCTATCTATCTATATATCATATAGTGCCTTTCACATCTATCTATCTATCTATCTATCTATCTATCTATCTATCTAGGTGTATAACACTATATAATAGATAGATAGATAGATAGATAGATAGATAGATAGATAGATAGATAGATAGATAGATAGATAGATAGATAGATAGATAGATAGATAGATAGATAGATAGGTGTCCACAAATGTTTGCCATTTAGAGTATGTGGTAATGTAACTCTGTAGTAAAGGACATTATGAAAGGCACTATATACTATAAACGAATGCCCTCAGGTCAGGACACCCAAGTGCAAGACGTCACTGCCCGCATCTGTGATTTAAACCTGATAAAAGTAAACTAAAATCGTTCCTGGCACACAGTGAATGATTCACCTCATCTCTTTGACAGCACCGTGGGCTTTTCACTTTTGGAATAGTGAAATAAATGTGACATTTTTTATTGCTGTTCTTGATTAAAAAAAAAAAAAAAATACCTGGCAGGGTAGCCGATGGTGAGGTTGATGAGGATGATGTCGATGAGGAACCTGGAAGATAGAAGGAAGAAAAGAAAGTTGAGTTGCCTTTTGAGCCCCCACATTTTTTTTTAATGATTAATTTTTCATTTTTTTTAATGAATTGCACTTTATATAGCGCCTTTCAGTAGTGACCTGGGGCCTCATGTATAAACGGTGCGTACGTACAGAAATGTTGCGTACTCCCGTTTCCACGCTCAAATCGCGATGTATAAAACCTAAACTTGGCGTAAAGCCCCGCACATTTTCACGGTACCTCATACCTTGGCGTACGCAATTTATCCGCCCGGTTTTGCAGACTGGCGGCACCCAGTGCTACTGTTCCTGTGTGATCACCCTTTCTTTCTTAAATCCACATTCCTGACGCGGCTTTATAAACACACTGAAACTAACTGCATATTGTTTATTAGTGTAATGCAGCTGATTGTAATTAACCTGTAGCAATATAATGGTCCAGGGAATAGCCATAGTATTCCAAATACCAGAACTGCTTTAGCGTTGTAACTCTCACTGCATGTTCTTCTTCTTTCAGCTGATCCCGTTAAGTGTTGCCACAGCAGATCATCTTTTTCCACATTACTCTCACTGCACCACTCGGAGTATTTATATCACTGTATGTGAGTGTGAATCACAGCAGCAGCTGATTGGAAAGAGAATTATCAGGAATACAGCATGAAGCAGATGCTGCCTGAGCCACAGCAAACGCTTTAGTCCCTGTACGGACTTCGCGGTTTAGAAAAGGTTTCATCCCAAGAACTATAAACACACTAAATCAGCCATCAAGTGGTCCTTGTAGAACTGTTTACTTATAAGTACAATCACCTCACTGTAAACTTGCACTACAGTTATAATATTGCACAACCTGCGCCACTTTATAAAGCGCGTATTTACATGTGATGACGGTATTCATTTCTAAGACGAAATGCAGCAAAACATGTTGATTATATTATACAGATAAAACTTTAACTTCATTTAAATAATCTGTATTGTTAATAATTAAACATGTGAGGACACGGTGCCGCAGCGCTAGCTAGTTCAGTAATTGTTCCTGCCTTGCGCTGTATTCTTGCTGGTGCTGACGCGACACTGGAAAGATAGACGGATATAATAATTAAACACGTACTACTAAGATATTTCAATGTTCCTTAAAAGTTTTGAAGAATCGAAGTTCTAAGCTTACAGATGGCTTCACGTCTATTACATAGCTTATTGTGTGGCGATTGAGTTTTTGGAGAAAGAAAAGTAAGGACAGGAATTGGAGGTTAGTACGTTTGAAAGAGACAGTACTGCTGTGATAAATTATTTCATTGAAGGTCACGCATGGCGCAGCAAGCCTCTTGCGTGAGACACGAACAAGCACTGCGCCACCGTGTTCCCATGTTTAATAACACACTGTAAAAAATGTAACTAAGTGATAGTCGACCCAGGGTAAAAATGTTTGTTGTTCCAGCATTTCTGTGTTAAATGTTTAGCTTGACAATCGTTTCTTCATTGTGTGGCGCAGATGTGAGTTCTATTTTTCTTTTGGGTTCAAATGTAAAAATCATCATTGTGAGAATTAATAATCTGTTGTTTGTGCGAGTTTTTCTTTTGCGAAATGCGCATGTCCTGCGAGAATATTCTTGATTTATGAGATTTGGACACGTGCATGAATCCACGACTCCACAATCTGTAATTACTAACGTTTGAGAGCCCCGACTTAAGGTAAGTACATACATTTACAAGAGTAGGACTTTCCTTTGTTGAAAACCATAAAAAAATCGGGGTACGAAGTATTAACAGTTACCACGCGAGTAACCTTACTAACTTCGACGACCATCGATTATAACCAACTGCCGAACGTAAAAAAGTTTTTTATGTGTTTAATGTTCGCTTGTGTTATTTGCAACTTGTAATGACGGCGGGTCCGTTAATTACGGAAGATTTTAGTGACTATAACAGAATCTGAAAAATGAATAATTATAAAATGAAAGGTCAGTTGTGCTTACTGTGGTGGCTATAAGTTTTTATCAAAAGCCACGCAATTGCGATATTTCCCTCTTTCCTTTTTTCACTATAACAACTTGTGTTTTTATACCTCAAAACCCGACATCAGGACACTTTTTTCACATAAAGTTATAGGTCTGAATTCCTGTAGTAGCTGCGGTGACCGACTCGAGCTTTTGAGGCACCATACTAAAGTTTAGAGTAGAGACTGAACGCAGATGATTACACTTTATTCAAGTGGATTGGGCAATACGAGAGTACGACAACGGTCAGATAATTTTGTTTTTTAAACGGTAAATTAATAAAATGACATCAATATTCTGTTCAGTACCGTTTTTTTCGTAAAATTGCATACCGTCGAAAAAAAGTAAAAGATGGCGTGCACGCTTCTGTGGTGACGGCGCTTTTTTTTCAACTGAATGTTCTAGTAAATTATTACGGGCGCTGGGGTGCATAGGCATAACAGCCTGTAAAGGCAGACGCACGATTACTGGTTGGAGTACTCCTTTCTTTCTTGTGTATATTCAATTTATGCTGTTTCTTTTATAGAGGAAAATTGGGGTGTGTGTCATAGAGGGAGAAAGCGAGTGGTAAAGGGGGAAGGACCTAAAATTAACACACTGAGCACACCTCAACAACAATTCTTAGCTCCTTCAAGGAAAAAAAAATATACCCTCACAAACATATGTTAATAAATATAAGTCGCACCACACGACTGCTCAGGTGTAAACGTGATGTGTAGTTTACTATGTTCATTTTCAGATACTGTACCACCTTAGACATTTGTGATAGAATTATTAAGATATGATTTCATATATTAACTGAACCTACTTTAATTCTATTTAATGCAGTGTTTTGAAGGCCATCCAAATCAGCTCTTATTTCTTTATTGTGATTTTTAGGGTCTTCATGCATTGCAAGCTCTGTACATTTTGTACTACAGCTCAGGACACACTTCTCAGACATTACAGATTGAAGCACTGGCGTGGACCATATTCATCATTTCCTTCCATTCACAGTGACTGCATTTGTTCATTCCGGACTGCAGGTGCGTTAAGGACACATCTCAACAGAATACATCCCAATGCTACCCTTTCAAAAGTTAGCACGGATTTGGCTTGTTTGAGCTGTGAACTTTGTAAATTTCAAGATATCTGTGATGGGAAGACCTTTTACAGCCATATAAGAAAACATCTAAAAACTATGAATATGTGAAATGTCCTTTTGTAAACTGTGACTTTCAGACCAATGTATATACCACATTTAATGTACATAAAATTAGGAAGCATAAGGGTCAGTCTTTTCATGATTTCAGGCTATCCATTTTAAGTAGTAATCATGCAGGCCAAGAAGACAGTCCTGATAGTAGCTCTGCTGCAGACAATAGTGGACCTCTTATTGATGGTGAGGATGATCATGTAGGTAGTGGATGTGTTGCTTGCAATGAGGATTTAGGAGATGCAATTGAGCACAAACTTGCTTCTCTCTTTTTTTGTATGCAAACTGTTCTTCACATGTCAAAAAGTGCTACCCAGCAAATACTTGAAGGGTTAAATGATATTTTTCAGGACTTCACTTTTTCCCTGAGAATAAAGGAGATTGTCATGGATGAACCGCTGGTCTCTGTAGTCCAACAGAGATGGCCAGGCCTTCTCATAGAGCAACAGGTGAGTTTTATCTAATCTTATAAATTAATTGTCGAGTAGCAATGCTAGTATCTTGAAAATAAGTACATTATTAATTCCTGAATTTTGTTACAGGTATATGCAAAATATTATTGCATTACCCAGGTGCAATTGAAAGAAACATCGCTGACATCCTTGGACAAGTATTCGACAGCTCTGATCAAAATGTACAGAGCAAAAGGAGGCAAGAAGGCACATGAATTGAAATCACTTTTAGAATTACTAGATGAACAGGTACGTAATAAGGATCAGGAAAGAATTGTTTTATATTCATAAGCATGAACTTAAAGTAGTATGTGCAGGGCAGTGTTGTAATTACGGCTGTTAAACTGTTTGCTTATGAAGGTGCATGTGGCAAACCCATATACTTATCAAATGTATGCAAAATGATTTTATAGAACAAGCTAAATTATACTGTATATGTTTATATCTGAGTCATTGGCACTGCACATATTCCCTCCAATGTCATGGACTACAAATTCATAATGTATTAATTTACAGTTTTATTTAATGGTGAGATTTACACAAACAATATTTTACCAGAAATAAAAGTAAATTCCTGAGCTATTCTGTTTATTATAAATTGACAATTTAAATTATCCAGGTTAATAGCATTTTTTTTTGTGTGTGTCTGGATCTGTGCATACATTTTAAATAATTTGCAGAAGTGCAAAATCCTTTCATTATTTGGATCATTTAACAAAGATGGATTTTTGTATATGTACAGTAATGAGAAAGAAAATATGTCAAATATATTTAGTTGTTTTGTTTAAAGTTTTCTTAAATTGTCATTCGGTTCAAATATTATTTCTTTGTATATTCTACCTCTATGACTATCATTCTTGTTACTGTACTTTTCAGACTATGGATGTTACCACACACAAGAGGGCAACGGTTCTACAAGGACTACCTCTGTACTTAAGAGAATACAAGAAGTTATCAACAACATGACATGTAAGTTCTGTTGGAAATGTCAAACTAAATGATTAACTAACTAGAAAGTTAAGTTGGTAGACAACCTTTCACTTGGCTTTGGCAAAGAGTCAACTATGGTTTATTTTTTCACACTTTAACTATATTATTGTTCTATATTTTTAGGATACAGACTCCCTTCAAATATATACAAATGAAATGAAGATAGGAATATTAGAGGTTGTGAGGCACCATGAGACCCATCCTGGAGCTGCGGCAATGAATGTGGCTGTGGTAATAGAAGGTCGAGTAGTATCTGAAGAGCTTGTCGACTTCACAACTGCATTTGTCATACATGTTGGTCTTCTGTATGTTCGAAACATTCAGTACCCAAAAGAACTGAAATACACTTTTGAAACAGTACAGAAGGTGTTTCTAAATATTGGAGACTTATACTCACATAGAGTATTGTCACTCAAAAATATGCTGTATAAATGTTAGACAAATATGTCTCAGATCTGCAGAATAGGATGTGCTTGTCTTTTGATTTTAGATTAACATTGCGATAGCTACTTTTCTTTGTGTGAAATTCTTTCTCAGTTGCACTTTAGTGTTAATGTTATGACAGGATCCCTTTACCCTGTGCAGGTTCTGTTCAAAAATTTTGGAATTATTGATGTAACACTTTTCAAATTAAGATTCCACAACATCAGAGATGGCATGGCTTGTGGTTATTAGTAATGATAACAATGTTATTAAGACAAAATTTGAACGTACTGAATATAAATACATTTGTATAAGTGATTTTCATATTTCACATTGTAATAATAATGTAATGCCATGTCTAAGAAAATAAAGCTGCATTATTTTCAAAAAAGCTGTTTTTTCTTTTTTGTTAAAATAGAATATGTTGCTCAATAAAGTCAGAGTTCTTAAGTAACTGATTACAATGTGCTTTTTGAGTTTGCAAAAAATAAATATATTCATTTCTTGAATTACTACCTTGAAGTTTGCCTAAATTTACTTACATTTATTCAGCATAGGTTTTTTAGTTGAGCCAATTAGAGATGACATTGACAAAGCCCTAAAATTTATGTTAGATGGGCTTAATGCTGTTTTTACATATTAGTTATTTCTACTTGAGCTAATTTAATTTTCTTAGTTTGGCATAGTGTAGCTTGTATCCAGTGAACTCAAATTTTGTAATTGGCAGGATTTGTCAACGTAATGTTGAGCAAACTCAAAAAGCACATTGTAATCAGTTACTTAATATTTTTTAATTGGGAGTAGCATTGATTTTTTACAGTACTTGCTTTCATTCCTATCATCATGAAAAAGATATCACGTATACATCTCAGTATTTTAATTATTCAGAAAGCTGTAATATCACGAATGTAATGGAGTATGTGTCCTGTCGGAGAAAGAGAAAGCCCGTTTAAAAAGCAGGTAGTGATTCAGACACACAGAGCACATAGAAGATCAAATACAGAACAAAACATTTAACATGCCACTTTAGTTACAATGGGATTTGAGAAACTAGTAAATTAAACAGTTTTAAGATGAAGTTTATGATGTTCTACTTTAATGACAAAATAAACTACGTGATTAAAGTGGAAATTTCGAGATTAAAGTTGACATTTTGTGCTTTTTTCCCACTGTGTGCCTATGTTTTTTGTTTGTACCCTAATAAGCTTTCATATGACACTCAGACGGTGGGCTACGACTCGCCTTTTCACGCTGACTTTGATATGTGATTTCTTTTTTATTTCGGGCACTGTGTGACTTTGTGAACTTGAGCTGTCGAGTTTCTCCGACACACTGTCACTCGATCAGCTTCCTTTTGTTGATTATCCCACTGTTTAAACCAACAAATAGTACGTTTTTCCTTTGCCTCCACTTGGTATTCGCTGTAATTCTTATATTTCCCCCGTGCTTTTCCCATTGTCTTTTCACAGAAGGCTATTTATATTGATTTGCATATTCAAAGAGGCGTAATTCTGGGAGGAGTTCGGGCGGGACAGAAGGCACGTGCACGTGCATTACTTTTCACGCAAATCGGGATTTATGTGGTAGAAGAACGTGAAAGTATTCGTGCGCACAGATTCCTGCATCTGGATTTTTCTGTGCATACGCACAATCCCGCTTTTGTGCTTACGCCATGTTATAGTGTGAGTTCTACGCACGGCGTTATACATGAGGCCCCAGGTGACATGCAGTTTTTTTTTTTTTAACAAATGGACTTAAGGTGAAGGATTGCACTAATTGAATTGCATGAAGCCTCTTACAGTTGAATCCTGGTGACAAACTGAATTGTAAATAGTGCCCTAAACTTGCCAGCTGAGGATATGCAGCTCTCTTTTAAAAGTGAATTGAATTCCGTGTTATATAACGACTTCACATAGTGAGCTGGTGACATCGAGTTCCCTTTTGATGAATGAACTGAATTGAATATAGCGCCTTACATTTTAAACCGGTGACGTCTGCTTCCTGTCTGAATTAAAAATGAAATTATAAAGAGACCCTTAGGTGGGTGACATCTAGTTCTTAAAGAAAGAACGCAGTTGTATATAGTGCCTTTCGGCTGAGTGCTGATCACATGCAGCCCATCTTCAAAGAATGACTTGAATTCAGTATAGTAGCTTTCACTATTGAAATTGTCCATTTTTAATTAATAAAGCTAAATGAACTATATATATATAGCGCCTTTCAGTCATGAGCCGGAGAGATCTATGTCCCTTCTAATTGAATTAAAAAGAACAGCATTGAGATGGTGACATACAGTTTTTTAAATAATTAAAAGGCTTACTTATTATATAGCGCCTTTCATCTGAAACATCTAGTCATTCTTTTAAGAATACTGTTAATTGAATTGTATACAGCACCATACAGTTTCGTGAGGGTGACGTCTTCTCTGTTTCAGAAAAATAACTTGCACTTGTCAGCGGGTGGCATGTAGTTAATTTTAGAAAAGAAATCGAGTGTTATGTGGCGCCTTTCAGTAACTGATGGTCCTTTTAAAGAACACACTTGATTAAAAATATCGCCTTTCAGTAGTGAACCACGGAATTGTGAACTTTTTAAAAATAATTTGAATTCAAATTCATGTTGTGCCTTTCCACAGTGAGCCCCTGACACGTAGATCCTCTTTGATAAGCACACGAGGCTCTATATAGCACCTTGCAGTTATAGGCGGGCGGCACCTGTAAAGAATTCATTGAACCGAATTGTATGTAGCGCCTTTCAGTAGTCACCGGCTGGCTCCTCCTTCACTTTCGGCCCTTTCCGAGGGGCTTTGTTCTACTAGTGCGGCCGTGATGGGCGTGCTTGGAGCTGAAAGTAACCCTGATTGGGTGTTAAATGTGAAGGAGGAGTCGGTGCATCTTGCACGTCACGTGACGGTGATTTGTTCTCCTGTATGTCGGACTTTCTTCTCAGTGAGCTCATCTGCCACACTCGTCTGTCTCGTCGGGACGGCGCTTATTGCGCTCTTTCGTTTTTTTTTCCTTACCTCTTCACTGCTTGATGTCCGCTCTTTGTGATGCTGGGGAACCAAAATCTACGGAAAAAACAACAGAAAATAAAGTCAGCCGCAAGTGGGACATCGCAGAGCAGAAGCTGCTGAGCCAGGCTGGGCGCAAAATGAAAATAATAATAATAATAATAGTAAAAAAAAAAAAAAAATATTGATAAAAGTAATAATAATAGTACAATAATAATAATAATGATGATTGTAATAATAATAATAATAAAAAAACAATAATAATAATCGTAATAATAGTAGTAATAATAATAATAATAACAGTAATAATACACCTACAGTAGTGGCCAAAGGTTGGGCAGTGACACAAGTCTTGTGTTTTACAAACTTTGCTGTGTCAGCATTTTCAGATTTTTTTTTGTGTGTTTCTATGGTACTCTGAAGATCAATTCTAAACATTTCAGAAGTTTCAAAGGCTTTTTTGGCAAATCCATCAAATTTCTGTAAAGAGTCCATATTGACAGCATTGGCCCTTCTGCACGTCACTCGGCCATGTTGCATATCCACTTCTGGGCCCTGGATTTGGGCAGTTGACCCCATTCTTCCTGTCAGATCCTCTCAAGCTCCATTAGAATGGATAGGACGGGATGGTGAGCTGCCATCTTCAGGTCTCTCCACACTTCTCCTGAGGGGTTTCAGTCTCGGCTTTGGGGCAATCAGAGCCTTGTAACAAAGCCACTTCATCATTGTCTGGGATGTACACTTTGGGTCCTTGGACCACCACCCTGGTCTGAGGTGCTGTGCACTCTGTGGCACTTCTCTGTATTTGGCTTCATCCATCTATCACTCAGTTCTGACCAGCATCCCAGTCACCATAGCACCACTAGGATTCTTCAGTTGATGAGCAGTGCCCAGTCCTCGTCAGACTTAATGCTTGAAGTTCTGCCTAAAGATTTCAGTTTTTATCTCATCAGATGAGGGAATCTCTTTGCTCAGCTTTCAGAGTCCATTATAGCCCATTTGGCAAACTCCAAGCTGGAGTCAAGCACTGCGCCATAAACAGCTAATTGAGAGAGTGCTGCTGAAATGGCCGTCCTACTGGTAGTGCCTCCTATCTCAGTAGAGGACTTCTGAAGCTCTTTTAGAGTCACCCTCCTGAGCAAAGCCTGTCTTGCCCAATTACTCAGGCTTGCAAACTCTAGGATGAGTCCTGGTGCCTCCGAACCTCCATTTCACAATTCACAATTGAGGCTCCTGGGACACTCAAAGCTGTACAAGTGGGTTGATCCCCTCGCCCTCTTCTGCTCCTCACCATTGTTTGATCATGGAGGTCTATAGAGAGTCCCATGGACTTCATGGCTGGGTACTTGTCCAGACCTGCAGTGTAAATTGTGGGATCTTCTATACACACAGGGACACAGTGTGACTTTCTAAACGACGTCCAGTCAGTTCAATAAGCCACAGGTGGACACTAATTGAGTTCTAGAAACATCTCAAAGGGGAATTCAAGCCAACAGGAGGCGCCTGAGCACAATCTAGAGGGTCACAGCAAAGGGTCTGAATACTTCTAGGAAGGAAAGGTTTCAGTTTTGGATTTTTAATAATTCTGCAAAATCTTTTTGAGAACATGTTGTCACTTTGTCATTGTTGACATGAGATAATAATAATAATAATTAATAATAGCAATTCTTTGCATTTATATAGCGCCTTTCTCACTACTCAAAGCGCTTAATAATTGTAGGTTAAGGGCCTTGCTCAAGGGTCCAACAGAGCAGAGTCCCTTTTGGCATTTACGGGATTCGAACTGGCAACCTTCTGATTGCCAGTACAGATCCCTAACCTCAGAGCCGCCTCAAAAATGGGGTGATGGGGAAAGAATGGCAAATTGATTAATTTAACAAAAAATAGTAACATGAGCAGAATGTGAAAGCATCTGAATAGATAGATAGATAGATAGATGTGAAAAGCACTATATGATAGATAAATAGATAGATGAGAAAGGCACTATATAATAGATAGATAGATAGATAGATAGATAGATAGATAGATAGATGAGAAAGGCACTATATAACAGATAGATAGATAGATAGATAGATAGATAGATAGATAGATAGATAGATAGATAGATAGATAGATAGATAGATAGATGAGAAAGGCACTATATAATAGATAGATAGATAGATAGATAGATAGATAGATAGATAGATAGATAGATAGATAGATAGATAGATAGATAGATAGATGAGAAAGGCACTATATAACAGATAGATAGATAGATAGATAGATAGATAGATAGATAGATAGATAGATAGATAGATAGATAGATGAGAAAGGCACTATAGATAGATAGATAGATAGATAGATAGATAGATAGATAGATAGATAGATAGATAGATGAGAAAGGCACTATATAATTAATAGATAGATAGATGAGAAAGGCACGATAGATAGATAGATAGATAGATAGATAGATAGATAGATAGATAGATAGATGTTAGGCCATCATCTACAGTGCTGTGAAAAAGTATTTGCCCCCTTCCTGATTTCTTATTTTTTTGTATATTTGTCACATTTAAATGTTTCAGATCATCAAACATATTTAAATATTAGACAAAGATAACCCAAGTAAACACAAAATTCAGTTTTTAAGTGATGATTTTATTGATTAAGGGGAAAAAAACTATCCAAACCTACATGGCGTACTTTTGGAATATTGAAAATAAAGTGACATTTTTTTATTGCTGTTCTTGATTAAAAAAAAAATACCTGGCATGGTAGCTGATGATGAGGTTGATGAGGATGATGTCGATGAGGAAGATAAACCTGGAAGAAAGAAGGAAAACAAGAAAGTTGAGTTGCGTTTTGAGCCCCCGCACTTTCCCATCTGCCGTCCTCACGCAGGGTCTTTGGCCTGCAGCTTTGTCGCCCCCTAGTGGCCAAGGTACACTGATCAACTACAAAACCGAGTCTGTGCAGGACCGGAAACGACTGCACTGAACAAGTCTAGGAGTCTTCATCACGGCAAGGCGCAGACATTTAAAAGCAAAGGCTCAGTTTGCATCCTGACACGTAGATCCTTTTTGCCATGGAGCTCTATATAGCGCCTTGAAGTTATAGGCGTGCGGTATCTGTAAATAATTCATTGAACCGAATTGTATGTAGTGCCTTTCAGTAGTCGCCGCTGGCTCCTCGTCCACCGAGAAGCTTTGCTCTACCAGTGCGGACGTGATGGGCGTGCTTGGACCTGAAAGTGACCCTGATTGGGTGTTAAGTGTGAAGGAGGAGTCGGTGCATTTTGAACGTCACGTGACGGTGATTTGCTCTCCTGTAAGTCGGACTTTCTTCTCAGTGAGCTCATCTGCCACACTCGTCTGTCTCGTCGGGACGGCGGGTTTGTTGCACTCTTTCGTTTTTTTCCTACCTCTTCACTGCTTGATGTCCGCTGTCTGTGACGCTGGGGAACCAAAATCTACGGAGAAAACAACAGAAAATCAAGTCAGTCGCAAGTGGGACATCGCAGAGCAGAAGCTGCTGAGCCAGGCTGGGCGCATAATGGTAATAATAATAATAATAATAATAACAATAAAATAATAATAATAGTTAATAATAATAATAATAATAATAATAATGATAAAAGTAATATTATTATTAATAATAATGATACACTTTACAGTAGTTGGCAAGGGTTAGGGTTAGCAGTGCTTCAACATTTTCAGATTTTTTTTTACACGTTTCTATAATATACTGAAGACCAATTCTAAACATTTCCGAAGTTTCAAAGGCTTTAATTGGCCAGTCCATCAATTTTTTTGTAAAGAGTCCGTATTGGCAGCGTTGCCCCTTCTCCTTCATAACTTCTACACTTCGCTCTGGCATGCTGGATACCCACTTCTGGCCTCAATCCTGACTGGTGGTGGTCTGTTCTTGTCTTTTTAGTGCTTGGACTTGATCCTAATAGGTGGGCTTCTTGCTTGTCCATCTGCTTTTATGAGAAATGACCACCGGATCTCAATTTAATTAAAATCTGGAGACTTTCCTGGCCAAGGGTCCAAACTTCCAATGTCATGATCTCTAAGCTGCTTTGCTCTCACTTCTGCCTTGTGATGTGGTGCGCCATCATGTTGGAAAATACACTGATCAGTTCTAGGTGGCAACATGTTCCATATTATATGCAGTTGCATGGGCACTCCATGGCCGTGAGGAGCAGGCCAGTGGAGGAGATTGGCGGTTTCTGTTCTCTTTGGCCACACGTCATTGTGAGGTAAAGTTATGTCCTGAAACAATTCACTAATCTGATCTGAAGAGCGTGGCAGACAATAAAGGAGCTGAACGCAGAGGACCGAGGACATCTTCACATTCCTCACTTCCTGCACACGTAATTGTGTTATAAGATTTAGTTCTTAACTGACACTCTTGATGTTTGTGTCCATCAGAAACCCATAATGACAAAGTGACAAATTGTGTACCTTCCATTTTATTATCAAAAGTGTAATCCATCATCCATTAGAGTACTCAGAGCCTTAATGCAGCTCTGGGGCAGCAGTTTTGACTTCTCTACAAGCTTTGCAGCCCTGGATTTGGGCAGTTGACCCCATTCTTCCTGGCAGAACCACTCAAACTCCATTAGAATGGATATGATGGGATGGTAAGCTGCCATCTTCAGGTCTCTCCACACTTCTCCTGAGGGGTTTCAGTCTGGGATTTGGGACAATCAGAGCTTCATAACAAAGTCACTTCAGCATTGTCTAGAATGTACTTCGGGTCCTTGGACCACCACCCTGGTCTGAGGTGCTGTGCACTCTGTGGCACTTCTCTGTATTTGGCTTCATCCATCCATCACTCAGTTCTGACCAGCATCCCAGTCACCTTAGCACCACTAGGATTAATCAGTTGATGAGCAGGGCTTAGTCCTTGTCAGACTTAGTGCTTGAAGTTCTGCCTAAAGAGTTCATTTTTTACCTCATCAGATGAGGGAATCTCTTTGCTCGGCTCTCAGAGTCCATTATAGCCCATTTGACAAACTCCAAGCTGGAGTCAAGCACTGCACCATAAACAGCTAATTGAGGGAGTGCTGCTGAAATGGCCGTCCTGCTGGTAGTGCCTCCTATCTCAGTAGAGGACTTCTAAAGCTCTTTTAGAGTCACCCTCCTTGCCCAGTTACTCAGGTTGGCAAACTTTAGGATGAGTCCTGGTGCCTCCAAACCTCCATTTCACAATTCACAATTGAGGATCCTGGGACACTCAAAGCTGTACAAGTGGATTGATCCCCTCGCCGTCTTCTGCTCCTCACCACAGGCTGATCATAGAGTTCCACAGAGAGTTTCTTGGAGTTCATGGCTGGGTTCTTGTCCCAACCTGCAGTGTGAATTGTGGAATCTTCTATACACGCAGGGACACAGTGTGACTTTCTAAGTCAGTTCAACAAGTCACAGGTGGACACCAATTAGAGTTCTAGAAACATCTCAAGGAGAATTCAAGCCAACAGGAGGCGCCTGAGCACAATCTGGAGGGTCACAGAAAAGGGTCTGAATACTTCTGGGAAGGAAAGGTTTCAGTTTTGGATTTTTAATAAATTTGCATAACCTTTTTGAGACCATGTTGTCACTTTGTCATTGTCGACTTGAGATGATGGGAGAAAAATGGCAAATTGATTAATTTAACAAAAAAGAGTAACATGAGCAGAACATGAAAGGGTCTGAATAGATAGATAGATAGATAGATAGATAGATAGATAGATAGATAGATAGATAGATAGATAGATAGATAGATAGATGAAAGGCACTATATGATAGATAGATAGATAGATAGATAGATAGATAGATAGATAGATAGATAGATAGATAGATAGATAGATAGATAGATAGATAGATAGATGAAAGGCACTATATGATAGATAGATAGATGAAAGGCACTATATGATAGATAGATAGATAGATAGATAGATAGATAGATAGATAGATAGATAGATAGATAGATAGATAGATGTGAAAGGCACTATATGATAGATAGATAGATAGATAGATAGATAGATAGATAGATAGATAGATAGATAGATAGATAGATAGATAGATAGATAGATAAATGAAAGGCACTATATGATAGATAGATAGATGAAAGGCACTATATGATAGATAGATAGATAGATAGATAGATAGATAGATAGATAGATAGATAGATAGATAGATAGATAGATAGATAGATGTGAAAGGCACTACATGATTGATCAATGGACTGGTTAATCGATTCATGAATCAATGACAGTGTCACTGAGGTTCCGGTGCTTACCGGCGAGCAGCTGATGGCCGTCCAGAGACACGTCAGGAGTATCCACACCTTCGTCATCTTTCCTCTGTAACAGTAAAGGCTTTGATTATTTTTATAATTATTTTCAGAGACCCCTTCCAGATCTGTGCAGAGCTGCGCTTTCTTATGTAAAGTTTGAACACGTTAAGCCCACGACATTAAGAACAATATAAATCTGATTCTAGTCTCATGTCCGTGCTGTCCCTGCACCGTAAACTTGTTCCTAAACTCCTCTACATGTCCGCTGATTGTTTCTGAGGCACACGCGCTCACTCGTACTTTATTCATTAGCAGCTTGCGGATGAAGACGGAGGTAATTCCGTAAATCCAGACCCCCCCCCAATTCATGTTATGTCACGGACACACGTCCCGTCCTGAGTTGCTCCCGGTCTTGAGCGCCATTTGCTCCTCCACCGAGACCCTGATTTGATTTAACGGGTTCGGTAAGGCCTGCACGGAGCGGTGACCTGAAGGAGAGGATGTGCAGTGCGGTTTGATGTAATTGCCGTTATCGATTATTTGGTAGCTGAGCACATTCTTTTAAATAATAATATCTTAGTATTTTTTATTGTTGATTACATTTCCTTTTTTGGCACTAAGAGTTCATAATGCCAGCTCCCTGCGCGCACTGCCCGAAGTCCCCACTCACATGCCAACTGTCTGTCACCCTAATTATTTCATTTCTCGTTGTTCCTAATGCTCATCGATCACCAGTCTTCTACTGGATGGAAATCCCCCAGGAAAGAGCGAGGAGAGATCCGCTCGGCTTACCTCGACTGCTGAAGGTGCGCTGAAGGCTGCGGCTGTCGTCGTTTATCGGTCTGAAGACGCGCGTTGGCGGCGGTGCTTTCTCTGCATTGCCGACGGCTTCTCCCGCTGCTCTTATTTAGGAGTCGCTGTGCCCCCAGGGTGGAGAACCCGCCATGAATTCGTGATGACGATTTCACCGTCAATCCCTCATTACTCAACATCCTCTCCACAAGCTCAGTTCAGTTCGACCAGGAGGGGGCCGGGCGTTGGCGTCACTGAGCCCCCGTCACCCACCCATCCCTCTAAGAACCTGCATGAGCCAGCTCTGGACGGGATGCCGCTCCCAAATGACTAACTCGGGGAGAAGAGACAAGACCAGGATACATTAAGACCACGGAAGTGCCAGGGAGCAAAGATTGGCACATTATATTGAAAAAGAGTTTAATGACCCGCTGAAGGTATAGCGGCCAAAAAGCTGTTTAGTCCTTGGAAATACACGAGTGGTTTTCTTCACCTTTTAAAATTTAAATACACTTGACAGGTGTTGTATTGGCCTTCAGTATGAAAGGCGCTATATAACATCAAAAGAATCAATGCCATGACCGAAACTTTCCATATGTGACCATGAGTGAATCATTTCATTGATCTTACTTTAATTTTATGAAAAGTAAATGACACATGCGATGAAGGGGCTGTGCACCATGAAAGGCACTATATAAAATCTTAAGGATCAACCCCATGGCTCAAACATCCACTCCACTCCACCATGTGTGAGTCATTTCACTGGATTTGATCTTGAGTTAGAACACTGAAAGAAAATGACATAGGACACGTCATGAAATTGCAGGTGGCTGCACTATGAAAGGCACTATATAAAATCCTAAGCATAAATCTGACAGACCCACCAATGATTTCTGGTGTTTCACTTCACTGGGCAATGCTGATATTGTAAAAATATGAAAGCAAGGTATTTTTATGTCCTTACTTGGTGTCACACATGTGCGATTGGGTGACAGCTAAAGGGCCTGAATAGTAGTAATTCCATGCCAGACCAGAGGGTGGCGAGGTGCACTGACTTTCTCTCTCAATCCCATGCAGACCATCCATGGGAAATCCTGTACGGTTCTGTCACCTCTGATGTCACTTCCAGTTCCAGCACCTCTGATGACGTCACTTCCAGTCCCGGCGCATAAAGCCGCCATCTTTGCTAACCAGCATCAGTTCTATTTTGGACTCTGACTTGTGAACATCTCACAAATATATTTACCCATTTGCAGACAGGGCATATTACTGTATACGGGTGGCTGCCCCAAACCTTTTTTGATGTCTTTTTGTCATTCTTATGACACTTGGGATCACAATGGCAAGATGTTCAGTATGAAAGGCGCTATATAAAATCACAGTGGTTAGGGCAACATCTCCAGCACCGACTCCTGGTGTAGCCATGACATTCACTAAAACTTGTGGAGTAGTAAAACATTTGGGGTAAACTATACTGGGAAATTGACACAGTCCAAATGGTCACTGCTGCTGTGGCGATGAGTGATTCACGTTAGTTGGCATTACTCATATTGTAGAAAGATGAAAGTTACCTAAATATGTAGTTTCTACTACAAAAGGCGCTATATTAACCTAAATCTCTGCACTGACTTGTCGTCTGACCGTGCTTGAGTCGCATCCCCTGCCATGGCTAAAAATGAATTGCCTTGTAAGGCATCTCAAGCTGACATTTCTTATCAGAAAAGGATCCCCATATACGACTGGCACAGCCTTGGCAGTTCTTCCCTCACCCAAGAAACCCTGAAAAGGTCGGACCTTAAAGAGAACCGCTGACAATTCAAAGGCACTCTGTGAACACAGACCTGGACAAATGTGTTGGTACCCCGCCACAAAGACCAACTGGTCTCTGAAATCACTTGTCACCCGTCATTGTCAGTCAGACTTTACTTTAGAGTTTGGATTCAACAGAATGTCTCAAAATAATAATACAGAATGATGGGACCCTTCACCTTATATGTGGTTCCATTAACTTTAGACTTTGCCATCCCTGCACACAAGCATCTCCTGGTGGCCTCCATGAGACTTCTGTCACTTGTCCTGACTGCTCAAGCTGGGTCAGGTGTGATGGGGTCTCTTCTCCAGACTGCGTTGGGTTGAGTTCTTTCCATAGATGCTCGATGAGATTTAAATCAGGGCTTCTAGAAGGCCCCTTCAGAAGAGTCCAATGTTGTGTTCTTCGTCATTCTTGGGGGCTTTTCGCTGTGTGTTTCGGCTCCTTATCCTGTTGGAGGGTCCATGAGACCAGTGACTGACTGACACTCGGCAGGGCGTTCTGCTCCAGAATCTCATGATGGTCTTGAGATGTCATTGCTCCCTGTACAGACTCAACGTCCCCCCCGTGCCAGATGCAGCAAAGCAGTCCCAAAACATAAGGGAACCTCCTCCATGTTTCACAGCAGGTCTGGTGGTCTTTACTTTAAAATCTTCATTTTTTTTGTCTGATGTGACTTGCGTACAAAGCTCCAGTTTGGTCTCAGCTGTCCAAAGGACCTTCTCCCAGAATCATTGTGGGTTCTTCAGCAAATTCCAGTCTGGCTTTTGTTGTATGTGGGGGTCTCCCGGGATCTTCTTCCATTCAAAAAGGGAAGACAGGCGGTGCGGTCAGACACAGGTGGACCTTGGAGTTCAGCTTGTGTCTCTTCAGGAGTTGTCCTGTGGCTTTCTGTCTGCCATCCTCACTGTCCTCACTCCTTCTGCCCACTCTAGGGTCGATGTTCCTCTTTCGGCAGCGACCAGGGAGGTGGGTGACAGTCCCCTGGGCCTTCCACTTTATAATATTTGTAACTGATGTCACTGGAACATCAAGCTGGTTTTCTAGCCTTTGCCTTTGACCTTCTTGTCTGTCATTTTCTATCTGATCTCCTCCGAAAACTCGCTGCTTTACATTTTGGTGGCCTTCAGGGTGGGACGCATGATGGCACCAAACAGCAGACTGATGAGTTTTCTCCATTTTGGTTGTCTCATTGTGCGACTGGAGGTGTGAGTGTGTGATACGAATTCCAAGAACACAGTGAGTCTGAAAAATCCATTGAATCCAATTATTTAGGGTCTTTATTAAGGGGGGGTGTCCCAAGAAATGTGTGTAGGCCATTTTAGATCTTTATAGAATAAGCAGCACTTGATCTCCTGTCACACTTGCTTTGCTTTACTTGATGACACCTCAAAGGCGTGCAGGGACCCAGGGGACAATTCCTTTTCTTTTCATCACTTTTCAGGGGGCAGATGGCACTTTGTCAAAGAGCTGTAAGGAGACAAACTCTTCTCGAATTTTAATATGAAGCAACACTTTTCTGAATTTCTTCTGGAGGACGGACGTCACTGTTCAGATTTCTTGCCACATTTGGCTCCTGTCATTATCCTCAGTTGCGTGGTTTGCACTCCTTTAGGGTATTCCCGGCGTTCCGGTAATTGCAGCTCAGTGGTTTCCAGCTCATTTCCCGTGAATCAGTTCTTTTGGAAACTTCACCTGCTGTGGTAGAAACCAGAATGAACCGCCATGAGCCTGAAGAAGTCTACACCATTGTGACTGGGGAAATCTGCAAACGTGTTGAGAGCTGCTGCAGCGAGGACGCTCGCCTTGTCTTGGTGGTCGACGGACCCCCTTTTAAGGGCCGGACCTCCACAGAGCACAACAATGAGACTTGGGCATGGCCATCAGCAGTGTGTCTGTCTGTGGAGAGAGGGTCGACCTTGTCATCGAGAGGTTTACTGACCTCGGCAGTGACATTCATGTGACTCTGGTGACCCTTCCTATGAAGACAGTAGACGAATTGGGAGAGCATAGGGGTGTCATGAGGTCGTTGCAAAAGAGTGTGTGGCGCAAAAGGACGAAGGTCCAAGTCTTTAGAGTCCTGCTGCTTCCTGTTTGTGAGACATGGATGCCATCCAGAGACCTGAGATGAAGACTGGACTCCTTTGGTACTGTGTCTCTTCCTTGGGTCCTGCTGGTTTGACTTTGTGTTGCTTACAATGAGGCACATGACAGGTATGGCACTACGGTCATGTGGCACCATTACCCGAGGGTAATCACAGGACCCTCATTGTTGAGGAGCCGGATGGCTGGACCAGGCTTGGCTACAGCAGGTAGAGGGTCATTTCTGGAGGGTGGGACTGGACCGCGTGTCTGCCTTATTGCCAACTGAGATCCTGAGCTATTTTGTCATGTGACTGGTGCGGCAACAAGCTGTACCAGTTTGGGCTCCCAACCTGACCTGACCTGACCATTGTGATTTCTTTCTTTGCATGTGTTGCTTTATTAAATTAACACAAGCAGTCGCCGACCTACAACCACGTTCAGTTCCGACGGACTGGTGTGTGTATTCAAACTTCACTGTATGTACTGTATAATAAGTCTCTTAAATATTGATTGTTTTACATCCCTTTTTCTCTCATCCTTCTTGGGACATTGTGTAGATTTGACATCAATTTTAAAAATTTTATTATTTTGTGTCATTGTCACTGTTGCCTACCATACCTTTAACAACTTCACGAATCCTTTCTTTGTCTGTGTCATGTCACATCATCAGTGTGAGCCTCTCCCAGTGTTCATTGTGTTAACTGTGACCGGAGGAATTGTTGTAGCTATCCTACATAACACTACAAGTGGCTTGGCTTTCTGTACTGTATGGTCTGGAGGCTAACAAAGAAATATCCCTTCAGGCGTTATTGTGGACAACTAAGTCTGTGAGGACCCCACCTGGTAAGGAGTCCAGCCCATAGACATAGAATTACTAGACGCCTTGTGACCAGCAGCATCGTACGTCAACATCGCCGCCATATTGCGAGTGGCACTGCTTTGGAGTGAAGTAATGGATAAAGATGCCTCGCGCATGTGCTGCCTGGGATTTTACAAACCGCTGTATGCTCCAAAGCAGATCACATGGGATTACATTTCATAGGTAAAGCTGAACAATTGTTTTGGTTTTATTTGACCATTAGAAAATCCCGTTTTATAATCTTAACTTTAGCTACGCCAGGCTAAGCTAGCAAAGCTATGCATTTACAGTGGTGTGAAAAACTATTTGCCCCCTTCCTGATTTCTTATTCTTTTGCATGTTTGTCACACAAAAAGTTTCTGATCATCAAACACATTTAACCATTAGTCAAATATAACACAAGTAAACACAAAATGCAGTTTGTAAATGGTGGTTTTTATTATTTAGGGAGAAAAAAAAATCCAAACCTACATGGCCCTGTGTGAAAAAGTAATTGCCCCCTGAACCTAATAACTGGTTGGGCCACCCTTAGCAGCAATAACTGCAATCAAGCGTTTGCGATAACTTGCAATGAGTCTTTTACAGCGCTCTGGAGGAATTTTGGCCCACTCATCTTTGCAAAATTGTTGTAATTCAGCTTTATTTGAGGGTTTTCTAGCATGAACCGCCTTTTTAAGGTCATGCCATAGCATCTCAATTGGATTCAGGTCAGGACTTTGACTAGGCCACTCCAAAGTCTTCATTTTGTTTTTCTTCAGCCATTCAGAGGTGGATTTGCTGGTGTGTTTTTGGGTCATTGTCCTGTTGCAGCACCCAAGATCGCTTCAGCTTGAGTTGACGAACAGATGGCCGGACATTCTCCTTCAGGATTTTTTGGTAGACAGTAGAATTCATGGTTCCATCTATCACAGCAAGCCTTCCAGGTCCTGAAGCAGCAAAACAACCCCAGACCATCACACTACCACCACCATATTTTACTGTTGGTATGATGTTCTTTTTCTGAAATGCTGTGTTCCTTTTACGCCAGATGTAACGGGACATTTGCCTTCCAAAAAGTTCAACTTTTGTCTCATCAGTCCACAAGGTATTTTCCCAAAAGTCTTGGCAATCATTGAGATGTTTCTTAGCAAAATTGAGACGAGCCCTAATGTTCTTTTTGCTTAACAGTGGTTTGCGTCTTGGAAATCTGCATGCAGGCCGTTTTTTGCCCAGTCTCTTTCTTATGGTGGAGTCGTGAACACTGACCTTAATTGAGGCAAGTGAGGCCTGCAGTTCTTTAGACGTTGTCCTGGGGTCTTTTGTGACCTCTCGGATGAGTCGTCTCTGCGCTCTTGGGGTAATTTTTGGTCGGCCGGCCACTCCTGGGAAGGTTCACCACTGTTCCATGTTTTTGCCATTTGTGGATAATGGCTCTCACTGTGGTTCGCTGGAGTCCCAAAGCTTTAGAAATGGCTTTATAACCTTTACCAGACTGATAGATCTCAGTTACTTTTGTTCTCATTTGTTCCTGAATTTCTTTGGATCTTGGCATGATGTCTAGCTTTTGAGGTGCTTTTGGTCTACTTCTCTGTGTCAGGCAGCTCCTATTTAAGTGATTTCTTGATTGAAACAGGTGTGGGCAGTAATCAGGCCTGGGGGGTGGCTACGGAAATTGAACTCAGGTGTGATACACCACAGTTAGGTTATTTTTTAACAAGGGGGCAATTACTTTTTCACACAGGGCCATGTAGGTTTGGATTTTTTTTCTCCCTAAATAATAAAAACCATCATTTAAAAACTGCATTTTGTGTTTACTTGTGTTATATTTGACTAATGGTTAAATGTGTTTGATGATCAGAAACATTTTGTGTGACAAACATGCAAAAGAATAAGAAATCAGGAAGGGGGCAAATAGTTTTTCACACCACTGTATGTGCTCAAGTGAGCCTCCTAACAGCGTTTTGACTAAACGTATTTAGTCCCTGACTATGTAGATTGTTGTTAGCTGTTAACATTTCTCAAACTTTGAAAGTTTCCCAAAGAAATCCATTCAGGAAGCAGTGGGAGGTCAGGTAGCCCTTAGACGGGATTTTGAGAAAGCTGTCCTGTGATGTGTGCCGTGCTGGTTTGGTAAGAGATGCTGTACCGGCATCATATGATCAAAGCTACCACTCGCTCATATTAAAAAACAAAGGAGGTCTGATGATTCCTTCTGAGGGTCCAGTCAAGGTGTAAAGTCAAAGTAGCTGAGCGTGTTATCTGACAGTCGACATGAGGACAAGCTGTCAGTGTATCTTTGATCAATCAGTTTGTTCGGGCTGAGATTGGTTCAGATGATGGAGCACATCGAGGAAACACAGTTTGAAATTGACAACCATCATTTTAGGCTCATGTCTTTAGTTGAATTCCAGAGTTGAGGAGCACTATGAGAGACGCTCGAGCTCCCATAGCACAGAGTTTGATGTGCGGTACAGAAAGTCGAGCTACAGATGAGGATCTGAGTGAGCGAGAGGAGTGTAAGTCTGGAGGAGATCAGTGAGGTTGTGGAGAGCTTTAAATGTTAAGAGCGGTATTTAGTATTGTAATCGGTAGTTAACAGGGAGCCAGTGAAGTTGAGAGAGAATCGCTGTAATATGTTCAGTGGATTGAGAACAGCAGGTTATTATCCTGGCAGCAGAATTTTGAAGAAGTTGTAAGCGATGGATACGTTTTTGTGGGATGCCAGATAGAATAGCATTACAGTAATCTATACGTGAGGTGACTCGGGCATTAACTAATACTTCAGTACTGTGTTGGGTAAGAACAGGACAAAGTCTAGAAATGTTACAGAGATGGAAGAAGGCAGTCTGAGAAATGTTACTTGTATGAGAGGAATTATTTAATAATAATAATAATTATTATTATTTAAAAATTGTCATTTTTAGTGTATAAATGAATATAAATAATTGCATTTAAACGATTCACCAAAATCTGTTGTATGTAAACGATACTGTTTTAAACGTTATTGTTTTCTCATCAGAAAACCCGGTTTCCACGTTTACCTGTATCAGTTTAAATGGCACTTTTGCCACTCGCATTATGGCGTACGCGCTAACGTATCGTGTCGACTGGGCAACACAGTGAATGCGGCGTCTATCTATATATGTCTATGAGGAGTCCAGCTGCCTAGTGCAGGTGTCAGTGTTAATTGTGCAAGTTCACACCTCACCAGAAGTGTAGTTCACACAGATTAAAGTGAATACATTCACGTTCATAGTTCACCATTTCAGTTTTGAACTCGTTCATGTTCAATTTTTATAGATGAGAATAAATGACCCATGAGCAGTGGCATGACCACGGGGGGGCTGGGGTGGGCACTGTCCCCCCAGAGACAAGCCGTGCCCACCCTGCGAAGTGCTCTGTCTGTCCAATGAAAACTCTGGAGAAGAATAACATTTGATTCTCAAAACTGAGTTGCTTTCCAATCGGCCCGTTTGAATTTGGGGCGTATCCGTCAGTGTCTCCTCCACTAGACAGGCACCGTGCTGCTCACAGTTCACTTTGCAGCATGTTTTGATCTTGTTGACCGCATTCTTTAATTAAAACAGCGTATACGTTCTATTCTTCTTTTATTTTCTGGTTGGTAACACCAAAGGCTGTGCATAGGTGGCTTATTAAAAAGCAGACATCTTAAACCTCTGTCCCTCTGCAAGCTGCTGGCTCCACTGCTACCAACACGGAGCACAGCGCACTCACGTCAGGAACTGAAACTTTACTTCACGGGAAAATGAAACTCCAAAAGATGTAGATAAGCCTACACAATCCTCCAGCTCTGCGCCCGTGTCGGGTACTCCAAACCTCTGCCTTCAACAAAATATACAGTCCGGTCTGCCTGACTTAAATATGGATAGCCCATCCCAGGCCATTTTAATTAATTATCCCAAGCACGCATTCGGAAAGACACTCAGATGTCTTAGTGCAAGCTGGTATCAGTCTCGACTATGGCTTGAATATTCTGTTGTCCGTGATGGCAGCTTTTGCTTTGCCTGCCACAAATTTAGTGTTTCCAATTCGGACCGCGAGGACATATTCACCAAACACGGCTACACTAATTGGAAAAAAAGCTCTAGAAAAAGATGGTGGCGGCTTCCACAAACACGCGTCTAGTGGGCCAGCCAATCCGATGATAGGACCCCCTCTACCCCCACGATTCCTGTGATCCGCCATCAAAGATGACTTTACCTTAGGCAGGCAGGTGGGCATTGGCACCAAGTGGCACATTTGAGTACCGAGAACAGAAACAGAACAGGTGAGGGTTAGTATCCAATTCTAACTCTCATGTTACTTATGTTTTAGTGCTAATGACTAACAACAGAGATGCAGTCCGTACTGTTAATCAGCAGCTCTAGTCAGGGTGTTCTAAACTGAAGTTGTGAGTCTCCAGCTGGGATTTGCAAGCTGAGACCGAAGGGGCATCTCCTATAGTAGCAGGCAGACCACTCCACAGTTTAGGGGCCCTGTAACTAAAAGCTTGACCTCCCGCTGTTATTTTATTATTCCTTGGAATCCTAAGCAGACCGGCATCTTGAGATCTTAATGTGCGCTCAGGTTTGTAAGTCATGATAAGTTCAGACAAGTAAGCCGGACCTTGGCCATTTAAGGCTTTAGATGTTTTGATAGACAGCCAGGAACCATGCCCCACCGGGATGCTTGGAGGAAGGAGGAACCGGGAGAGCGGCTCTTCTTTTCCCTGGGCACCCGGACAGTCCTTGATCCCTGGGGGGACAGTGCTTCCAGGACACCAGGAAGTGCTGGATCGACCAGGGATGGTTTATGCCCGGAGTGCTTCCAGGTGCAAGGGCAGCACTTCCACCACACTGGAGACTGCTGCCGGAAGTTCATCATCAGGCACCTGGAGCACATCTGGGCCAAGATTAAAGGGGCCGCCTCACTCCATTCAAGGAGCCGGAGTCGGGTGGAAGAAGGACGGAGCTTGCAAGACAGGAGTGGAGGCGGCTGAAGGACTGGACTGTGTAAGTAGCTGTGTAAATAAACGTGTGTGTTGTCGACACTGCATTGTCATGTCTGTCTGTGGCCGGGCTACCTCTTGCAATGTTAAAAGGAGGATTTTGAAATCTGCCCTAAACTTCACCGTTAGCAGGTGTAAGGACGTGAGAACTGGAGTTATGTGTTCATACTTTCTTGTTCTTGTAATAATTCTTGCAGATTAACTGGAGGCTGTATAAAGAGCAGTTTGAACATCCAGTGAACACCGCATTGCAGTCGTCAATCCTACTAGAAATAAGGGCAGGAATTAATTTAGTCAGAATCCTCTTTATTTAGAAAGCGCCTTAATTTCCTAGCATTTTTAAGATGGAAGAAACCTGATTTAGACAACTTTGTGATGTGCGCTTTAAGTGACCTGCTAGAGTCAAAGAGAACTCCGAGATAACGGGCTGATTCAGTAAAATTAATGGGGATTCCAACTGAGTTAAATGATGACAAGATATTGTTGTGGGCGGCATGGTGGCGCAGTGGGTAGCGCTGCTGCCTCGCAATTAGGAGACTCGGGTCCACCCTGTGTGGAGTTTGCATGTTCTCTGCATGGGTTTCCTCCGGGTA
This sequence comes from Erpetoichthys calabaricus, assembly GCF_900747795.2. Classification (NCBI taxonomy): domain Eukaryota; kingdom Metazoa; phylum Chordata; class Cladistia; order Polypteriformes; family Polypteridae; genus Erpetoichthys; species Erpetoichthys calabaricus. The sequence goes on from NC_041398.2 coordinate 250,191,660, forward strand.
CTCCAGTTTCTTCCCACAGTGCAAAGACATGCAGGTTAGGTGCATTGGCAATCCTAAATTGTCCCTACTGTGTGCTTGGTGTGTGTGTGTGTGTGTGCCCTGCGGTGGGCTGGCACCCTGCCTGGGCTTTGTTTCCTGCCTTGAGCCCTGTGCTGGCTGGGATTGGCTCCAGCAGACCCCCGTGACCCAGTAGTTAGGATATAGTAGGTTGGATAATGGATAGATATTGTTGTGATCAGCGTCACTCCCTCCAATAATTAACATCCATCCATCCATCCATCCATTTTCCAACCCGCTGAATCCAAACACAGGGTCACGGGGGTCTGCTGGAGCCAATCCCAGCCAACACAGGGCACAAGGCAGGAACCAATCCCGGGCAGGGTGCCAACCCACCGCAGAATAATTAACATCTCTTGTTTAAAGACGAGTCGTTCTCAGCCATCCACTCCTTTAATTCACTAACACAAGTAATTAAGGACAACATCAGAGAAGATTCATTTGATCTAAAAGAAAAGTAGAACTGGGTGTCCTTCCCAGTGGAAGCCTATAAAGTGAAAACAGTAAAGGCGTCCTGAGCGCTGCGGGACACCATATTGAACGTCTGTGTGTAATGATGGAGTCCCGTCAGCACATTTCTGTACGTATTGGAGTCGATTTGATAAATGAGAACTAAACCAAGTGAGCGCAGTCACTGCCTGTGAGCCCAACGTCATTTTCTAGCCTGTGCAGTAAAATCGAACGGTCGATGGAGTCAATCGCTGCACTTAAGTCTAACAACACCGTTGAAAAGGCGATATATTATATATGTGTTGTATCCCTTTAATTAGTTGTCGCCCACCTTGATTTATTAGTTATTGTGATTGGCCTGTGCTGAGTTGGAACTTGGCCAATCACAGAGCTTCACTTTGAACCTTATAGATTAGTTTGGTGGCGTCTGAGCAGTAGAGTAGGAGCTTCATTTAAATGTGAAAGTTTGCGTAATTATCTATAAAGTTAGTGGAATTTAATTGTTTGTCCTTAAAGTATATTGTTTATGTGTTTAAATATTTTATTCTGGATATGCAGTATCTGCGGTGGGTTGTTACCCTGCCCGGGATTGGTTCCTGCCTTGTGCCCTGTGTTGACTGGGATTGGCTCCAGCAGACCCCTGTGACCCTGTGTTCGGATTCAGCGGGTTGGAAAATGGATGGATGGATGGATATACAGTATATATATTTTAGTACAGTTTCTAAATATAGAGGAAGCTAAAGTAGACGCTATTTGGAGTTTCACACATATTGTTTATTATAGAATTACAGTATTACGGTTTCCTCGTGTATAATATGTATATATGTTAAGAATAGTTACTTATTTCATTTGAGTAAATGCTTTATGGTTTAACATTCTAGTAATTTGAAGTTATTGTGAGTGTAGTACGCCATCTGCTGGATAAATAAAGTATCTGTTAATGACTAATGTTAACATTGACAAACTGAAGAGAAAGAAACTGGGATAGCTAATTTATGTTTATTATTTTATTTAGACCGTATCTTCACATTTGTATAAGTTTGGAAGAAATTAATAAATAGAATTTGGACATCTTCATCCATCCCTGACCGGATGTGTGCAGCGGTTGTAAACCTGAACCAACTTAAGTCTTCATTACAAACACAACTACAGTGGAGTTTCCTTCATCAGAGGATATCAGAATGTCGTTTACAACCCGCGTTAGTGCCGTTTCTGTACGGTGACCAGTGCGGAAACCAGACTGGAATTTGTCATGTCATGGCATGTGATGCGAAAGGTGTGACTGAAGCCGATTGGCGACGACTTTTTCTAGTTGCTGACCCATGAGAGACGGAGGTCGTAAGACACATTGGTCATAAGTTGACGACTTCCTGTGCCAATGCCTGGTCTAATTTTCCTGTGCATGGCACTGCCATGCTGAATGCTCCTTTCCAACACTGTAAGCCCCCCTTTTGGGCCTGTGTAGGCTGAGGCAGGGCCCTGGAGTTGGGATTAGGCCCACTGAGGTGAGGCCTTTTTCTCCCCCCCAAGCAGGCCTAGGTGGCCAGTGATGCCCTTTTGCCAGATTGAAGACTCCACTTCATAACGCAAAGGGCAGAATCCAAATCTCCTGGTAAGAAAAAACAATTCAGAAGTCCAAAGAGAAAAATTCCTGTGGTCCAGGAAAACAAAATGTAAGAAGACGACACAACACGTTTGTTTTTCATGTTTTCCATTTATTAAATCCGTATTACTACAATACAATTTTGTGATGGAATACAAAACAATGCCGGCGTTATGATGGTTAACAGCATTGTGGTCCCCACCATAACCCCTTTGATAACCAGATAATCTCACGCGAGGATATTTTTTTATCGGTAAGTATAAGAAAACAAAACTCTCCTAATTCTATTTATATTACAATAAAACATGATTTGTATTTCTTTGGCTGTTTTTCTGATAGGCGTTTCTCCACAATCGCCTTCTTCAGTAGTAGAAATTGCTCTCTTTACCCGCGGTGGTGGTGTCGTGTACACGGCAGGGGGTGCGGCCTTCTCCGTCACTGCCCGCCTCTGCCGCCGCCATTATGATGCCTTCGCCGAAGCTGGGAATTTCTGAGTTGCCTGCAGAGGGCGCCACTGGCTCCACGGTGGTTGGCCCATGGTTACCCATATTGCATCCATTTTTGACGGGCGTCTTTCTCATGCCCACCGGATTAATATTGCCACCGTTGGATGGGTAATACGGTATGTTGAGAACAACATTGTTGTTCCCTGATGGGGAGGATGTGACTGGGATGGTGGCACTGCCATCAGCTGAGGGAACAAAGCCACCAGGTTGAATCTGGGTTGAGCCAGTGTTTGGTGAGGGGGTAACCTTTCGGATACCAGCTGGCAGGAAGACACCACCGAAGGGGTTCACATTGCCGGGGTACATCGGGTTTATGCCCTGCGCTGGGTTGGGCTGATTCACACCCTGGTTTGGACTGTCTCCTCTGTCCGGCTGGCTTTGTCCATTGGCTGGGGAGTTTCCACCTGATGCTGGTGGGTTGGCTTCAGGGTTGGTTGGGGTGCCCCCCTGACCATTTGGACTCCCCTCAGCGGCAGGTGGACTACCACCAGCGGCAGGTGCGCCACCTTCTGCGTTGGGGGCTGCGCCGTCTGGTTTTGGGGCTGTTCCTCCGGGTGTGGGTGTGGCTTCCTCAGCTTTGGGGGGTTTGGTTGGCTCCTTTCCTCCCTCTGCCTTTGCAGGTCCCTCTTCATTAATTTCTTCGGACAGGGGCATCCTTTTCCCGAAATGCCCGTAGCCACCATATGGTCCATAACCATAAGCGGGTGGCATGTAACCGGCATACTGAGGCTGGGAAAAGAATGGAAAAAAGGCAAATTTGAAATCATGGATAACTAATTAAACACGCAGATCCTTAAAGTCATCTTTGATCCATGAAAACGTTTGTGTTCTGCCTCATTCTGCACTGATCTTGTGCCAAGCTGGCCAATCAAACTATCATCACACAGCCATCACACAACTTCTGCCAGCCGTGACCGAGGCCATCGGGTCCCATTGACTCTCCTTCTCACAAACACAACAGACACTGACAGAGACAACGACAGATTGAGTCAACTTACTGGGCCACCTTCCTCTGATTCGGCAGGAGCTGCTCTGTTGGGTCCCATCTAAAGAAGAAACAACAGAAAGGTCAGTTGATGGGATTCCATGAACGTTCCCTGGAAATCACAAGCAAAAAACACAAAAGAAAGACAAAGGGAACGTACGCCAGCCATAGGGGGAGATGGGAGGTGAATGTAGACCACTTTAGGATAATTCTGTAAAAAAGAATAAAGAACACCAGTGAGGACTGTCAGACTGACCAATACGAGCACAGGTGAGGGTGCCAGAGAGGTCACAGGTCTGAAGTTGCTGTCCTGGAAGAAGACCAGAGGCCTCCTGTTGGCTCCACCCACTTCTCCTCCCCCAACACATGCTCCTGCCCCAGGACTTTTTCCATGGATCATCTCAGTAATCAGGAGGTTCTGCTAGACCCACTGGAAAACAGAGAGACCTCCATCCTTAACCATCTGCACAGACTCCTTGATGGCCGTGTCCTCACACTAATCAGAACTCAAGAAGGCTGAGAAACAAGAGGAGGTCATCCAGTCCTACAAGCACATCTGGTTAACAAACAGCCCAGAGGCACCAATTCATGGAGCTGTCCATCCTGGGATCTCAGCCTTCTCAGTTCTCTTTTCTGGTTTTTCTTGACAAAACACCAAAGGCAACTTGCACAGTGGGCACATCACAAGTCTCGGCTCACCCCGGCTTGGCCTTGCTGCTGCTGGACAGGAACCTGTTGCTGGAAACCAAAGGAGGCGAACTGTGTGGAGAGAAAGGAAAGGAGACATGTTGAGCAGGTGGGATGCCAAGTGAGGCACTGGGGAGCAAAAAGACTTGCAGACTGCGTGAATCTTATGAAAATCACACAGCATATAGCATCTGTCTGTCTGTCTATCTTTTATAAAAGAAATTCAAAAGGCGATTTTGCAACGACATAAAGCAGAAGGTGGCACGGCACTACCTAACTTTCAGTGTTATTACTGGGTAAAGTTCTATCTATCTATCTATTATATAGTGCCTTTCATATCTATTAATCTATCTATTACATAGTGCCTTTCATAACAATTTATTTATCTGTCGATCTATCTTAAAAGAATTTCATTACGCAATTTTGCAATGACTTAAAGCAGAAGGTGGCACGGCACTACCTAACTTTCAGTGTTATTACTAGGTAAAGTTCTGTCTATCTGTATAGTGTCTTTCTATCTATCAGGAAGTTCTGCTAGACCCACTGGAAAACAGAGAGACCTCCATCCTCAACCATCTGCATAGACTCAATGACAGCCGTGTCCTCACACTAATCAGAACACGAGAAGGCTGATAGATAGAGTGAAAGGCACTATATAATAGATAGATAGAAGTGAAAGGCACTATATGATACATAGATAGATATGAAAGGCAAATAATAAATATATGGATAGATAAAAGTGAAAGGCACTATATAATAGATAGATAGTTCTATCTATCTATCGTATAGTGCCTTTCACTTTTATCTATCCATCTATTTATTATTTGCCTTTCATATCTATCTATCTATCAATCATATGGTGCCTTTCACATCTAACGTGTATTTAATGTCATTTATATCTATATCTGTTTTATGGAGCCTTGCACGTTCGTCTGTCTTTTATTTGGCACGTTTCATATTAATGTATTCATGATATAGTGCCTTTTATCTTTATCTATCTAGAGTGTGTTATTTTTATGCCTGTCTTTCTTAAATCGTACGTTTTATGTTCATCTCACTCTTACATAGCACTAGTTTCTCATAAAGAGCCTTTCATCTGCCTTGCTCTTCTGTAGCTCCTTAGTTATCTATCTATAAGCACTTTATATAGTGCCCTTCACATTTGTCTATTATATTGTGCCTTTCATGTTTATCTCTTATATTGCCCTTTTCATATCTATCTAAATATAATTACTTAATACAGTACCTTTCACATATCTGTATATTATATGGTCCCTTTTATGGCCATGTATCTCTTATATTGTGTTTTCATATTTATATTTCTATACAGTATACTGCCTTTCAACTCTGTATTGTATATTTCATATCTATGAATGTGTCTGTACTATAGTGCCTTTCATATTTATCTTCGCATGGCTGCCACTGGATAGAAATTTGGTGATGGGACCTTCAGGAGACACACTGTATGAGAAGAAAGGAAATGGAAAGGGATGACAAAAGACACATTTGTGGACAAGCAGATTTGAAGATTTGCAGAGAAAGGCAAACATCTGACACAACAACGCTCTGTAATGACCTGACCATAATAAAACAACCACACAGCAGTCATGCAAACAGCGCATGGATTTCACATAATAAATTGCATGAGAACTTCTCCAAAGGTGTCGAGTTGAACGTCAGTTGTCTCCTCACCTGCTGTTGCTGCTGGTCCTGCTGACTTGGGAAGGGCGCCTGTCTTGGCAGGTTAGCGTAGGAGGTGCTGATCTGCGCAAACAAAATCAGCAAGAAAAACAAAAATCGCATTGGCACCACACAGCATGTTGGGCAGATAGACGCGTCAGTACTCTCTCACTCACCTCAGGGTTTGGCAGCATCGGCTGCTGCTGTCTCACCGGCGGGATGGCGCCATACGATGGGATCAGCTGAATGGAGAAGACAAGCGGAACAACACCAAATTAATGCAGAAAAGTGAGAAACCAAACTGAAGAAGAACAGGCCATCCAGCTCATGTGCAGGGAGAGAAATGACAGTTGGAGGAGTCAAAGTCCCCACTTATGGCTGCAGTGACAACGGTGACAGGACAGGCTTGAACTCACATTGGGCTGTGGCTGCATCGGCTGCTGTGGTCTGGGCAGAGGAATCTGAGGAACGACGGCATATGAAGGGATGACCTGTGAAAGGAGACTTGGTTTAGAGGAGATGGCTGTCATATACAGTATAGTGCCTTTCACCACTATCTGTTATATACAGCTATCTAAATAACCTTATTTTGTATAGTGCCTTTCATATCCATCTGTCTTACATTACGTTCTTCATAATTATGTTATGCAGTAGATTTCCAATGTATATTTGTATCCATCCATCTGTCTCTTACACAATTCATTTCACATCTGTCTCCTTGTAATGCTTTTAGGGTCTCTTCTATCGGTGTAACTTATATAGAGCCGTACACATCAATCTGTTTATCTCTTACATAGCACTCTTCATATGGAGCCTACCTATGCTGTATAAGGTCCTTTTTAATATGGTATCTAAAATATAGTGCCTTTCATGTTTATCTGTCTGTTATATAGCTCCTTTCACTTATATCAGTTCATCTATCAAATATTGCCCTTCACATATATCCATTATATAGCGCCTTTCACATCTGCCTATCTATGAATTTATCTGTTAAATGGCGCCTTTCACTTTTACCTCTCCATCTGTCTAACCATTTTAAACATAGCTCTTCCCGTTTGTCTAGCTCTTATTCCTCATCCCCCTCTCTTATATGGTGCCTTACATATCGATCTGTAACAGATAGATAGATAGATAGATAGATAGATAGATAGATAGATAGATAGATAGATAGATAGATAGATAGATAGATAGATAGATAGACAGGCGCTATATAAGATAGATAGATAGATAGATAGATAGATAGATAGATAGATAGATAGATAGATAGATAGATAGATAGATAGATAGATAGATAGACAGGCGCTATATAAGATAGATAGATAGATAGATAGATAGATAGATAGATAGATAGATAGATAGATAGATAATTAATGTAAAAGGTGTAACGCTTACTTCTAAATTTGGCTGCTGGGGTCTGAACTGCGGCATGTTGCTGAATGGCTGGTTTACCTGCAAAGTGAGAAACGAAGTCATTACGCAAAGTGAGGGGCAGCAGCCGTCGTCTTTAAAATCACCTGCTCCGTTTTTTGAACCCGCGTTTCCATTTCTGACGTGAGCGGAAGCGGAACCCACGTGACATTAACTACACGCACGCGCAGTGACTCCCACTGGGCCAGTTTGCCGTTTTTCATCTTTTGCATTTGGCAGTGAATGAGGGGTAAACAGATTACGAATTTTAATAAATTCTGGTTGTTTTGGGCTTACATTTACTTATTTGCTTTGACGCCGTTTTCCATGGCGACTTACAAGATTTATATTACATGCCTTTTTTGTTTTTTCCAGTGGGAGCACAGGCAGGTGAAGTGACTTGCGCACTGTCTCCCAGTGTCGGTAGCGGCATTTGAACCCACCACCTTGGGGTTTGAAACTTTAATCAGTCCGTCACATTGCCTGGTCTTGTCGGTGCTGCTGAGAGGATTAATTTGGGCTCTCCGCTTTATCGTGCTTGATAACGCGGGTTCAGAAAACGGACGGGCGGATGGCGGTTCTCTTTTTTTAAGGTCACGCCATTTACTTGTGGCAGCTCCTGAGGTCGCTGGATGTGCGTCTGTCTCGGGATGTTTCCGTAGGGCTGGAGCACCTGAAACAAAAGAACAGAAAAGAGCGTGAGGTGGGCTCCTCGTGGACCCGCGTCATTCAGATCGAGGCCGTGGTGGCTGAACTCGCATCTGCAGCACTGGGCACGCAGCGAGAAGAGACCCTGGATGGGCCAGCACATAAATACATTTGCGCACATACGCGGAGTAAAATTATTATGATAAATAATAAAGGGCGGCGCAGTGGGTAGCGCTGCAGCTTCGTAGTTAGAAGACTCGGGTTCACTTTCTGGGTCCTCCCTGTGTGGAGTCTGCATGTTCTCCCCGTGTCTGCGTGGGTTTCCTCCCACAGTCCAAAGACATGCAGGTTAGATACATTGGCGATCCTAAATTGTTCATAGTGTGTGTGTCCTGCGGTGGGCTGGCGTCCTGCCCAGGGTTTGTTTCTTGCCTTGCTGGCTGGGATTGGCTCCAGCAGACCCCCGTGACCCTGTAGCTAGGATATAGCAGGTTGGATCATGGATGGATGGATAATAAACAAAGCGCATTTGTAACTACTGTGACCAAGAGCAAGTCAGCTTAATCCCATGAAAACACCAGCGTCACAAAGGCGTCAGAGCAGACCGACTTGGACCATCGCAGCTGGGGCTGAATGTGGCCCCTCAGTGACGCTTTTTGGTGCCACCCATTGTGCAAAACTGAGCCGAGGCTGCGAAATACACAGAGACATTTATGGAGCCATCACTGAAAAGTGTTCTCTTACTTCTGGCAGGGGCAGCTGGGGTCTTGGCTGCGGTAAGGCGCCAAATGAAGGGATGATCTTAAAGGGGAGGAAAACCAAAAAGATGCGTCAGAGTCAAAGCACCAGCCACCTGCACATGGAATGGGGCGAGCCGGGTGAAGACGTACCTCGACACTCGGCTGCTGCTGTGGTCGGACCTGCGGCGCGTTGTTGAAGGGCTGGTTCAGCTGTGGGGACAAAGACAACTGTCACTGGACACGGGGCTGGGGGACAAAAGGGGACCTGCTGGAGCAGCCTGACAGACTGCATGTGTGACGGGCTTAGTGCTCAGCCGGATCAACATCCAAGAAAGAACGAAGAGCTGTAATAAGGCTTAATACGAGATTTATGGTACATAAAGAGTTAATGTGAAAAGGCACTATATAAGAAAAAGAAAGAAACTGATCTGTAATAAGGCTTAATATGGAATGTGCTTTATACTATAAGAAATTAAAAATATACATAAAGCACTATATGGGAAAGAAACAAAGGATTGATTTAAAACTTTGTTTAAAGTGCAAAACTCTATATGTTATAAGAAAGAAAAAGAAAGAACGAAAGAAAGAAAGAAGCTAAACTGGTTTGTAATATGACTAATAATGAAAGATGCTCTTTAATATAGAAAGAAAAAAAGAACTAAATTGTTTTTGTAATTTTGCCAAATTTCCGAATGATGGAATGAGCTCTATAATATAGAAAGACAAAAAGAAAAAGTCGAAATTGATTTATAATTTTGCCCATTATGACAGGTGCTATACAAAATATCCAAAAAATGATGCTGCTGAAATATGTTGTAATATTTCTCATTATTAAAAGCACTAAATAATATATTAAAGGAAAGAAAGAAAGAAAAGTGTAAAATTTTCTGGTTTTTCTAATGATGAAAAGCACCGTATAATATAGGAAGAGTCATTCTTTCTCATTTTTCAAATTATAAATTGTGTTATATAAAATATTAAAAAAAGAAAGATTAAATACTAAATAACTTTGTAATTCCTCCCATGATGAAAATCATTGTGTAATGCATGAATAAAGAAAGAAACTTGTTTTGAAATTTTGCCCGTCATGAAGTGTGCTCTGTAAAATGCCAAAATAGAAAGAAAATAATGCTGCTAAATTTACCGTTATTGGATTTTACCCAAGAGGAAAAGCATTAAACTATTGAAATTTTTCAAATCCGGCACGGTGGCGCAGTGGGTAGCGCTGCTGCCTCGCAGTTGGGAGACCTGGGGACCCGGGTTCGCTTCCCGGGTCCTCCCTGCGTGGAGTTTACATGTTCTCCCCGTGTCTGCGTGGGTTTCCTCCGGGCGCTCCGGTTTCCTCCCACAGTCCAAAGACATGCAGGTTAGGTGGATTGGCGATTCTAAATTGGCCCTAGTGTGTGCTTGGTGTGTTTGTGTGTGTCCTGCGGTGGGTTGGCACCCTGCCCAGGATTGGTTCCTGCCTTGTGTTGGCTGGGATTGGCTCCAGCAGACCCCCGTGACCCTGTGTTCGGATTCAGCGGGTTGGAAAATGGATGGATGGAATTTTTCAAATTATGAAAAGTGCTATACATGATATTAAAGAAAGAAAGAAAGAAAGATAAATAAAAGACTAAATTATTTTGAAATTTCAACAATGATGAAAGGCGCTATATTAATAAACAAAGAAATAAGGAAGGAGCTAAATTGCTCCATGATGTTGTCCGTCATGAAAGGCGCTATAAGAAGAAATCAAGATGTCGATGGTGTCGCAGCTGTACAAATGACCAAAGGAAGTGTGCAAGGGAGAAAGCAGGCGCGCTGCTGACTTACGCTGGGGTACGGATTCAGGGGTCGCAGCTGCGGCATGATGTTAAACTGCTGGCTCATCTGTGGACGAAATGACAGCCTGCGTTACTTTTGAAGTCACGAAAGAGGACGGCTGGGGTGGCTTTGCACGCAGGACCAGTCCACCTTTCACTTTGTTATGTTCGAGAATGTCCCACGAACGGTTTAACTGATTTAGCGGACACTCGCGGCGAGGACACTTACTTGTACGTCTGGACTCGGGAGCTGAGGCTGCGGTTGCTGGCCATTGTGGAACTGCTGATGGATCTGCGTGAGAAGACATTGGGTCATTGAAAGAGAAAGTCCGCGGACAGGCATCAGCATTTATTACTGAACTGTGAGGGTCGGCTACGTACTTCGGGTTGCTGGGGTCTCTGCTGTGGTGCGCCGTTCATTGGCGGATTGCCCTGCTTGTAAAATACAAAGAGCGGGTAAGTGTGTCCCACCCACATCGCTTGAGTGTTCCAGAGCCCCGGTTAGGACCGGCCAACTCACCTGTGCGGGGTACTGGGGTGGCTGCTGTCTCCTCAGTCCGGCGCTCGCCCAGGTGGTGATCACCTGCGTGCCAAGAAGCACTTCTGTTAATTTCTCTGCTAGCGCGGCAGTTCTACGCGGCTCGTTGTTTTACTCACACGTTACCTCTTGGTGGCGCTGTTGCGTCATTTCTGTCCGACGGGGTGGTGCGTTTCCGAACTGTGAGGTGATTTAAAAAAAAAATGCAGTGAATTTAGCTAAATCGGCGCAGACGGGAAATAACAATGACAGGAATTAAAAAAAAAAGAAAAATTATGACCATGTGTTAGTATTTTTTAAATCGAAACTATAAAATTTGGAAAAATAGTTACTTAGAAATAACTTACAAGAAATAGGTATACATATTTGTGCTAAGTACACTGTGATGGGCTACTCCACACAGGACTGGATTCTGCCCTCACCTCAATAAGCTGAGAAGTTTCATTTTTTTTTTAACTTACCTCTGGGTTTGGCTGCCGGGGCTGCTGTGGTCTCACCTGTGCTGTCTCACCATATGACGGGATGGTCTGCTAAAAGAGAAGAGCCGGTCAGTCCCTGTGGACAATTTAAAAGCGGACCAAGAGCTCACGCTAGGCCCGTAGCGGTCGTACCTCCGGATAAGAGAACTGAGGCTGCTGGGGTCTCGTCTGCTGTGAGGAGCCAAAGGAGGAGCCCACCTGTACAGAATGAAGTCCTCAGGTTATTTCATTTCAGCAAAAGACATAACAAAAAAATAATCAGAAATGACAAACTGAATGAACAACATACGTTGGAGTTGGGAGCTGGAGGCTGCTGGGGGGTCTCCTGAGCTGGATTTCCAAAGGTGGGGTAACCCTAAAAGGAAATGAAATAATCAATGAACTGTTTAGAAGAGTCCAAGGGTCGCAGTTCATTTAAGCAATCCAACCAATGTAATAATGAAGACTAGAGGGGGTCCTGATGGACTAGAACCACAATGCAGGGATCAGCAACCGGTGTGACGTCCATGCTGTTGTTTTGGTGGAATTATGTGGCAACACGCAATGCGACTGGGGATCATCTTCAGGGGTCGAATGAGAAAAGTAATACCACTCCGGGATGAGAGGGGGCGCTGTTGCTAATGGTAGCTTGTCGTTTCCCCCACAGGTCCAAGAAGACACCCAGAGCAAGTCCTGTCCCTCCAGGTCAGGGTGCCATTAAAGAAGGTGGCATCTCATTTCACGACCAGGAGTCGAGGTGGAGTGAGCTCCCATGCGAGATCCAAACACGGACCACCAAGACAGAGGGCTGATTTGGGTCAAAGTCTTTTTGGTTTGTCCATTTTGCAACGTTTTGCTTTTTGTTTGGAAAAATCAAATGGTGCCCTGTGGTGAGCTGGCACCCTGCCCAGGGTTTGTTTCCTGCCTTGTGCCCAGTGTTGGCTGGGATTGGCTCCAGCAGACCCCCGTGACTCTGTAGTTGGGATATAGCGGGTTAGTTAATGGATGGATCGATTGAAAATCAAATGGGGCTACCAGGTTGGTACCCACCATTTTTTTTTTTCTCTCAGTTTTATTACTAAACGGGTTTGTTGTTAGGATTCACTTTTCACTCCTAGGGTGGCCCGTGTTATGAACCCTGGATTTACTTTCTTATGTAATCTTTTTGTTGTTCTTTACATATTATTTGTTAAATTCTGTTATAAATGTATTTGCAGGTGTTGTTTAGTTTGTTCATTTTATGCTGTTGCTTTATGTTGATTATGTATATTGTATATGTGTATGGCCCCCAAGGGGGCGGGGCCTGTTGATGACGCACGCGGAGGCCCCGCCCCCTATACTAACTACAAGTCCAGCAGACTGTAAGAGGAGTTGTGACGTTGGTGTCTCTTAGGAGCAGACTGTCCTACCTAGGAAGACCCAGGAGTTGGGTGGGAAGGTAATGGACCAGAAGACAAATCGTAATAACAAAAATAATAATGAAAAGAACGAAAAAAGAGATCCGTCCTCATTCACTGAGGCTTAAACAGAAACCAAAATTCATTATCAATGGCCAAAGCCCAAGATCAGCACACTAAAAGTCAATCAAAGAAGCAGCTTTACTGACTCTCATGTGACCTGGAAGTACATCGTGCCAACCTTTAGGCCGTGACCTCCAAGGCCACGCCCCCTAACAACGGGTCACTGCACACATCACATCAGCAAAGCTAACAAAATGACATCAAGAAAGACACCAAAATACCTTAGTGACATTAAAACAAACAGAAAATAAAATACTGGATTTGACGTCCTTGGGTGTCACAACCCTGGAAATGACATAACAGGCCAACACAAAGGAGACGGCCAATCAGATTTTTTGTATGAAATAAAAACAATATGAACGGCAGCAACTACCTGAGAGTTTGTCATACCTGATCTGTTACAGGTGTGCTCCAGCTGTGCCCTGCAGTGGGCTGGCAGCCCACAGAGGCTTGGCACCCACAGTAGCGTATGCCCAGAAGTGCCCAGAGTGCCATCTGCAGTCATGTCATTACCTAATTAGCAATTCCTACTCAATGAGCTTAGTTTTCAGTTTGTTTGTAAGAAGTGAAAGTTGAACCCGTGGCTTTGTTCAGTTTAACTGGGAGATGGCGGTGCTGCCCTCTAGTGGTCATGTTAATGTACTGAGCATCATGAGGAGTTTCTGACACCAGCGCGCTTTGTGACTGTATTTTGAAACAAATGTAGTGGGTAGGTGGCACAGCGATGACAGCAATGGACGGTGGGCTCTCCAACGTGGATCACCTCATTGTATAAAATACAAATTGAAGGCACCCTGCGTGAAGCTGTCTACCAGATAGGCAGGTCCAGTTGGACCCTTCTTGATGCCCCCAGACCCGGGGACTGGTTTGGGCAGCTCAGGACCAGATGGATGGATTTGGCTGACCCACCCATCAGATCTCCTTGACCTTTTCACTATGTGATGTGTTTACAGCAGTTATCAATGCCTGAAAGTGGTCGCTCAGAACGTTGGCACACGTACATTAGGTTTGGTCTGTTCGGGCTGATTTGGGGAGTTGCCATTTGAGGGTTTCACCTGGAAATAAAATACAAAGATAATAATTGCATCAAGATGAACGGGATTGAAATTCGAAGGAGAAATACAAACCCCCCGACATACTTGAGGTTCCTGCTGACTCGGTGCCTGTGGTTCGCTGCCAGCCGGCAGGACGTCTTTGCCATTGGTTGGCACTCCCTGAAAAGCAAAGATGGCTGGTCAGAGACATTACGCCCGACACCCTCTCCCCTCTGCTCTCGTATTCTCCTGCTGTCTTACATTAGGGGTCTGCGACCCTGGTGACTGGGGCGTTTCTTGAGGGACGGAGCCGTAGGGTGGTGTCATCTATTAGGGGTGACAAGTCAGAATACATGAGGACTGAAGTGGACTCGAGAGAAGATGTCCAACATTGACGCTGCCATACCTGAGGTGTCTGTTGGGGGGGCATCTGAGGTCTTGATGGAGCGGGCATCTCGTCATCCTTGGAGATGTAGAAAGAAAAGTTGGGGGGGGGGGGAGGGGGCATCATTAGAACAAAAGGAGCTGATGAGATAAAGCAAACATTGACCAGGAAAGCCAGAGGCCATGACTCACCTCAACGCTCTGGGGACGGACCTTCTGAGAAAAGCCAAATGGGAAGAACTGTGACATGAAAAGGTGACAAAAAAATGACAAAAGTGTGAACTTCTGAGCTCGGATCCCAAGTCAGTTTTAAAAGGGTACAGATATGGGAATGGCTTACTGGCATCATCTGAGTCCCACTGACGTACGAAGTGTAACCCTGCAAGTGGAACACATGAAAGGACAAAGAATTAAAATCATCAGGGAGCAAAACTGAAAATGGAGTCAGTGTCGGCTTTGTAGGCCATAAAAGAGCGCGAGTTTCTATTGGAGTGGGTTTGTTTTAGGGGGCAAAATCGTAGTCTTTGTACGAAAAGAGCCAAAGAAGAGTCTGGAATTGTACTGAAAAAAACAGAACAAAAGGATGTAAGAAGACATTGTTATAAAGAAGAAACGGCACGACATGTCAAAGCCACCACTATACTTACAACATTGTGGTTTGTGAGAGTGGTGGGCAGCTGGGGCCCTAACCCGGCCGGGACGCCTCGATAGTGGAAGGACTTGGGGAGAGAGAGAGAGAGAGTTTATTCAGGACATGAGCTCTCCTGGAACACTAGAGGGCGCCTGTGGCACCATGCTGGGAGCTGGAGTTTGATACAGCCCTGTTGGGTCCCGTGGGGGCCACCAGGGGGAGCTGAAGAGCCCAATAATGGACCTCCACTACACCTGGGAGCCATTATAGGAAAACGCTGATGATCCCCTCCCAGGAGAGGAAGAAAAGGAGGCGGAGACAGGAGGAAGAGGGGCGGAGCTTGCTGTGGAGGAGGAGGAGGAGAGAAGGAACCGCTTTGTATTGTGGGAGTGAGACAAGAGCGCCTCCTACTTGTAAAGAAACGTGTGTTCTGTGTGGGAAGTCGCGTCTCTGCCTGTCTGTGTTGGGGTCGGGGCAGCTGGAGCGCCCCTGCTTTCCACCGATGTGACGACCGCTGTCACGTGACGTAAACAAAGAATAAGGTGGGAAATAAAGAGTGAAAGTCTCTTCTAACAAATCAAAGCAAAATGAGAAAATGCACAACAAAAAAAACATCAAACGAATCAAAGTCGACGAATAGGCCACTGCAAAGGAAAGCGTCCTGGACAAACGGCGGGAGAGCTCATGTCTGCCGCTCGAACCCGCCATCGAGTTCTTTCAGCCACCACCCCAAAGCTCACTGCCCTGGGTCGACGGTAGGACCGTCGAATGGCTGGGAAATCGAGAGCTTTGCAGTTTGGCTCACCGCGACTGACCAGCACGACTTCTGCACGCCTGTCAATCTCCCACTCAATCCCTAAAACAGAGGAGGAAAAAATCATCAGAGGACGGCTGACGTCATCCATAATTCACAAATATCGACCTCTGCCGGTACTGGCGACATCTACCCAACACACATCCAGTGTTCTTATCATGGACTGTCTCAAGTGAACCACTGAATGATATTTTTTCTCTCTCTTGTCAAGACGACGACTGTGTGCTTTGTTTTTCATTAAACTAAAGGATCCTTATGGGATGTCGGCCCTTCATAAGCCATCCTTTGTTTGAATTACGTGACACGAGTCGCTTGAGAATGGCTGTTTTAAAATTGTGCGCTGTTGTTCATCGTTTGTCCCTCTGGTTTCTATTGAAGCTCATTAGATCAGAAAGTTTGTGACCGGCACTCTCCTTGAAAACACGAGATTAAGAATTTTACTCAGCCAACCCTACAAACGACTCGGGATGACAAACAGATAACGGATGGAACGCTCCTTTAAAACATGAGCTGTCATCTCCCGGCCTAACCTCCCTTGTGTTCATTTAGATCTCAGCAGGTTATTTCAGCTTACCCATCGCTGTGGTCCATATCCGTATGGCATCCGCTGTCGAAAAACAAGAATGACAATTAGCTGACGGACTCATAGAGGTGAAGGCAAACCTCAGCATTCATGGCCATCACATTCTCAGACTGGAAAATCTGGAGATGAGTTTGACGCCCCCAGCAGGCAATGAGAGCAAATGAAATGAAATGGACGACCCATTTCTGTACAAAAAAGTGAGAACACAAGGTGTCATCTCCCCATAACCCAAGGGATGGCAGTGGCAAAGCCGACCATTGCAAGTCAATGGAGAGCACATGCGAATATCCATAAAAGCTGCAAATAAATCAGACCCCCTTCCAGCTGGTTAATAAATGAAGCACAGGGGAGACCACCTGTCAAACGCATCATCCACAACGAGTGATTACAATATGGATGTCATAAACGAGACATCTGACAGACCTTACCGAGCAGAGTCTGGGCTCAGCCTCCATCATATTGAAGGACTGGGAGACCCTCACTTGGTGGTAAGCAGTGAGAAGAAGACCCTGAGCGAACCCAAGAATCAGAAAGCTGAACTCAAGTCAGGCTAATGAGTAGCAAAGCCAAGAACAAGGAGGAAGGAGGAGGAGGAGGAGTAGGAAGAGGAGGAGGTTCTGTTTTCGGCTCTACCTGCGGCTGCTGAGGAACATGCAGGTATCTGCTGGACTGGAGGGGCTGCTTCTCCGGGGGTTGCTGCTCTGGAGACACTGGCTGTTTCAGCTCTGGCTGTTTAACTTGGGGGAGCTGCACCTGGGCATCGGCGCCCAGCCTCGGCTGAACTGGCGAGACTGGCGGGTAGATCTGTAAATACGTACGAGAGTGTCAGGCCGAGCCCACCCACAAATTAGGCAGCATCGCCACCTGGGGCGACCACTTATGTATTTGAGTTCTTTGTCACTATTCGTATATACAGTGCAGAACATTCAACAGCCATCTCCAAACCGCTTGGGGGATTGGGGTTAAGCACACTGGTAAATAAGGAAGGTATCAGGGGTTCACCCGGGACCTCATGCTTGGGTAAACCAAAAATCAGTAGGATGTGATGGGATGAGGGGGACCCCCAAAGCTGAAGAAGACCCCTTCTCATAAGAAAAGTCAATACCCATACAGTGAGGCAGCGGTGGGATTGAAGCAAGAGACTTGCACTTAGAGGCCACTCTCTATTTAATATGGCGCCTTTTCTATGTTTCTCACACTTCCCTGCCCATCTCAGTGTCACACAAGGCATCTGTGGCAGGGACTGAGCTGGCAGTCAGCCCTGCGTCCTTATAAAGTGCGCCATCCATGGCACTCCACAAATACAGAAGAGCTGTCTTCAGGTTCATGTGTTAAGGAGCGCCAGCTTGAACTGGTGACCCTGGGTTCATTATAAAGTGGACACTGTGCCCCTCATAGCTTACAAGCAAAACACACTTGGCACCCTTTAACTCAATTCATGGTCAGCACAGGTCATACAATGCCAATCTACACTAGAGCCCCCATGGCATATGTGACTTTGCCTGTATCTTAAAAGTCCAAATTTCACCTTTTTGAGGGGCTACTCATATGAACCCCACCCTGCCGCACACACATTCTAAACAAAAAAGAAATGGAAGCCGAGCTGACAAGGCTCTGGTCGCACTACCCGCTACATTTAACAGCATAAGGAAGATTCTGTACTTACTTCTTTCTGCTGCTGGAAGGTGCCAAGCAGGGCATTCCACCTCTGCTGCATCAACGCCTGTGAAGAAACAAACGAGCCATTTTAAACGAAAGTGACAAGCTTCACACGCCCCTAGTGGACATCGCAGGATCTGCTCGGTGTACCCATCCACATATGGGCACTGCAAACACTGTCAAACCTGTTTAGTCCAATTCAGGGTCCAAGGGGGCTGCAGGCTGCCCCAGCAACACTCACGCAAGGAAGGGGTGCCATTCCCATGTGCAGCCCAAACACACACACACATACACACAGGGCCAATATGGGGTCACCAGTTGCCCACACTGGCAAATAGAGAATGTGCAGTCGTCACACAGACAATTACTGGGCACCAAATTTGAATCATTCATGAGGCAGCAGTGCTAAGTACTGTGCCACACACCACTTTCAAGAGCCAGAGTTACACTGCTTTACCTCTTGACTGGCACTTAAGGCAACGGGTCCCACCTGTGAAAAAAGAGACAAAGAGAGAGAGGGTCACTGCTACGTGGCTTCTATTCCTTCTTCTCATCCATCCATTTTTCAAACCTGCTTATCGAAAGCAAGCCTGGCATCTCAGCAAGCATCAGACCCATAAACAGGATCAGTCCCTGGAAAGGGCGCCAGTCCAGACATGGGTCATCACAGCTTCATGTCATTGGAAACCCTTCATCTTCCTCATCTTCTCCACAGGCACGGGAGATGATGAAGAAGAGGATGTTGTATTTAAATAAACAATGAAAACGCTTCTCACAGAGAGAGTGGTGCCACCTCAGCCACCACCAATGTGCAGCACCCACTTGGATGATGTGACAGCAGCCCTTTTGTGCCAGTAGAGCTCACCACACATTAGTTATTAGCTGGTGAGGGTGTCAGGGAGATAGCTAGCTGGTTAGAGATGAGGGATAGGGGGGCAGAATGGCCAGGCTGTGGTGGGCAGTTTAGCCAGGACATCTGGATACACCCTGCTCTTTACAAAAGATGCCCAGGGGTCTTTGATGACCTCAGAGAGTCTCATCTGATGAACAGCACCATTTTAACACCACAGTGTCCCTGTCACTGCATGGTGTCATTGGGATCCACACACAGAGCATAGGGTCAGCGCCCCCTGCTGGCCTCACCAATACCTCTTCTAGCAACAACCCAAACTTTTCCTAGACAGTCACCAATCCAAGCAATGCCCGGGCATGAACAAGCTTAGCTTCAGGTGGATGCCCTGTTCTGAAGTGTGTGTGCAATGGATGATGCAAGCACAACACACTGAGCACCCCAGATGTGAGCCCCAGTCTCCTTGTCACAAGGCAGCAGTGCCACCATTGTGCCACCTCTTCTTCTTTTCATTGGACATACAATTTACCAACTGTGCCCTCAGTTTCAGTAAAGCCCAAAGCGCGGCCAGAGGCGTCACAGGTCAATACCTCAAGCTGAGCGGCTCACCCAAAATGGCTTCACTGGAAGAGACGGAACACTTACTGGGAAGGCCAGGGCTGTGCCTAGGAAGCACAGGAGTAGAAGTCCCCTCTTCATTCTTGGAGATGTACCTGGAGAAAGAGGCCGAGTGTCAGTGAGCGCCTCCATGTGGCTGATTGATTTATTAACAGGCATTGAAACGAGCGGCCGGCTGTGGGGCTTCACGTGCAGACCTGTGGTGCTCAAAGTCAGGCTTAGCGCCACCCTGTGGCTGAAAGCTTCAGTTTTTAACTGGACTCCCAGCCTGCCGTTATCGCCCATTTCTGTGTTTTGAGGCGTCAATGTAGAAATGACAAAAGTAGGAAGAGTGAATTTGAATTAGAATGGGCCAAGCCTTTATGGCGCCTTTCATTGTAACAACTGATTCAGAATCCAATGTGTTTAATCCTTAATAATAATAATAATAACGATAATAATAATATTTTTCTTCTTATTATTATTATAACCGTTATAGTGCCTTTCATTGTAACACGTACCTCCATCTACTTCAGGGTCCAAAACATATTTCACATTTTGAATAAGTAAGATGAAGTATTACTAAAACCTTTATAGCGCCTTTCATTACAACAGCTATCACAGCCCAATCGTGTCTCTGTTTTAGTTCCACTTTCCTCAGTTTATATAGCGCCTTTCATTGTGATCTCCACACAAACTAATCCGCCAATCAGCTTCATTTGATGGTGTTCTGTACCGAATATCAGTAATAAACGTTTTAATGGAGGAATTCATAAGATTACAACGATTTTCTAACACATCTCAGATATTTGCCTCATTACTGCTGCAAATCCTGAATCTAGAAGTTCCGATATTAATCAGTCCATCTTGCAAAGTTAACATCTTAATTTCCTTTTGCATTTCATATTCAAAATGATAACAATTTATAATAAAAACACATATGAAATCATTCACATATACAGTAAGTCGCTTTATAATGCAGCTTCATAGCCACTTCCATCGTGTACCTTATTTTCAAATTAATTTGTGTTATTTAAAGAAATGTATGAAATAGTCGACAAATAAATAGGTATGTTATATAGCGCCTTACATGAACGTTTTCTGCTAGGGTGAGTGCTGCAGTGTGCCGACAAACATCAGTCACTCATTCATTCGTTCGTTCTGCACACCCGCCCCACGGTTGTCAACGCAGCGTCACTGACCACCACACGTCACCTTTAGAGAAGGTGGACCGTCAGGTCATTTTTGTGGCGTGTGAGGTTAAATGAAGAAGAAGAAGAAAGCAAAACCCCCCTAAAGCCGAAGTAGCGTGACCGCTAAGCCAGGAAGACAAACCCAAAGTGTTACCTTTGCCGGTTTCATAAACAGCGGGTCCTAATCCAGAGCCGACTCAAAGGAGATGCTACCTGATCAAAAGGAACTTGGGCTCCTTCGTGTGGTCTTCTGCTTCCAGCTGAAGCGCCCGCAGCTCCGCAGCATTTAAACCCTGCAGCTCTCGGAGCGCAGCCAATCAGAGCGGGCCACTCGGGCCTGGCAGCGCAAATTGTAGTCCTGGAAAAAAAATGAAAAGAAAGAAAGAAAAAAAAAAAAGTTACCTGACGTGCGGGGTTCAAGCAACGAGCTGCACGTCTAAATTACTCCATTATGCCTAATGATATGGCATTAGATTATGCTTAGTATGGAAACGCGTTCACCTTGTAGGGAAACCGGACCGCTTAGAGAGAACTTGCAATTTGATTTGATTCACATCAGTACTTAAAAAATATCTGGAGGCGGTAGACTGTCAGACAGCATATCGGATATCAGACGTCAAGGTTGGGGGGGTCAGCGCAAGGCAACAGACCGACGCCAACCGGACCCCCTCGGGAATATACGATGGATATACTGGAAAAGTTTAACTCTGTCACTTAAAAAGACACCGGAGAGATGTCAACCAATAACGAAATTAATCAACTAGTTTTATATAGCGCCTTTTCTATCTATCTATCTATCTATCTATCTATCTATCTATCTATCTATCTATCTATCTATCTATCTATCTATCTATCTATCTATCTATCTATCTATTATATAGTGCCTTTCACTCTATCTATCTATCTATCTATCTATCTATCTATCTATCTATCTATCTATCTATCTATCTATCTATCTATCTATCCATCTATCTATCTATCTATCTATCTATCTATCTATCTATCTATCTATCTATCTATCTATCTATTTAACCTGTATGTGGTAATCCACTTGTACAGCTTTGGGTGTCCTAGGAGCCTCAATTGTGAATTGTGAGATGGAAATTTGGAGCCACCAGGACTCATCCTATAGTCTGCCAATCCGAGTAATTGGGCAGATGGGCTTTGGTCAGGAAGGTGACTCTTAAAGAGCTTCGGATGTCCTCTACCACTACTGTAAAGTGTATTATTATTATTATCCATCCATCCATTATCCAACCCGCTATATCCTAACTACAGGGTCATGGGGGTCTGCTGGAGCCAATCCCAGCGAACACAGGGCACAAGGCAGGAAAGAAACCCCGGGCAGGGCGCCAGCCCACTGCAATGTGGTAACTTTCATATCCATAAATCTTATGCCATTTCCCATGCATTATGTAGTGCCTTTCATATCTGTCCAACTATAATTTATATAGTAACTTTCATATTTGTCTACCCTACATGTTTCAACTGTCTACTTTTTTCTATATCTTCTTCATATCTACTCTGATATAGTGCCTTCCTAATCTATTATATAGTGCCTTTCAAAGCTATCTATCTATCTATCTATCTATCTATCTATCTATCTATCTATCTATCTATCTATCTATCTATCTATCTATCTATCTATCTATCTATTCGTGCACTGTGTCTCATATCTTCTGCCAGTCCATCCAATAGAAACGTGGGCACCATGACTCGTATCGGCACCTGCAGTTGGTCCTCTGCCAGCCCAGCCACTGATTACACCAGATCAGTGTAAAGCCATTATGGTTTTTGACCAAAGCCACAGCGGCTCTGCTGAGCACATGCAGCACCTGTCTCAGAGTCACACCTGCTCTCCACACACAGGTATTTTTAGATGAAGTGATGGAGGACAACAATGTAATAAAGGACAATGTGGCTCTGTGACCCCTGGGTTTCCTTGTGATTTCCTGGCTGTTTCTTCTCCAGTTATTTTGTAAGTGTGCAGGTCTGCTGGATGTGAAGCCCCCTCTGAGTTCTGTCATCTCATTTCTCTTCATGTTTTTGTTACAGTATTAAGTGACTCTTATTCTTTAATTTTTCCTGTACCGTTACAAACTCTCCTGATGAACTGGAGACAACAAGAAGTTTGTTCTTATTAAGTTATTCTTGTATGCAGGTATATTTCTTATCACATGCCTTCATCAAACCCACTTACTTCAGGGTCATGGGGAGATGGAGCTGATCCTGGATGCATTAGCCACAGACTAGGAATCAACCTGACACACATCCATACAGGAGCAACCTAAGCTGCACATGGATAGGGACCTGAGCCTACAGCAGCAGCACTGGGTGCAAGGCAGGAAGTGACCCCAAGCAAGGCATTGTGGGACACAAGCACACACTCACATGGGGCCTTTGTAGAGTCCTCAATCAATCCATCCATCCAACCATTTTTTTTGTTCTTCATTTCGTCTTACAATGTCTTCTATTAGGAATCTGTTAGTTTTCACATAACCCTTGGGGTCAGAGCACAGGGTCAGCTATTGTACAGCACCCAGGAGAAGTTACAGGTTAAGGGCCTTCGCTGAAGGGCCCAGCAGAGTAGGACCTCCTTTGGCCATAATCCATCCATCCATCCATCCATCCATCCATCCATCCATCCATCCATCCATCCATCCATCCATCCATTTGTTCATCAGTTCTTCCATTATTCTGCTTGTTTGTCCATCCATCCATCCTTTGATCTGTTTTTACATACACTCACCAACCTCTCCATCCATCCATTAATCCATTTTATTAACCCACCTGACTCAAGAAGGTATCCATGATATCCTGGGTATGAGACCCCCCCCCCCCCTCCCCACCCAACCTCCAAATGTTTGTGTCCCAGTATGAAGAGTCATCAGCAGATTGTTTAATTATATATGTGTGTGACCCACAAGTCCTTAAGATTCTTCATTTACATTTTTATTCATGTGCTTAGTAGACGTTTTTGTCCAAAGTATCATACAGAAGAGGTCCACATAATCAACATTCGTCTAGGGGACAGTTTTTCAACAACTGCTACAGGAGAAGGGTACAAAAGTGATCAGCACAAGAGACCACCTTAGAACAAAATGGCGGCTCATTACACTTCCTTCATTACAAGAACCCGTCAAAACCATCAGACCATCAAAAGTGTGGTCAGGTGGACAGAAATGCACCAAACCAGAGAGTCTTCGAATGCTTCTTAAACACATGGAGGGGCTTAGCAGTTTGAATGGAGGTGGGCAACTTGCTCCGTTAGCTAGAAGCTACACCAGAGAAGTATCTGGATTGAGATTGGTTGCCACACAGGGGTGGCACCACGAGACGCTGTTCATCAGCAGGTCTGACTGATCAAGGAGGACATCACGAGTGTCTCTGTATGTTGAGGTGCAGACCCCCTGACTGCTATGTAGGCAGACATCAAGGATCTGAATGTAATGACCTTAAGAGGCCCTAAGCACTTAAAAGATTTGGGTGCCCCCCAACCTCCATTATTACTATTTTATTATTATTTTTATTATTGAATGCACATTTTTCATGTAATGTGGGAGCCCCTTTTTGTGGAACCTGGTGGTTCTGCTGCACCATTTGCAGTTTTGCACCATATGGTCCATGATAAATCCAGAAATGGAAAATTCCTGTGGTGCCCCCCCACCCTGTTTACCAAAGCACCTACTTATTTTGCTGAATGGTTGATCCAGCCCTAAGAGTGGCATGTGCCCACCTGAACACCGGACATGATGCTGCATTTTGAATCTTCTGTAGGGGCCTAACAAGAGCAAAGCCTGCTGGACCAGCAGTCCTCCTGCATGCTCCGTCCATTATGCTCTGATCTCGTGGATGTTGTGAATCTGCAAGAATGACAGACGGTTGACACATGGCCAGTGAAGGACAGCTGCTCATTGATCAGCTCCTCAAGGTTGTGGACGGACTTGGCCAGGTGTTAAAAATAACGAGCCAAGCAGGAAACAGATGAGGTTCTGATTAGATGGCATGCTGGGATATCAAGAAGGTCCATCTCTGCCATATTGAGTTGGAAATGGTGTTCCCTCATGCAGGATGGAATTTCAGTGAGACATGTAGAGGTTCTAGCTGATACCGCGTGGTCTTCTGTTTGGAACGACGGGCTTGGCCGTCTATCAACGGCATAGCACTGATATGAGAAACCGAGGGAGGGTCTGGATGATAGGGCCTGGTGAGGAGGTGTAGAGAGAGAGAGAAGAGCAGAGGAGAGGAGATGCCCAGAACCTTGGGGGACCTCCATGCTTGCCAGGTTCATCCATGACATCTCTCCACAAAAGCACCCATGGTGGGATCTGCCCAAGATGAAGAACTCAAATCACTTGAGGAGAGTCCCTGTGATGCCAAGGGGAACTGACTGCCCAAGACCCCCCAGTCAGCTTTTCATTTTGTGATGTCTGTACATGGTGGGTTTCCTCCGGGTGCTCCGGTTTCTTCCCTCAGTCCAAAGACATGCAGGTGAGGTGCATTGGTGATCCTAAATTGGCCCTAGTGTGTGCTTGGTGTGTGAGTGTGTGTGCCCTGCGGTGGGTTGGCGCCCTGCCCAGGGTTTGTTTCCTGCCTTGCGCCCTGTGTTGGCTGGGATTGGCTCCGGCAGACCCCCGTGACCCTGTAGTTAGTATATAGCGGGTTTGATAATGGATGGATGGATGTACACGGTGGTCCCACAGATTTCTACTTGGTGGTTTCTTCAATTTGCTGATTGCTCTGAGAAAATAATAAAAATAAAAAAGAATTCCTTTCACATCCTAGGATCTACTAAAGGTTTTAAAAGTAGTAGATGGGAGATGCCATTTTTTTGGATTTTGGTGGGTTTCATCCATCCATCCATTTTCCAACCTGCTGAATCCGAACACAGGGTCACAGGGGTCTGAAGGAGCCAATCCCAGCCAACACAAGGCGCAAGGCAGGAACCAATCCCGGGCAGGGCGCCAACCCACCGCAGGACACACACACA
Source organism: Erpetoichthys calabaricus (assembly GCF_900747795.2). NCBI lineage: Eukaryota > Metazoa > Chordata > Cladistia > Polypteriformes > Polypteridae > Erpetoichthys > Erpetoichthys calabaricus. The sequence goes on from NC_041398.2 coordinate 250,217,479, forward strand.
CACACCCACACACCAAGCACACACACTAGGGCCAATTTAGAATTGCCAATCCACCTGACCCGCATGTCTTTGGACTGTGGGAGGAAACCGGAGCACCCGGAGAAAACCTGAGTGGGTTTTGCTGAGCTTATTTCACTTCCACAGCCCCTCCATCAAATCATAGCAGGCTTGAGGTCAGAACTGACACCCTTCAGATCACAAACTGACAGCGTGTGCCACCCAAGCAGTGCTCTCTCTACATTAAGGGCAGGGGCTCCGTCCCAGCAGATGGTGCTGTTGCGCAAAAAATGAAACAAGTACTAAACGAGCTCAGTAATCGAGCGTATTGTTAAAATGTTTGTAGAAAACTCAACTGAGTCGTCGCCAGTGTTGCCAGGTATGCATTCTCACCCCCCAAATTGGCTGTTTTTGATTGGGATGAATGTGAGCTTTCGTAGGTTGTGGTTTTTTGGCCTTTGTTTTTTTAATTACTATGCAGTATTTTGGGCTACTTTTATAAAACCCCCCCACCTAAACTCTATTGTCATGCTTTTTACCCATCATGGGCCCCGTCCCCTGCTCTTTGGACTTTCACGCATACTTATCACTCTCAAATCTCCGAGGTGGAACCCTGCCCACCGCTTTCTGGTGGGTCACATTGTACACGGAAGGTTCCTGCAGTTTTTTGAGCTCTCCTTGGCTTGAAATCTTTTAGGACCTGGCAACCCTGGTCAATGTCATCACATTTTTCACATTGTCCATGATATGCCACATGCAATTCCTTATTTTTCTTTATGGAGAAGGAGAACTTCTCTGACCCTGGTGTTGGGTTGAGCTCGGACATTCAGTGTTCTCTCCATACTTTGTGCTCAGGTGCAGCCTCAGACTTTCAGTTGTGCCTTTCATCTTGATAGCGACTAATTGGTGGGACTTCATTGAAAGGGTGCATAAAGTTGCATATGTTGCTATTTTGTAGTATTCATAATCATTGGCATTAATCACACCCATTAGTTCTCCTCAACATGATTCAGAACTTTGCCCTCTGAACAAAAGTGGGAAATATTTGAATGTTATTTATTTGTGCTTTTACTTTGGATGTTGAGATGTCTTTTAATCCTCTACTCTAGTGTTGGTACCATAAGACAGATTGATCTTCGTTTTGCATGATTGATAGATGGTGTTATTTAACTGATGTTTTTGCAGACATGGTCCTGGTCCCCTAATCCATCGTGAGGTGCAGTGTCCTTCCTTAACATCAGGCCTACTGTGAAGAGTCTTTGTTTCTGGGTCCCTTCCAGTCCATTGCTCCTGCTGTGACCTTCAAAGGAACTTTCCATGCAGATCCAGTGACTTTTCCTCTGCCTCCTCCACAGCCTGCACATTCACTGTAGCTCAATCTGCATGTACTTTCCACAACTTCATGAGCTGATCCAAACCATGATCCTTCTCAGCATTGTCAGTGACTACGTAGCCCAGCCAATGGGTTTAAGCAGTCTAGTGAAGTGCTACTTGTGGTGTTCCTGCTGTGTTCAGTAGAGGGCAGCATGCATGGAGGGAAGGGGGTGAAGAGAGGAAGAAAAGGAGTGAGACGATCATTGGGTTGAGGTGGGGTTGGTCAATAAAAGGATTTTGGTAAAGGAGACTATGTGCTGTTTGTACTGGCTGAATACACAACACTACTTTTGAAGGCCTTCATAGTGGCTCCCTCATATTCACCAACACACATGCATGCACTGCATGGCTTCTCAGGGTGGCTCCGTGAGTTCTTGTTCTGAATATTGATGACTTATTGATGACTACAGAATATATTATGTGCTGTGAGCCCACCAAATTACTGAATGTACTACTAAATGACCGCTGACTACTGATGATTACGCATGACTTCTCAGGGTGGACCCCACTGTTCTGGTTGTGAATACTGATGCTTGTTCATTTTGTTCTGGCTGTGGAAATTTTCATTGTGTAAAATTGTTATTTTTGAACTCGAGGAGAATGGAAATCAGCCTATTGTAGTCCTTGAATGTTTGTATGATGATTATTAATTGAAATATTTGTTTTGGAAATTGTCATGATGCCATTTTGTGCTTCTGTTTCTGCTTGTGACGAAGCTCAAAATTCCAGAATGGCTGAGGCTGCCACAGATTTGCGTCCTAGAGAATGCTACGCTTAATTTAAAATGATAGTTTGAAGGCCAAGATTAATAAGATACTGTATTTAGAGAGTCCCAAATGATTATTCCAGCAGGCACGAGATTTACGAAGGTGACTGGAAGGCAAGGACGTAGTCAGACAACCGAAACGAGGGTCAGAAGCAGGAGAACAACTAGCAGCAACCAAAGCCAAGAAACTTTGAGAAAAACATTGAAGTCAGAAGGGCTGCAGTGCGTTCCAAAATTCAGAGAAACCAAACAACGAAAATCCTCAAAAACGTCTGAAGGTTTTAAGGATCCTTTGTTGGCGTGAAGGATATAAAAGAAGTAATTAAGGAAAAAGGAACCACAAAGTGGAGCTTTGTTGTGAAATGGAAAAAGCATCCACATCTGGAAAAAGGTTATTAAGCTGTAGGACTTTGGGTGTCTCTGCTTCCATTGCACAAGCAGGAGTTGAGCAATTACTGGGGTGACGATAAAGATGAGGACCATCTCTGCATGCATTGCCTCATGACCACAGATTTTAGCATTCATTCATGCAAGGCTCCAGGTTTCTTCTGGTGATAACTGTGACATGTCAGTCTGCTACTTGTCTTTGTGATCTTCATGATGAATCTTACTGAGCCCCATCCACCTCAACCTCAAACACATGCACCATCTCTGGCCTAAGGAACAGCAATGGGCCACTGAACAATCAGCAAGCTGACTACCTCTGGCTTGGCAGGCTTTCGACCAATGAGGACATGCCCACTCTGGGACAGTCCTAGCAACAGGAATCGATACTTGTGACGATATAATGCTCCAAATCACATATATTGATTAAATGAATGCAATGAACCCAATGGATACCTTAGGACAGGGTTTCTTAAACTTTTTTGTTGCTCTGAGCCCAATTCTTGTCCTTCTTAGTGTCCTCGAGGCCCATTCCTTGTAAAATTCCCAGAGGACCGTTAGAAAGGAGGGGAGAAGAAAGATCACCAATTGTCAAAGCCTGTGAAGGGGGTAGGAGGTGTCCCTTTGAAGAATCATGGAAGATTGTCAGAATTAGAAGAGGAAAATAAAGATAATTGAAGGAGCAACGTTGATTACTTAATCAACCAAGGGGGACCAACGTGACCGACTTTGCAAACCAATTTCCATCAAATGCAACAGTGACTTGTTACTGAACAGTGGTAACCGTCGCACCCCAAAGTTTGAGAAACCCCACTTTAGGGTATTTAACCCAACAATAGGAGCGAATTGAATTGAAAATACGAGTCCATAAACAAATAAGTCCAGAATGGTGGAAATGATGAACCAGAGGTAAATGAAGAAGGCTCATTTCATGGATGTTGGTGAGTTCCCCTCGGAAAAAAGCAGCTTCCCAGAAGAAGTAGTCCACAGTCCTACCAGCAAATATCAAAGTGTAGGAAATCTTCAGAGGAAGAGCAACACTAAACAGGCAAGTTTGAAACTGAACTCCACTGTCCTTCATTGATGCTTCAGATCCAAGTCCAAGGCATTCTTCTTATTATTGGAAAATGACTAGATGGAAAGTCTGAATGAAAGAGGGTCTCATTGGCAGATTTATAAAGGGCAACTAATGATCAAACTACAATACCCACCATTCCCCGCTTAAAGTAATAGCCCCGATTATTTTGGAAAACAAATAGTCAAGAACTTGGCTGTCTGTGTGCCCGACGATGATGCTGGAACTGCGTCACCAAGAACCTTCACCAGTGAAACTTTTATTAATAAATGGAAATAGCACCCACATCTGGATAAAGGGTATTAAGTTGTCGGGCTTTGGGTGTCTCCGCTTCCGTTGCACAAGCAGGAGTTGAGCCATTGCAGGGGTGTTGATTAAGATGAGAACCATCTCTGCACACATTGCCTCATGACCATGGAGTTTAGCGTGCATTCGTGCAAAGCTCCATCCTTTGTGTGTGCCGGTGAGAGAGCAGGTCTATTTGGGAAAGGCAGACCCGAGGACATGATGGGCAAGGGACTTGCCCTCCAGGCACAGTTGGTTGGTTTCACTGGTGATGTCTTGCCATTCTCTTCTCCTCTTCTTGATGGGTCCATTGTTGTTCAAAGTGATGGACTCCTTTGATTACAGTCCGTCTTCAAAGTACGCGGTCCCCAGCAAGTGCCTCAAGCTGCATATGTGGAATGAAGTAGGCATTGGTCCACCTTAAGTTGAGGATCCTTCAGTGAGTTCACCATCAGGGGAAGCCAAGACTTGTCCATGGCGAAAACAACATGCTTGGTCCAGTGGAAGGCATGGCTGAGCCTCAATGCTGGTTGATGAACAGAAATTAGATCTGACGGACTCAAGGAGCCAACTGGACTCGGCCACTCTCTATGTGAGGATTCCTCATGGGTGGCAGGCAGCGTATTGGCATTGTAGGCGGGATCCTGGGTTTAAATCCCATATCTGGTTATTGTCTGAATGAGATTTACAATACAGTCGACTCCGTTTAAGTTCAGGGCCTCTGGATGAGATCGCCACGTGCACTTAATAAGAGTGAGACATGTCAGTCCTGAAAGTTGACCATTCAGTTACTCCCCCTACTAGCCTAGTCAAACGCAATGAAACATTCATTAAAATAGACTACGGTGAAGAATAAAATGGAAGATATGTATAATACATACTGTGGACGCTAGGGGCGCTGTTGCCCCATGAAACCCCACAGACAGACGTCCAGGACACACGTGTAAAAGCACCAAGAAGAATTTTTAATTCCATCCATCCTTCCATTTTCCAACCCGCTGAATCCGAACACAGGGTCACGGGGGTCTGCTGGAGCCAATCCCAGCCAACACAGGGCACAAGGCAGGAACCAATCCCAGGCAGGGTGCCAACCTACCGCAGAGAATTTTAAATTATTTTTCTTAAATACAGTGTACAAAGCACCACACTCGCCACAATTCCCCAATACCAATAATTAATAATAATTCAACCAACTCCCAGCAGCTTCATCACCCAACCTCCCAACTCCAGCTCAGCTCGCTGGGTCTCCAACAGTCCTTTATATATTCCATGACCCAGAAGTGTTTCTCTTCTTCTTTCGGGTCAAACGCCACATCATCCTCCTCAAGCATCCCGGAAGTACTGTGGGCTTCCGTCCTCGTGATTCTGAAGTAATTCCGGGTTGTAAGAAAATTTGGAATCCCCAAGTCCTTTATTAGCTCCCCCTGGCGGCACCCACAACACCCAGCCGGGCTGAGAAAATGGACTCCATGTCCCATGATGCCCTGCGGGAATCCGGGGTACATTTACCGTCCAGGTGAGCTGCCACCTAGCGTCCTGGGGGAGGCAGTGTACTGGAATGGCTGCCCTTCTAAACTTTTCCCATCATGGGACGTCCCGACTGGATTGAACTGCCGGCTGTCTCTCACAATACATACACATTAGCTGTGCAGATATACATGTACTGTACTGGCGATTCGTAATTCATGTAGTTGCACGTGTCCAAGTGTCAATCATTTCCTGAAAATAATCAGCCATTGTTTTCTGCATGCTGTTCGCATGATTCAGGCTGTGTATCTGAGGCTGTAAAACTGTCCATAGTCCTGACAGCCTGACAGCGTGTGTAGAGACTTCAGCACATCTGTGAGGGAAACAGTCTCTGCGGGTGGTTCATTAATCGTGCTGGCAGCAGCAGTATCCTCGTCTCCGTGTCCTTAATGACTGTACACATCTCGGCATCAGTACTGTCAGCTGAATGATCCACCTTCAGCCAGTCACAAGAGCCGGGCTACTTACTGTACATCGTCGCACGCTGATGACGTCATTTGAGCGTGTCACTCAATATCGTTGTTTGACTATAGTGGATGTGAAGAGACCGTGCAGTTAACTGGAGTGAATTTGGCTGGAGAGAATCTTTGATTTTTCCAGTACCTTTAGGACCGTTCTGTCCCATCGCCTGGGGATAAAACCCAAGGCTTTGCATCTTGATGCCCCCACAATTTCCTGAATCATGGAGTAACTGACCAACAGAAAGCAGTTTGTGGTGCCCCTGAGAGAACTGTCCTGTCTCCCTACCTGTTTATCTTCTACACAACAAGCACAATCCCAGTGCTTGACATCTAAGACATTTCCAGATGAATCCTTCATCATGCGTCAGAGTGCATCAGCAAGACAAAAGAACTGGTGGTGGACTTCTGTCATTCCAAGGAACCTCTGAGACCACCAGTCACCATGCAGTAGGAGAACATGGAAGTGGTGCAGAACTACATGGACCAGCAAACTGGTCTGGTCTGATAGCACAAGAAGGGCTGGAGCAGAGTGGACTTGTTGAGGAGACTCTGGCCTTTTAATGTGTTTAGCAATCTTCTGGAGATGTTCTACCCGTCCATTGTAGTCATTGAATGAAAAATCCATGAAAATGTTACTGACAGGAGTGATTCAAATGGGACAAAATTTATAGACGTCCTCCGGTAATCCCACCTCTTGGGGTCAAACCTGAAATGGGCTACAGACGGGTAACATTTGATGGATGGTTCCAAATTGGGCCTTGTGAGGTTGTGGCACCCAGCCTCCAAGGCTAAGAATCTGTGCTGGTATCCAGAAGGCTGCTGGTTCGAATCTCCATTACAGCCAATGGGGGTCCTTATTCTGCTGGGCCCTTCAGCAAGGCCCTTAACCTGCAATTGCTCCAGAGATGTTGTACAATGTCTGACCCTGTGCTCTGACCCCAAGGGGTATGTGAGAAATAAGAAATTCCTAATACAAGAAATTACATAAGGCGAAATGAAGAACGAAAGAACTTCTGATTAAAGCTGATGTGAAAGCACCGCGTTACTTCATTTGTTTTTATTTGATTCATTTTAATATTGATCTTAACTGTCTGTATCTTCATGTCAGCCCCTTGTTGGACTTCCTCCTTGCCCGTTACCAACCCTTCCCACCTGCTCACCATGCCATCCATCACAATGGGTGGAACTGTGAAAAGCTTCAGAAAGGATTTTGCAAAAGATGCCAGGCATACTCAACACCACAAACCCACCCATCGACTTTCTTTGCCCCCCTGCCTGAGTCCCTTTGGCTGCCAGAGCTTACAGGTTTGAAATACAAAAACCTTTTATGTTACGTCACATTTTACTAACAGGGCTATCAGGCACCTCTGGTGTGGAATGAAGTGCCGCTGTGGTCCCTAAATGAATTCCTCCGACAGAAAACGTTTTGCCCCAATGAAGACTTTCACTAAACCCACCATGGGGAGCAACTTTGCCTAACTGTGTCAAGTCCCAAAAATGCCTCCAAGGGGCACTGCCCTAATTGATTGAGTGCTTCGGTGCCCTTATTACTGACCAGGGTTTGCCAGTGATATCCCCCTCTACTGGGCATTTTTAGGAGTGCTTTTGGAAACGACTTCTGAGGCTTGGGGACTAATAAAGTGCGGGTGTGGCTCACTAAAGCGAGTTCCTTGAAGGAGAAAAATTTCAGAATAAAACACAACCTTTGGTCATCCCAGTATAAAAATGGGGAATCTGGGAAAAATTTGGCAGAGAGAGGTGAAATGGTGTAGATTTGCATAAAAACACACTTTTAGTTTTGTATGTAACAGTATGAAATATTAGGCTGTGCTGCCCATCTAACATGGGATGAAGTTTAAATGATTAGCACAGACCTCACAGTATTCAGCCTTAACGTTTGCAGTTCACCATCTCTTGGAATTGTGGTCCACCAGGGGACACACAGCTCCCCAAACCCGGACGCAGCAGACACAGAGCCCAGTCTTGCCATACAGCACAGGTTTATTTTAAGTGGGGAAGCGATTGCTTTGCTCCCCACTCCACAGCACAGTACCAGCACCAGATAGCACAGATAAGCACCGTCCTCCCTTCTTCTCTTTCTTTTCTTTCTCTCTGTTCACCTTCGCTCCTCCTCAGTAAGCTTTGTCCTCCACCTCCCAGCTCTGGCTCCCCGAGGAGTGGCCGCTGGCTCCTTTTATAAGGCACCCAGAAGAGCTCCAGCGGCTGGTGACCAAGCTGGGTATTGCAACCAAGGACTCAGCAATCATCGAGGCGCCCCCTGTTGGTGGCCATGGGTCTCAGCAGGATTGAGCTTCCATGCTCCAAACCCATGGTCCTGCTGCAAGCCAGGGGGGGCTATCCTCTGTCTGTATTGCCCCATGCAATTCTTTCCCCCGTTCCTTCCGTTATGGAGGTGTCCCAGCCGGATAAGAATCTCAGCTGTCTGTTACAGAATGTATTTTGAATTTCCCCACAGGATTAATAAAGTGTATCTAATCTAATCTAATAGGTAATGCATGTAGCAATAAAATGCATTGCATTTGTCATTCCAACAGATGGTGCATCACAAACCTTTGAAGTACTGATATATATTATTAAGTCTGTGACAATTGATGAAATGATGGAGTCACCAACAAGACATAATGATCAAATGCTCGATGAAACAATTGAATATCCGCAAGCAAAAATGAATAAGCAAGCCCCCCCACCCCAACCCCGAATGAAATGGTGGGGTATCCATGAGCCAAAATGATCAGAGGGGGGCTGACACCAAGCACTCGATGAAATGACAGACGCCATAATGATCAGGTGCTCAATAACACAATCGACTATTGTATGTGCCAAGCTGAAGTCATCAAAGGGGACTGTCACCTCTCGGTGAAACAACTGAGCATCTGCAAGGTAAAATTAACAAGGTGGACCCCCCCCCCCCCAAACTTGAGCAGAGTATCCATGAGCCAAACTGTTCAAAGGGGGAAGCTCAATGAAATGATGGACTATCTGCAAGGCAAGATGATCAAGGAAAGACCCCCCCCCACAACACTCAATGTAACAATCGAGTATCTACTGTACAAGTTAAAATTAACAAGGTGGACCCCCAAACCCCATTTGATGAAATAATGAAGCATTCATGATCCAAACTGATATGTAAGCTCAATGAAACGATGGAGTGTCTGCACTTCAAAATAATCAAGGAAAGACCCCCTCACGCTCAATGTAACTTTATTTACTGCGCAAGTCGAAATTAACAAGGGGGGGACCCCCCCGCCCCCCCCCCCCCCCCCGCCCCCCCCCCGCCCCCCCCCCGCCCCACCCACCCATTCGACAAAATAATGATGGACTTTTCATGAGACGAAATCAAAACTGAGAAATGTTGTGATGCATGAAAGGACTCGAAGTCCGCTTTTTGGACTGAACTCTGTCACAGTGCTAAGTCACCCAGGGGTCTTTGGGGGTCTAATTAGCGGCCTTGCCTGAGACATAATTCTCTGTGAATAATGCTATATACGTAGATTCTTCTAGCTATTGACTCAGTCCCCCTCACTGAGAGTGTCACTTCACCCATCAGTCCTCACTTTGTACAAATGTGGGTCTCATTTCTGGGATTTTAAAGTTACTTTGTGTGAATGGATTCGTAAAATAAAAATTCAAATACCCCAAAAAAGAACAAGTGTGCGCTGAACGTGTTGGAGTCGCCTCTGGTGTGCGTTTTGTGTTTTTGTCTTCTGTCCTCGCCCAGATTACGGTTTGGGATGTGGATTCTAAGATGCGGCCTTTTGATTTTTTTACGTGTCATCCATTTTCGCTCCATAGACTTTAAGAATAAGCAGAAACGCCGGTCAGAGGCCCATTGTCCCGGTCAATAACACGCCTGTCAGATTTGTAAACAGTCTGGCCGCACGCCTTCAGGAAGCACCTCGCACTTCGCTTCGGGGCACCAAGCTTTATTTTAGCTGAGTAAATGAACGTCTTGGCTGGCTTTACCTTTGACATTCACCTTTTCGCGCAGGCAGGTTTTGTCTGTATAAGACAAAGGGCAATTTCCTTGATGAGGGTGGCTGTGCCCAGAATTGTGCTTTTTATGAGCTTTTTTAATTACACGTCTATGGCTGCCCGCTCCTGGAATATGCTGATGCATCCGGAATCAGAAACAAGGAAAAAAAAAAAAAACGGAGCAGCAGACGGCAGCCAGCCATCCACCGCGCCTCGACATTCTGCCAAAAAAGTGAAAGCGTCGAGCTGCCCGTCTGACGTGGAAATGAACGCCTTGGCTCCGGCGTGATGTCATGTTTGGAGCAAATGGCAAAAGGCTGAGGGACACGAGAAACCATCGCTGTGTTGTGTTTGTACAGCGCCTTGGAAAAATGGATTCTGTCTCCGACCCTTTATAATGGGCAACACGGGTAGGCTGGCATCCCGGCTGGGACTGATGACTACATACATGGCTGAGAGTGCCTTTTACATGGAAGGATGCCATCCATCAAAATGGGTGGGATTTTACAAAAGATGCCAGGCATACTCAACACCATTAACCCATCGACTTTTTTTGTCACCCCTGACTGCAGGTTTGAAATATGAAAACCTTTTATGTTACGTCACATTTTACAAACGGGGCTACCAGACACCTGTGATGTGGAAGAAACTGGCACTGTGGTCCCCAAACAAAACTCCTCAGACAGAAAACATTTTGCCCCAATCCAAAATTTCACTAAACCCACCATGGAAAGCAACTTTGCTTACCTGCGTCAAGTCCCAAAATTGCCTCCAAGGGGCTCAGCCCTAATTGATTCAGTGTTTCAGTGCCCTTATTACTGGCCAGGGTTTGCCAGTGATATCCCCCTCTACTGGGCATTTTTAGGAAAGTTTTTGCAAAACGACTTCTAATAAAGTGCGGGGTGCAGTCACTAAAGTGAGTCCCTTGAAGGAGAACAATTTCAGAATGAAACATAACCTTTGGTCATCCCAATATAAAAATGGGGACTCTGGGAAAAAATTGGCGGAGAGAGGTGAAATGGTATGGATTTGCATAAAAACACAATTTCAGTTTTGTATGTAACAGTATGAAATATTAAGCTGTGCTGCCCATCTAACATGGGATGAGGTTTAAATGATTGGCACAGACCTGGTGGTGTTCAGCCTTAATGTTTGCAGTTCACCATCTCTTGGAATTGTGGTCCACCAGGGGACACACAGCTCCCCAAACCCGGACACAGCAGGCCCAGAGCCCAGTCTTGCCATTTCCTTTGGTCCCCACTCCACAGCACAGTAACAGCACCAAATAGCACAGATGACCACCGTCCTCTCTTCTTCTCTTTCTTTTCTTTCTCTGGGTGGATGGGCATCCTGACCAGATTGGTTTTAGTTGTACGTTTCCTGGTTGGGAGGCTGTTATAATGGATGGACAGACTGCTTCCTAGTGCCATGTGCTTCCCCAGTACACTGGGTGGTGACATCCCGCTTGCGTTCATCCCATTAGAACACCCACAGGGTGGCATTGAGGTTATAGTTTTGGTGTGCACCCCTGTAATGGTTCTGGGGTGCCTCTAGGGGGAGCCGTTTGTTAACAGACGCTCCTATCACAGGGAGGTCCTGGAAGTGCATCCTGAATGTAATGTGATAACACCTTGGCCCAGTATATAGGAAGCTGTTCCACTTCACCAAGTAGTCAGAATCGGGAGAGGAGTGAGACGGAGCTCACCAGGGTGGAGTGGAGATGGAAAGAGTCGACCTGCTGGAAGTGTGGAATACAACAAGGTGTTTGTGGATAATAAATCTGGGGTTTGGAGTGGAGTGCTGCAACTCCCCCTAGTGGCTCACACCCTTTTTGTCACAACCTGTAGATCTGTCCAGTGGTTCAGGTCCAGTTTGGTGGCCTTAGAATTGTCTCACTGCTTTATGCAGATGACGTGGTCCTGTTGGCATGCACTGGCTTGGTTGTGTGAAGCAGTCGGGATGTGTGGTCCTCCGTAGGGAAAAGGTGGACAAGTGGAAGGTGAGTTCCTGCCTGAAGTTGAGGAGTTTAAGCACTTTGGGGTCGTGTTCGAGAGTGGGGGTAAAAGGGACGGTGAGATCCACAGATGGATTATGGTGGTGAGTGCAGTTATACAGCCACCATAATCAGCATTATAGCCCCCCGGGAAAAGCAGTGCACTGGGGCCCCTACCTACACAATACTATACAATACAATTTATTTTTCATCATCCCACAATCACACAAGAGTGGGCTTTAACAGGCCCTGACTTTTGACAGCCCCCCAGCCTTAACTCTATAAGAGGACCAGGAAAAATTACCCAAAAAACACCCTTATAGGGAGAAAATGGAAGAAACCTCAGTAAAGGCAATTCAAAGAGAGACCCCTTTCCAGGTAGGTTGGATGTGCAGTGGGTGTTGTAACAGTAGGGGGCGCTATTGCTCCCTTGAACCCTCAGGTACCACGCCAACCACCAGGTAAAAGTCCAAGACTTGTTCTGTTTATTATAATATTGTGCACCAAGCACCCTCCACTCCACACTACTCATACAATACTCAATACTCGACAATAATACAATTCTTACTCCCAATCCTCCTCTCCCAAACACTTAGCCACCCTTCCTCCCAGCTCAGCTCAGTGTCTGGGCTTTCCCACAGTCCTTTTATATCCCCTGACCCGGAAGTGGTTCCAACCCTACAGTCCATGATTCGCTATCACTTCCGGGTCAGGTAAAAAGTCCTTTTTGTTCATCCCGGAAGCACGTCGTTCCTTCCGGTCATGTGATCAGGATGCACTTCCGGGTTATAGGGCACGTAGCACTCTGCAAGCCTCCCTACAGCGGCTCCTGGTGGTCCCCATGGTATCCAGCAGGGCTGTTTATAAAAACTACAAGGTCCATAAGGCCCTGCTGGAATTCGGGGAGCTTCCATGCTGCTGGGAGGGCTCCATCTGGTGGCCTGGAGGTGTGGGCTGGAATATTTGGCCAGCCATTCATCACAGTGTCAAACAAATAATAATAAATAATTCATTACATTTATATAGCGCTTTTCTCAGTACTCAAAGCACTATCCACACAGGGAGGAAGCGAACCCACAATCTTCCACAGTCTCCTTATTGCAAAGCAGCAGCAGCATTACCAGTGCGCCAACTGTGAGGGGGTCAATACACCACAATACACAGAACAGAACACAAGTCATCCTCAAATCAATATACTACACAACCACTCAGCAAGTCACAGCATACATAGATTAGCACGGGGCCCCTATGCTCGTGGGACCCCCAGGGCACCTGCCCAGCATGCCCACGCATTAAGACGGCTCTGCACACCACTGGAGGCTCCACCCACAAGGCAGAAAAAAATTATTACACAAATGGGACGTTTGGGAGACAAAACCAGAGAGGCGAGATGCTGTTGGTTTAGACAAGTGAAAAGGGTATAATGAGCGAAGGGTGCTAAGGATAGAGGTGCCAGGCAAGAGGAACAGTGGCAGGCCTAAGAGAGGTGAGAGGGGACATGCAGGTGATGGGGGTGGCAAAGCAAGATGACGAGGACAGGAGGATATGGAAGAAGATGATCTGCTGTGGTGACCCCTAACGGGAGCAGCTGGAAGAAACAGAAGACATCTTAAATAATAAACAGGGACATATTAACATAAATACATAATTACAGCAAATATATGCAAAATAATAATTTAAAATAAACAAAGAAAGCAATAAAAGGAAACCGAACAGAAACCAGCAAACACACCCCTGGCTGAAACATAACAGTGCAGTACCCAGCATCCCCAGGACAAAACATGGCCACCAGGACATTTCACACACAGTGGTAATGGTGACAGTGGCCTTCTGTGACATGTTAGATTTCCACCACTTTAGTTTCGTCATCTTTCCAGGGAGGACGTGTTTTCTTTTTTTTTCCTGTGCCACTCTTCCCTAACGGCTCATTTTGTGGAGATCAATAAAGTGTGAATGTCCTCTGCAGTCACAGTCACTGACTTGAGTGACCATTGGGGTCACAGTCCCCATTCTTGAGGGGCAGCCTGACCTGGCAGTGGGGTTGTAGTTTTCTATTTTGTCTCCTTCTGTATGATGGAGGAAGCTGAAGTGAAAGGTGAAGCTCTCCATTTACTGGTCGGTCTATGTTCCTATACCTTCACCTGTGGTCATGAGCTGTGGGTAAAACGACAGAAATGAGTTTCCTTCACAGGGTGGGCTCAGGGTGAGGAGCACAGACATTGAGGAGGAACTCAGAGCAGAGCTGCTGCTCCCCAAAACACATCATAAGGAGCCATTTGAAGTGGTTTGTGCCTCCTGGAGAGGATGTCCAACCGTGAGGAGACCTCGGGGCAGACCCAGGACACCCTTGGGAAGCTACAGTATATGTCACCACTAGCCTTAGCATCCCACCAGAGGAGTTGGGTGAGGTAGCTGGGAAAAGGAATGTCTGGGCATCTTTGCTTAGACTGCTGCCCCCACCCCATAACCCAGACCCGAATAAGTGGCATAAAAAGGGTGGATGGGCTTTATGATGGACCCTCTGACGTCTGTCCAATGCCTTTGAGGTGGTCTTGCCCCCTTCTCCACATCTGTACTTCTCCCTAATTTTCTCCCTGATGAGTTTTCAGTGTCTTTTTGACTTCCTTTTGTTTGCTGCCATTATTGTTGGACCGAGGCAAAAGGATAGGATGGAGGGTCTAAGTAATCAACGTAGACCCCAGCATTAGTGTTTGCTTTGCACCATCTACTGGAATGTATTTTGTAATTCATGTAGGAATAAAATGTGTCATTCCAACAGATTTGCCATCACAAATATTTGTAGTAATAAAATACGTTGCTACCAATGTCTGTGATGTGGCGTGCATTGGAATGAGAGATGCAATGCATATGTCTCTGTTGTATGGCATTTGGTATGGGATTCATAAAAGAAATGTTAATGTTTGTGATGTGCCACCTGTTGGTTTGACAAATGCAATAAATTTTTTATGACAAAGGTTTATGCTGTGCCAGCTGTTGGAATGAGAAATTCAATGGATTTTACTAGTACAAACGCTTGTGAAGCGCCATCTGTTGGAATGACAGAGACACAGCAACCTGAATGGACCCACAGACACAAAAACACTTGTCATTTTATTAAGGTGGATAGACGTATACTGTATTTGCAGTTACACATTTTTCTCAATTCTAAAATGTTAATTTAAATTTGCATTCATTTACCTCATATCTCAGTAGTAAAATGCGAATTGTCTTTGGCACTAAGATTTGTGAAATTCATTAAAACAAAAAGTCCACACATGAAGGTCAATGTGTCAGTCGGTTCATAACTGATTTAAACAACCAGATGACAAACACTAATAATTGCTCAAAGTGTGTAATAATAATAATCCTATGCCTCTGTCATTCATAGGGTCATACGGTTGACCAGTGGGGTGATGTGGGCACCATTTACAGGGCATCCTAAAAGCCAAAGCCAGCCATGGGTATAGGTGGTGTGGTCACCCTGTGGCTTTGCATGACATTCTCATGGGCTGCCACCCCACAGATCTGCGCCCTGGCTGTCATCCTGCTGATTGTGTTTTACCTGGCGCTGCACATTGGCGGGCTCACCCCAATCAGCATTAGACAACGGCACTCGTCAGATCTGTTGAGATCAAACTTAAAGTCTTTTTGATTCCATTTAGAAGTTCAATTTGTGTAATTCAGATCTTGTTGTTTGTATAATTTTCTTTCAAGTTAATATGTCAGCCATCACACATGATGACTCAGGCGCTGCCGAGAGTGGCAGCCTTTTCAGCAGCTCCGTGTATGACTTTATTTTCTACTTTTCTACTTTGATTTTTCTCTTTTTTATTGATCACTCCTATCACTTTATTTTATGTGGATTTGTTCCCTGGACACACTTACTTTTACAATGTGGGCATGGACTTTTACACGCTGAGACTCGTCTATTCAAGTACTCAACTTTGAACGCTGAGAACAAATGCCAGTGCTGGTGTGGTTCCCTATTTACCCGACGAGGTAAGAAGGCGGTATTGTGGCAGCAGAGCTGGCACTAAGCTAAAAATGAAGCGGCTTGCGAGAAAGTGGCGTTTTAAGCCTTCGGTGCCTTCTGTGATTCTGGAAAATGTGAACTCAATCTCAAATAAGATCGACGAACTGGCTGTGCTGGTGAAAAATGTCAGAACTTACAGAGAATGTGAATTTCCCCTTGGGGATTAATAAAGTAACTATCTATCTATCTATCTATCTATCTATCTATCTATCTATCTATCTATCTATCTATCTATCTATCTATCTATCTATCTATCTATCTATCTATCTATCTATCTATCTATCTATCTATTTTATAGTGCCTTTCATATCTATCTATCTATCTATCTATCTATCTATCTATCTATCTATCTATCTATCTATCTATCTATCTATCTATCTATCTATCTATCTATCTATCTTTTTATAGTGCCTTTCATATCTATCTATCTATCTATCTATCTATCTATCTATCTATCTATCTATCTATCTATCTATCTATCTATCTATCTATCTATCTATTTTATAGTGCCTTTCATATCTATCTATCTATCTATCTATCTATCTATCTATCTATCTATCTATCTATCTATCTATCTATCTATCTATCTATCTATCTATCTATTTTTTATAGTGCCTTTCATATCTATCTATCTATCTATCTATCTATCTATCTATCTATCTATCTATCTATCTATCTATCTATCTATCTATTTTATAGTGCCTTTCATATCTATCTATCTATCTATCTATCTATCTATCTATCTATCTATCTATCTATCTATCTATCTATTTTATAGTGCCTTTCATATCTATCTATCTATCTATCTATCTATCTATCTATCTATCTATCTATCTATCTATCTATCTATCTATCTATTATATAGTGCCTTTCACATTATCTATCTATCTATCTATCTATCTATCTATCTATCTATCTATCTATCTATCTATCTATCTATCTATCTATTTTATAGTGCCTTTCATATCTATCTATCTATCTATCTATCTATCTATCTATCTATCTATCTATCTATCTATCTATCTATCTATTTTATAGTGCCTTTCATATCTATCTATCTATCTATCTATCTATCTATCTATCTATCTATCTATCTATCTATTATATAGTGCCTTTCACATTATCTATCTATCTATCTATCTATCTATCTATCTATCTATCTATCTATCTATCTATCTATCTATCTATCTATCTATCTATCTATCTATTTTATAGTGTCTTTCATATCTATCTATCTATCTATCTATCTATCTATCTATCTATCTATCTATCTATCTATCTATCTATCTATCTATCTATCTATCTATTATTTAGTGCCTTTCACATTATCTATCTATCTATCTATCTATCTATCTATCTATCTATCTATCTATCTATCTATCTATCTATCTATCTATCTATCTATCTATTATATAGTGCCTTTCACATTATCTATCTATCTATCTATTTTATAGTGTCTTTCATATCTATCTATCTATCTATCTATCTATCTATCTATCTATCTATCTATCTATCTATCTATCTATCTATCTATCTATCTATCTATCTATCTATTATTTAGTGCCTTTCACATTATCTATCTATCTATCTATCTATCTATCTATCTATCTATCTATCTATCTATCTATCTATCTATCTATCTATCTATCTATCTATCTATCTATTTTATAGTGCCTTTCATATCTATCTATCTATCTATCTATCTATCTATCTATCTATCTATCTATCTATCTATCTATCTATCTATCTATCTATCTATCTATCTATCTATTTTATAGTGCCTTTCATATCTATCTATCTATCTATCTATCTATCTATCTATCTATCTATCTATCTATCTATCTATCTATCTATCTATCTATCTATCTATCTATCTATTTTATAGTGCCTTTCATATCTATCTATCTATCTATCTATCTATCTATCTATCTATCTATCTATCTATCTATCTATCTATCTATCTATCTATCTATCTATTATATAGTGCCTTTCACATTATCTATCTATCTATCTATCTATCTATCTATCTATCTATCTATCTATCTATCTATCTATCTATCTATCTATCTATCTATCTATCTATCTATCTATCTATCTATCTATCAATACACTGCACTAGAGAGGCTGGACACTTGAGTAACAGCGACCTGGAGGAGGCTCTCTGTATCCCATGAGCCTCTAGGATTCAGGTGACACCACTGAAGGATTGGATGGTGGAAGAATGCAGTTGGAGTCCCTTCGAGCAGAAAATGAATCAAAGTCCATACAGGAGAAAAAGGGGGTCTTCAGTGCATCATGGAGAGAGAGGGGGGGCGGGGGACAGAAAAAGAGAGAGAGGGAGAGAGAGGGGGGGGGGGGGGGGGAGACAATGGAAGATGGCTGGGGATGCTGGACAAGTTAATGTGATGAAGGAACAGCACAGGCTTGCAGTTTGGTGTTTGCTATTTTGTGACATGTTGCCCATGGGTGGCTGTGACTTCTCAAAGTATGGGGGACAAACTTTCAATGTCCAAAAAAAAAAAAAGCTTTTCAAAGGTCTACGTCAGTGCTTGTTTCGGCTTCATTTGATGATCAGACACCTGATGTATAAACGGGCACTAAAATCAAACCCTTTGTAAAAACGGCTCGTGTGTCCTCGGGGGGCTGAGGCGCAGTGAGTGTGCAATGAGGAGGTGACTTTGACTGACATACCACGTGAAACTGGAACTACTGGAGACGCTAAAGAAAGTTTACGTTTGTGCGTTTGTTGACCGAATGTAAGTTCTTTTGTACATGTTTAGAAGTAAAGTGTTAAAAGTTAGAGAGGAAACTGTTCTGAATTAATAGGCATGTTAATATTTCACGTTACTTGTGTTTATTATTATTACAGTAAATACCATCAATTTCATACAGTAAAATAGAGGATATGTGTACTCTGTTTAATATAAATTCAACTGTAAATCATTGGGCTATTGCATTAAATCTTTAAGAGATGTTGTGTATTCATCTTCTTATATAATACACTACCGTGGCTGTCCGTTTGTCTGTCCAGGATTTTAAATCACCTGTAGTTGACAAACCGTTGGACCTGAAATTTTCTACACATATACAACATGACCTCTACTGTCCGCTTTCGTGGTGTTTATTGACCACCAAGGTTATTCCTCTTATTTTTATTTTATTTTATTGTAGAATCAACTCTCGGCAGCGACCAGCAGGGCGGCCGTGCCGCTCATGTGTACGGGCGCCGTTCTCATCCCTGCCTCCTTCGCCGTCACTTCCTCTACCTCTTCATATCTTAAATCATTCTTGAACACTTAAATGCCAGTTTAAGAGAAAAAAATAATTAATTAATCTGTATTAACGTGAAAAGATGCCGACGAAAGAAGAGAAATAGCAGGCCGCTAGTTTGGAGAAGGAGGGAACAAGCTCATCAACGTCTGAGCAAACGAACGCTAGAAGTACAGAGAAAGAAAGAGGAAAACTACAAGTCAAGTGGATTGCGCCGTTACTGGTATGGGTGTTATCTTGTTAAGGTGCCGCATTGAGGTTGTAATTGCAAATACCTTACGTTGATAGCGTGTAGCTATATTGCCATCTATTGGACGTTTTCTGTATTGCATAATAAGCAACATTTTTATACTACGAGCTGAAATACCCGGCGTGGCCCGGGAGGAAAATAAAGTGTTTTTTTTATTGTTTGAGAAAAATATAATAAACAAACACAACTTTAAAAATAAAAATAAATTAACAAACAATGAAGAGTCAGCGGGCGGCACGGTGGCGCAGTGGGTAGCACTGCTGCCTCGCAGTTGGGAGATCTGGGGACCTGGGTTCGCTTCCCGGGTCCACCCTGCGTGGAGTTTGCATGTTCTCCCCGTGTCTGCGTGGGTTTCCTCCGGGCGCTCCGGTTTCCTCCCACAGTCCAAAGACATGCAGGTTAGGTGGATTGGCGATTCTAAATTGGCCCTAGTGTGTGCTTGGTGTGTGGGTGTGTTTGTGTGTGTCCTGTGGTGGGTTGGCACCCTGCCCAGGATTGGTTCCCTGCCTTGTGCCCTGTGTTGGCTGGGATTGGCTCCAGCAGACCCCCGTGACCCTGTGTTCGGATTCAGCGGGTTGGAAAATGGATGGATGGATGGATGAAGAGTCAGTAACATACGGTCTTGTATGTTATCATCCAGTTGACGCTCGGAACCAACCAACTCGATTTAATTTGAATAGCAACAGGTGCCCGGGCGGTGGTGGCGCTCAAACATAAAGAATGCTGGCAGTCACCTCCAGTTCGCCCTCTGGTGGTCGTTCCGAGTGTCAACTGTTTGATAACATTTGATTTTTGATAACCCAGAAGGGGGTGGGTTAGGGTTGATTTCACCCTACAGTATTTTTAGCCATCCGATGAGAAACATGTGTACCAAGTTTCATGAAAAACGCTCCAGCCGTTCGGAAGTGATGCTAGAACATACACACATACACACACACGCGCACACGCACACACACACATTGACTTTTATATACATGGACTAGCTGTGTAAGCCCGCGCTGTAAAAAGCCTGGGCTCCTGCAAACCATAGAAATCGTCAGAAAAAAATGAAAATGCAGAGTCGGCGGTTTCCATTTTTTGCCTCCCTTTGTCTATCAGCAGCTAAGCGAGTTTTCCTCTCGTTTGTCTTTCCGGTTTCCGGTTTAACTTTGGCGACGGAGTCACTTTTTATTTCAGCTTCATGCTGTAGCCTCGCACTTCCCGGCCGGACAGACAGACGCACAGACTTCCACGTGTAGGCGTTTATATAAACTGCTCAAAAAATGAAAGAAACACTTTGAAGACACATCAGATCTCAATGGGAAAAAACTCCTGCTGGCTCTCTCTATGTGAATTTCCCCTTGGGATTAATAAAGTATCTATCTATCTATCTATCTATCTATCTATCTATCTATCTATCTATCTATCTATCTATCTATCTATCTATCTGTTATATAGCGCCTTTCACTCTATCTATCTATCTATCTATCTATCTATCTATCTATCTATCTATCTATCTATCTATCTATCTATCTATCTATCTATCATTTCATTATATAGTGCCTTCTATCTATCTATCTATCTATCTATCTATCTATCTATCTATCTATCTATCTATCTATCTATCTATCTATCATTTCATTATATAGTGCCTTCTATCTATCTATCTATCTATCTATCTATCTATCTATCTATCTATCTATCTATCATTTCATTATATAGTGCCTTCTATCTATCTATCTATCTATCTATCTATCTATCTATCTATCTATCTATCTATCTATCTATCTATCTATCTATCATTTCATTATATAGTGCCTTCTATCTATCTATCTATCTATCTATCTATCTATCTATCTATCTATCTATCTATCTATCTATCTATCTATCTATCTATCTATCTATCTATCTACTGCTATGGATTGATATGGTGATGTGTTAGGAACGAAAGGATGGCAGCCACATGGAAATGAAAATGATCAACCTACAGAGGGACACCCCAAAAATCAAAGGGGAAAAAATCATGCAGTGGCAGGCAGGCAGGCAGGCAGGCGAGTCCATTTGGCCCAAATTTCATTGCACCAACTTCAAATCGTCCTCAGTAGATTGTATGCCCCCAATTGCCTGCCAACGTCCTGATGAAACAACAGATGGTGTCCTGGGGGATCTCCTCCCAGATCTGGACCAGGGCATCACTGAGCTCCTGGACAGGCTGAAGCATCAGATGGACATAAACATAATGTCCCACCCAGAGGTGGTCTATAGGATTGAGGTGAGGCGAGTGAGTGTGTGTTGGGGGGTGAGGGGGTTGTATGGAGGCGCAGTCAATGGGATCAATTCCTTCATCCTCTTGCCACATGATTGTGGCATTGTGGTGCACCAGGAGGAACGAGCATAGGATCTGACAATGAGTCCAAGGATTTCATCCCAATACCTAATGACATTTAAGGTGCCCACTGTTGTCAAGCCTGTAGAGGTCTGTGTGTCCCCCCATGGATATGCCTCCTCAGACTGACCATCACTGACCTGCCACTAAGCCGGTCATGCTGAATGATGTCACAGGCAGCATAACGTTCTCCGCGGCTTCTCCACACCCTTTCACGTCTGTCACATGTGCTCTCGGTGAACAGGCTCTCATCTGTGAAATGCCAATCGAGCTCCACAGTGCCCACTAGAGGATGTCGGGCCCTCAGGCCACCCTCATGAAGTCTGTTTCTGATTGTTTGGTCAGAGACGTTCACACCAGTGGCCGGCCTGCCTGGTGGAGGTCATTTTGTAGGCTCTGCCAGTGCTCATCCTGTTCCTCCGGTGGGTCCTGCTGATGGGTTAAGGACCTTCTATGAGGGGCCCTGTCCAGCTCTCCTAGAGGAACTGTCTGCCTGTCTCCTGGAATCTCCTCCATGCCATTGTGACTGTGCTTTGAGACACAGCAAACCTTCTGGCAGTGGGAAGCATGTATTGATGTGCCATCCTGGAGAAGTTGGACTACCTGTGCCACCTCTGTAGGATCCAGGTATGGCCTCATGACACCAGTAGTGACACTGACCGTAGCCAAAAGCAAAATGAGTGACACAACAGATGAGGGGGGGAAAATGTCAGTGGCCTCCCTCCATCTGTTAACCCATTCATTTCTGTTTTGGGGGGTCATCTCATTGTGCACTGATGAACAAGCCGCTCTGCTACTTAACTGAGCAGATCAACAGCCCAGAGGTGTCACTGACTTGATGCTAGACTCGGATTACAAAGTGCTCCTTTCATTGTTTGATCAGTTTATAAGATTTGCACTAAATATTTTCTTTTGTTCTTTGCCTCGTCAGAGCCTCACACACTCACCCACCCGTGCAGATGTTCTACCTCCTGTGTATTTCTGCCGTTTCCACATTAAAGTGATGTTGGATCTGTTCCTGTGTTCTGACCGACACACCACAGCCACAACAGTGAACTGCAAGTCTGCCTTCTCACCTTTCCAACACCCTTCTAAAGGGGGTCTTTTCTTTTACCCGTTTGATTTCCCCCAAATGAGATCAAAAGACACAGACTGAGAGGATCTGAAACTTTATTTGTAGGCAAAGGTTACAAAAGCACAAGAGTGAACGGGCAGAAAGCCGCCCTCGGGAGACAAAGCAGGTGAGATTAGCACAGCGTCACATTTTGTTACACAAACAGAGGGCCAACGTACAAAAAAGAAGTCACACTGAGGGGGGGATTAAGACATTTTGTTTGCACCCTAAAGACCTTCTTGTCAGATTTTCCTTCAGATTTTGCCTTTCTGGCACACATTGCCTTCTCCACTTTTATATTTCCCAAAATCCTCTTCTTCTGGGCTCACGTCAAAGCTCAACTAAAAAATGCTACCAAACAGCAGACGAAACGTGTGAGACCGTCCTTCAGCCCGCACCGCCATTGAGAGCAAGCGAAAGAGGAAAAAAAACAAAACAGAGAGACGACAATACAAAATGGGGGGCCATCAACTCGGAGCCGTCAGCTTCTTTAACTTTAGAAGGCCAGCTTCATGGGGGTCCTGGGATTTGTGTGCCTGTGAAGAAGATGAGCAACAAAACAAGTGAATCAGTGAAAGTAGTGCAGCAGGTGTGCACACAGCCTTCATCAGTATCTTCAGCCCTTTATCCCCCATAAACCTGCCACTGGCTCTGCTACCCTTAGCAGTTTCTTGGTTCACAGACATGCAGAATAAAATCCATAGACAGTGGCAAGAAAAAGTATGTGAACCCTCTGGGAATAAATCGCACTGATGTCTAAATGAGACACACTACCAAACATGAGGTCACTGGACAGGGGTGTGTGGCGCCAAAGGACGGAGGTCCAAGTCTTTAGTGTCCTGGTGCTCCCTGGTTGCGTGACCTGAGACCAAGACTGGACTCCTTCATGTGTGTCCCTTTAGAGAATCCTTGGGTCCCGCTGGTTTGACTTTGTGTTGCTCACGGGGTCCCGAATGAGGCACATGACCTGCATGGTCAGTTACGGCACTACGTCCATGTGGCACCATTACCCGAGGGTGATCCTCATTGCTGAGGACCCGTGTGGCTGGACCAGGCCAAGGAGATGACCACATAACACCATGGCTGCGGCAGATAGAGGGAGGGTGGGACTGGACCGCGTGTCTGTCTGGAGGGCTGCCAACCAGAATCCCAAGTTGTTTCGTTGTGTGGGTGGGTGTAGCTGCATGCTGTACTGGTGAATGCCACCCAACCTGACCTGACCTGACTACCAAACAGAATAATTGAAAAAAGTTTGCCACCTCTTGCCCTGTGTGTACCTTCTATACCTTTCCGTGGTGTCCACGTGTGTCTGAACCCCCTCTTCCAAAAGCGGGCTTCTTGGTATGTGTCCTTACTTTTGAGTCCCCTTACATGGTTCTTGTCCCTCTGTGATGGTGACTCACCCTCAGGGTCCCTCCGATGCCATTTCTCCTCCTTGTGTGTCTCACTCTTGCACTTCCTCTTTCAATAGCATCACCAAAGCCAAGCTGACCAGTCATATTGCTCTAAAGCAGTGGTTTCTTGCGGCCCAGTTTTGGCCATTGTGAGTCTTCACAATGGGTAATCGCCACAGAGCAGCGGCCAATCATCTTCCTATTCCCCTTGAAGAATCGCCGTCCATGGCCATCCCAGGTGTTTTGCTTCTCCCTTCCAAGCAGCGACCCATGTAAAGGCTTTCCGCAAACCGCCCTTTCTCATTCATTACAATTGTAATTCACGACTCAGTGACCCCATTTCAGACGTCACATGACTAAAATTGGGGCACGACCCCTAGTGTAAGAAACTCACACGGGACACACAGCTCGTAGTGTGTTATTATATAGCAGATGTGTCTTAAAATTATGATCTGATCTTCATCTGAGTTACAACTCCGAACAAACCCAATCTGTTTTTAACGAACAACTCACTCGCTCTCGTATTGTTCTCGTCCATATTGAGCACAACATTCAAACACGTGAAACCCACAGGCCGATGACTTCACCAGAAGCCAATTGGAGTCAGGAGAAGTCTGCAGACCTGGAGTCCAGCCAATGAAATGAGATTGGAGGTGTGGCTTAGAGCTACTTCACCCAATAAAAAAAAAGAGACCCAAAACCACTTGGAGTTTGTGATTGCCAAGAAGCATCTGGCGATGGGTGGCATTGCCTTGCAAATAAGCACAAGATCTCAGAAGGTCTACGATCAGGAGATGTTGATTTGCAATAAGCTGGAATGTGCCACAGAGTTTAGATAGTCATCAGTGTGCAGTTAGAGAAGCGGAATATAAATGGAGAAGATTACGTAATGTGACTGCTCTTCCTCGAAGTGGGCATCCAGTCAAGATGACTCCAAAACCACAACTCGGAATGCTAAAAAAAGAACAAGTAACGGAATGGGCGAGCATCTCTCAGCAATGAGCCTCACTAACAAAAAACATCGAAGGGACGTGGGGTCCCTGGCAGGACATCAAGGAGCTGCTCTCCAAGAAAACATCCCTGAACCCGGACAAAGACCAACCTGACACTCAACTACGCTACTAAGGAAATTTTTGGAGGACTGATGAGGCGAAGGTTCAGTACATTCAGGTTGGAATACGCAGCAGGATGTATGGCGTACAAAGAAAAGAAAGGTGAAGGGTGCATGGTGATTTGGGGCTGCTTTGGTGGCTCGTGGTCTGGACTGCTTGCCATCATCGAGGGGATTATCAAGGTATCCAACTACCGGCCGAAGCTCCGTAGAAGTTGAGGGATGCAGTGAGACAATAATGCAGAACATCTACTATAGAATGGCTTCAAAATAAGACCAGAGCCCAGACCTTAACCCAAGAGAGATGCTGTGGAATGACCTCAACAGAGCCGTTCACACCAGACATCATGGGAATATGGCCGAGCTGAAGCAGTTCTGGAAGGAAGAATGGCCCAGAATTCCTCTTGAACGTTGTGAAGGTCTGATCTGCTCGTTAGAGTCGGTTATTCACTTATTGTGAATGTCCGATTCATGTCTTAAATAAAGATGTGAAACTTTACGACTGTCTGAGTGTTTTTAGCGTAAGCACATTGCGTTTGTCTGGACTTGTGACTTAGATGAAGATCATCCATCCATCCATTATCCAACCTGCTATATCCTAACTACAGGGTCACGGAGGTCTGCTGGAGCCAATCCCAGACAACACAGGGCGCAAGGCAGGAGACAAACCCTGGGCAAGGGCGCCAGCCCACCACAGTAGATGAAGATCAGTTAACCAATTAATGTAGAAATAGTGGGTCATTCTGAGGAGTTCACATATGTCTTCATACCACTGGACCAGTATTTTAAACCCATAAATGAAGAAAAAGTGTGTACATACTGAATTAGTCCACTTCTTGTTCACCTCCAACCGGAATCTGAAATAGAAATACAAAACACTTCATGGTAAAGCTGACAATGGCAGTGCCACTTTATTACCAAAGACACAACATATCAAGGCCAGTGCTGAGGACCAAGCAGATTGTCTCCATCCTGAAATGAGAGTAAACAGCAACAACACAGAAAGAGCAACAGAGCCCCCCTGAGCTCGAGAGGGTCCCGCTGCACTGAGCCACTTACATTTGGACTGGGCTGCACTGGTGGAATGGGCTGGGCGGGCTGGATGGGCTGAGAGGGGTCCTGGGGCATTCCGAAGTTGGGCACTCCCTACAGCAAAGAAAAAGATCTGAGTTATAATCTAGAGAGCCCAAGGCAGTGGTGTCGGCTGGAAATGGGGTGGGCCTTACATTGGGGTTTTGGGCCGGCAGCTGTGGCATATTGGCAAAGGGGTTGAACATCTGTGGGATGGAGAAAAGAGCAAAGAAGACAAAACATAAAGATCTACAGCAGAGCACAGGGAAGGTCTGTGATGAGCACAAAGTCGTCATCTTACGTTTGGATCAGTCTGGCCAGGTTGCTGTGGCATGTTTCCAAAAGAAGGGGGCAACTGCAATGAAAAAGAGAATAATCAGTACATCCCATAATATCAAAATCAAATCAAAAACCTATGGGGCAAAAAAAGACAGGACTCGTACATTTGGGGACTGTGGAGAAGGCTGCTGTGGCATCATTGGTACCATACTGCCAAATGGGAACATCTGCAAGAAACAGAGAGCACAGGTGAGAGAAGATGAATGGGAGGAGCCTAAGCTTGTCCTGCCAGGATGAGGGGGAGTGGCTTGACAGAATGTAAGAGGAAACCTGGGAGGAGCCTGAGCGCAACAGGAGGAAATGAATGGGAGGAGCCTGAAGCCCTTGTGTTTACAGATGAGTGGGAGGAGACGGTGCTTGATATGAGAAAATGAATGGGAGGAGCCTGAAGTCAACATGTGTCATGTTTCAGCCAGGATTTGCTCTCAGGTGTACATGTATGTTTGTTTTCCTTGTCTGTGTATTTTAAAGTATTTTGTTTTATTTGTTTTTTCTATTTATGTATTTTTTAATTATTATTTACTAGGTATGGATTACTTGTTTTATGAATGGATCCCCAAGAGGTGGGGCCACCCTAGTGTCACAGCTGAAAGATACCCCTCAGCTTGTGTATTATGGTGTAGAGGTGTGGGTCCTTCACTGGTTCAACAACATTTGCAGAGTGCTCTTCTTAATCAGTATTGATTTGTTCCTAGAAAAGCAAATTTTTGTTCTTCTTTTGTTTAATTTCAACAAATGTAATCATTTATAAAGATTTTGTATTTGACATGTCTCTCAAGCCAGAGTTTTTGTGTATATTTCCAGAAATGTAAATGTAATTTGGAACATTTTTGAAGCCAAAATTCCCTTTTAGGGCCTGTATAGGCCAAAGCCTGTCTGTGGAGTTTGGGGTCAGGTTGCATAGGGTGAAGCCTGTTCGAGTGCAGGCAATGTAAAGTCCCGACCTGGTGCTCAAACCTCTCAACCATTCTGAGAGCACACAAATCATAACACTAACCTCATTGGTGAATAAAGAAAAGAAGGAGAAGCCTGAGCTCAAAAGAAGAAAATAAGTGAGAGAACGCTGAGCTCTTTTTACAATGATGAGGGGGAGGAGCCTCACATCAAGAGGTGGATTTTTAGTGGGAGGAGCCTTAGCTTGTTATGCAAAGATCAGTGGGAGTAGCTTGAATATTCTGTGAGTAGACTGTGAGAAGGTGAGTGGGAGGAGCATTTAGCTAAAAAGAATAAAATAAGGAAGAAGGAGGCTGAGCTTCTATGCAAATATAAGTAGGAGGAGCCCGAGCTTGAACACCACCAGACATTACAATTACATTTGGGAGCATTGGGAACTGCATCGGAGGCACAGGGGACAGGTTGGAGAATCCAGGGAACATCTGAAAAAAGAGAAAAAGGAAAACCTTGGTCAGGCTGGTACTTAACTGGAACATTTTAATAAGAATTTCAAATCATTAAGGCTGAAGGGGGATTCAAAATGCACCATGATGAGGTGAATCTCAACAGTCAGGTTTGACAGATTTGTTGGCGAGGAGTATCAGAGCTCATTCTTTTAAACGGCCCTTTTGTTCCTTTACAAAACAGAATACAATAGAAAACTAAAGACACAGCAAGATGGAAGATCAGCCACCCTGCCATCACCGCCATTTTAATCCGAACGTACCTGCTGCTGGCCAAATCCATAGGGGTAGAGCTGCGTGTCAAAATAAAAAAAGACATGCTCAGAGTTAATTCTTTAGACAATGAAAGAATCCGCTGAATGGATACATGCAATAGGAGAACCGGACTCACAATTTCAATGCTCTGTCTGCCGGGTGGCTGGGGGATCTTCTGTCTGATGAATCCTTGGGATGGGAACATCTGGAAATGACACCAAGACATAAAGTTAGAAGCAGCTGTCACACCGAGAGTTAGAGCTTGTTAGAGTTGGGGGAAGAAATCTTATTTTATACTATAATAGGAAAAGTGCTATATGATAGATGGATATGAATGGCACTATATGATAGATAGATAGATAGATAGATAGATAGATAGATAGATAGATAGATAGATAGATAGATAGATAGATAGATAGATAGATAGATAGATAGATAGATAGATAGATAGATAGATAGATAGATAGATAGATAGATAGATAGATAGATAGATAGATAGATAGATAGTGCCATGCCACCTTCTGCTTTATGTCATTGCAAAATCGCACTATAATAGGAAAGGCACTATCTGCTAGATAGATGGATGTGAAAGGCACTATATAATTAGACAGACATCACTTTCTTTATCTCAAGGATACAATTATTATAAAAGCAATCATAACACCGGTCTCCTTTATTTGCACACAAGAAAATGTCTGACTTGTCTAAAGATAAGACAGCAGTCCCTGTGAGGCACTACAAAGGCGCACTGCTATTGGACTCGCGGTTCTTGTCACACTTCTGCTAAAAGTCCTCAGTGCTGGTGTGTCACAAGAAAGGATGTACAGCATTGTTCATAAGTCATTTACTAGTAAAATGAAAGATAAATGGATATGAAAGGCACTATATAATTGACAGATAGGTGTGAAAGGCGCTATATAGTTAGCCAGACAGCACTTGGTTTATCCCAAGGCTGTCAGTTTTGCCTTCGTCTCTGCTCCACCATGACCTCCAGCAGGTCCAGAAGGCTTCCCCTAACCGAGCCTGAATGTGAAGCTTGAGCCGACATGTTCTAAAACTACTGGCATAAAAAGGGTGAAGTCTGTCAGATTGATGTGGGTAATAATCAAAGTGTGGACTTACAGAAGAAGGCTGACCAAGAGTCTGACCAGGATATCCGTAGGGAAACATCTGCAACCAGAAACACATTGATGAGACAAATTGTCAAAGTTAACATCCATCCAGATGGCTAACGCTGGAGGACCAGGACAGCCTGACCGCTTATCATGCATGCGTCCTTCTCACAGCACCCTGGGGGTGGCAGGATGCAATTCAGCAGTTGGAAACACAATATGGAGGCAACGTCCGAGCTGGGAGGGAGCTAACACTTGCTTGGAATCGATTCCCCCTTTGGGCCCCATTTAACCCTCTTTGTCGTTTTTTAAATTTTTTTTTTTTTTTTACATACGATTTCTAGACTGGCAGGTGGTGCGGGTCCTGCTGGCCCTGGAGCCTGGGGTGCTGCCTGGGGTGTCTGGGGTACTGGAACAATGGGTGCCTCAGGGTTGCTTTGCTATAAAACAACAAAAGCATTGCCGTGATCACTTCTTGGGGAGACCACCCAAAACTGAAAGCAGTCCACCTAAAATAAAAAGCGCCAGCAGCTCATTTTTCATGCAGGTGCAGCCGTCCTCTTCCATTCACTATCCTCTGTCTGGCTTTGCCTTTATGCAATATAAATGGAAAAAAAAGAAACTGAATTTCCTGCAAGCCCATCCTGTGAGGTGCCCATCACTTAAGGGCTCCACTGGCATCACCTGACAGGACTGTGCCATGCTGTATCTTATAAAAACCTTAGGCCTGAACTTTCCACCCAAGTCAGACTTTCACAGATCAGTGTTTCCCAACTCCCTGTGTTTAGGATGTCTACTTAAATTTCCATAGGTGGAAATGTTAAAATAATAGCCGAGAGACCGACGGATTTCAACCTTTAATGACCACATCAGACTTTCAAGGGCTTATGACCTGCCATACACCAAGAAGAAGCACGGAAGATTCCAGAAAGGGATGCAATGACCTTTAGAAGCCTCTGATTGGCCAGTCCTCTTAATGGAGTTCATTGGGAATGCACCTGTGATCGTATTTAAAGGCCCACCCATCTTCTGAGCCAGCACCTTGGAAGAAACCAAGCAACTCTGGAAAAACCACAGAAGAACAACTGTGGACCACCAGATGTCTGGCCACAGGTCTGGCCACTGCGGACCACCCCGGATCTGGCCACTGCAGAACATTACAAGTCTGGCTCCTCCTTAGGAGCAACTTCTGAACAACTGAAGGGTCCACAAGCTTCTAAACAAACAGTTGAGGCAAATGCAAATATCCCGGGACCACCGAGACACTGCACAGCTCAGGAAGGAGGCACAATTGAACTGAACAAGCTTTGTGGCCAAAAGTTCAACTGAACCCCAAGACAACAGCATAGGAACAGCTGAAGGAGATGAAGGTGTCTTCATCCGCCATTAAGAGATAGGCTGTTTCACAAGGAAGAAGCCCCAACTCCAAGACTGACCACCAGGACATAGACATGGCCTTTTGGAGGGGTGCTGTGCTCCAATGTCAGACAAAACAAAAAACTCTCAGATGGAACTCTTTGGCCATCATGATCACCATTATGTATGGAGGAAGAAGGGCAACGGTTTAAAACCAAAGAGTGCCGTCCCAACTGATACTCATGGAGGTGGCAGCACCATATTGTGGATGTTAAGGGACTGGGGCACATCATGAGGAAGGAGGATTATCTGAAACTCCTGAAAGAACATCTCAAGACGTCAGCCAGGAAGCTCAAAGCTGGATGCAGATTTACCTTCCATCAGGACAATGCTGCTAAGCTCACCTCCAAAGCTGTAAAGAAGTGCCTTAAAGACACCAAGGTGAACGTATCGGAGGGTCCATCAGAAACCCTTGACTTCAGTCCCATAGGAAATGAGTGGGCTGAACTAAAAAAAAATGAGAGTCCGAGCCAGGAGGCCCACAAACCTCATCGACTCTCACCAGTCCTGCCTGGAAGAATGGAGAAAAAAGCCACCTAAGATATTGTGAGAAGCCTGTGGAAGACCACCATAAGTGTTAGATTCAAGTTAAGCAATTAAACGGCAAGACCACCAAATACTAACAGGGTATGGAAACTGAACACCTGATATGGGGAATAAAAGCTGAAATCCACGAGTCTCCTCAAGATCACTTGGACATCAACAAGTCTACCAGAACTAATTAAACCTTAAGGTGCTGCGAGGCCACATGCCAGCTAAGAAACATGGCGTCTGAGGTGGATGGAAACGTCCGGCAGTCGTACAGATAAACATGTAGACATGAGCGCTGCAGTCTCGCTATCTTTAACTGTGAACTCCGTCTCATTCGAGAGTCGCTCAAGAAGATCTCGTCCTGTCCACAATATGGGAGCAAGCAAGTCAGCCATTTAGGAAGGGAGCACATGCAGGAGAGGAGCCGCTTTGGATACCCACCGGCTGAGGTTGACTCGGCTGGGCGTTCTGCTGCGGTGAATTGACCTGAGGCAGGAATTCATAAAGACGCTGCATCTGTGAAAAGAAACGAAAGACAGGAGGGACGGGATGAACGTCCACATCGAGAAGCCAGTGGTGGGTTCTATCAGCTGGCCAAACATTTCAAGCCGCCTGAAAACAAGGAATTGTGCCAAGGGCTCCACGTGTCAGGGTGACCCCCATGCCAGCCCACCTTGACTGGCATCAGCACATTGAGTCTACCTAAGGCAGCTTCTGGGATCGCAGCCACAAGGCGCATACAACTCAGTGGGGTCTTCTACTTACGGGCACTGCAAAGGTGGTGCCAAGCAGGCACATCAGCAAAACCGTGGCCTTCATTCTGAGGACTCCTGAAAAAGAGAAAAAAAAAAGGACTTTCATGAATGTGCCTGTCACAAGAAGTAGGCTGCCAGCTGAAAGGTTTAGTACTTCAAAGACCCCCATGTTCACATTTATGCAGATTACGAGTACTTGTCTGATTAGGCAAAAATTAAAATAACTAAAAACACAACTTCTCCAAATACAGTCTGTTCTAGAAGTGAAATATAAATGTCAGTTAAACAGTGAAATGGGTGGTGAAGTCTGGGGGCTGGATGGAGGTGCAAGGGCAGTGCTGCCACCTTGGATTTTGAGCCCTGTGTGCTCCAGAACCCAAAAATCTACTTAAAATCCATCCATCCATCCATTTTCCAACCCGCTGAATCCAAACACAGGGTCACGGGGGTCTGCTGGAGCCAATCCCAGCCAACACAGGGCACAAGGCAGGAACCAATCCCGAGCAGGGTGCCAACCCACCGCAGTCTACTTAAAATATTTATTCCAATTTCTCATTTTTTCAACTTCATAAAAGTAAAAAAGTTAATATTAAACCTCTTTGTTTTTTCTATATCTATATCTATATATATGCCAAGACTGTAGTCACACAAATTAAAATATATCATCAGGGTAGTGGGGCGGCACGGTGGTGCAGTGGTAGCGCTGCTGCCTCGCAGTTAGGAGACCCGGGTTCGCTTCCTGGGTCCTCCCTGCACGGAGTTTGTATGTTCTCCCCGTGTCTGTGTGGGTTTCCTCCCACAGTCCAAAGACATGCAGGTTAGGTGGATTGGTGATTCTAAATTGGCCCTAGAGGGTGCTTGGTGTGTTTGTGTGTGTCCTGTGGTGGGTTGGCACCCTGCCCAGGATTGGTTCCCTGCCTTGTGCCCTGTGTTGGCTGGGATTGGCTCCGGCAGACCCCTGTGACCCTGTGTTCGGATTCAGCGGGTTGGAAAATGGATGGATGGATGGATCAGGGTAGTGTAATGAAAAATAAAGAATTAAACTCATAAATAAATCAATAATTCTACCTTAACAAAAGAGTGTCTGTCAGTGGTTCCATTCAATTGATTTGTCTTTCCAACAGATGGCGCATAACAAACATTTGGCGTAATAAAATGTGTTGCATTTATCATTCCAACAGATGGTGCATCACAAACATTAATGCTGCTTTTACAAATCCCTTACCAAATGGCATACAAATATACATTGTATTTGTCATTCCAGCAGAAGGTGCATCATGATCATTAATACTGCTTTTCTGAATCCCATACTAGATGGCATATAAATATGAATTGAACTTGTCATTCCAACAAATGATGCATCACAGACAATGCTTTTACAAATCCTGTGGCAGACGACCAGGGACCTTGCCCCACCATGGATGCCTGGAGCAGGGAAAGACCGGGAGAGGGGCAATATCTCCCCTGGGCGCAAAAGAGGACAGCCCCCCTGGTTTCTAACCCTGTGGGGGTCCATGACCACCACCACGGGGGGCCTGGATGGTTACCGAGCCCTGGAGGACTGTGTACATCCAGAGCGCTTCCTGGTGCAAGGGCAGCAGTTCCGCCACACCAGGAAGTGCTGCCGGGACACCATCACAGAGCACCTGGAGCACATCTGGGGCATTATAAAAGGGGCTGCCTCACTCCATTCGGGGAGCTGGATTCGGGAGGAGGAAGACAGAGCTTGCGAGAGAGGAGTGGAGGCGGCCGAAGAGAGGAAAGGACTGAGTAGTTGTGTGGATTAGTAAGGAACTGGATTGTGCACTATAAACTGTGAATATTGTAAATAAACCGTGAGTTGTGGACATCTGGTGTTGTGTCTGTCTGTGGCCGGGCTATCTTTTACAATCTCTTACCAAATGGCATATAACAGAGACATTTGCTTTGCATTTGTTATTCCAACAAATGGCACATCACACACATTAATGCTGCTTTTACAAATCCCTTACCAAATGGCATATAACAGAGATATATGCTGTGCATTTTCATTCCAACAGATGGCGCATCACAAACATTAGCACTGATTTTATGAATTCTGTACCAAATGGCATATTTTAGAGACATGGGCATTGCACGATGCACTGCAAACGTTAATGCCGATGTCTTCCTTGATTAGTTAAGATTTCAACTCGACTTAGTCGGGTCGTACAAATAGTAAATAAATAAGTGGTAAGTTCTTCAGCAACAGGTGAGGACGCTGACGCGGAGGCTGAGAGATAAAAGGAACGGCCAAGAGGACAAAGACGCGTCAGACAGGTTGAGGACTCCGATCGGAGGGGGATACACAGCGTGGACAGCGGGACAAGGTGAGATTACAATATATCCAGAGATAAGAACATTTATGTCAACAGCACTAATTTCAAGTATTTCATATGCCGACTATATTGATCGTCAACAGCGCTGCTCTCCGGTGCCCAAATTGCAGTTATCGGGGCTCCCGGATAGTCATCATTTACCCTGTCCAGGAAGATATCGTCAAGATATGCATCAAACTCCAAACTTGACACTAAGAATTCTTGTCAAACATTTAACGATAAGAACTAAGAATAAAGATAAGAATAAAATTGTCTTAAGCTCCTCGTCAGGAAGGGCATCGTCAGGCAGAACTTCTGCGCTGCAAAGAGCGCAAAATGCCCCTAGAATTGAACTTAATATGAAGTCACCCTGATAAACAAAGAAGACAAGAAGCAGCGCCGATCTTTTAAATGACCTTACCTGTACCGATTCTTAGAAAGCAGAAGCTTCAGCGGCAGAAGAGATGATCGCGAGTCTGGAAATCGAGAGTCAGAAGCGCAGCATTTAAAGGCGAGAGTGGCGGCTCGAGGCGACCAGTGCGCGTGCGCGCGTCTGCCGGTGACTTCATTTTAATTGTATACCTGCGCGTCTTCGTTTCAGGTGAACATTACAGAATGTTTCTTTCTCGTGCGCTCGTTAATTATGAGGAATAACATGGTATTATGCTTTATTTAATGTCAGGTGTTTGACTCAAAACACTAAAACACTGCACAGTTGATTCTATAGTGTAGCGAAACTATAATAATATTAATTATGTTTTTAAAGCGCGCTTAAGAACTTGTGCTACGACTTTTTTTGTATGTTAACTGGATAGACAGTTGGATGGATAGATGGCTGGAATGATCAGAAAAAATCCACAATATACATGTTCTGCTTCTCAATTGCATTTCATTTCCACTTCTGTAATTCTTGTTTTCATAAAGATAAAGACGATTAAAAACGATTTTTAAGACAGGAAGCTCCTGTAAACACTAATAAGGAGACGAATGAGGAGTTTTGAAAGTGCTGACAGGTCTGAGGTTTCAAAAGCCACAGGTGCTCCGTTAGCTTGAGCTGTGGAAATCTCCGACTGCTTAACGTGAAAAGGCTAAAAGCGACGGAGCCATGGAAAGTGGCTTTTAGTGGACCAGCCGTTCATCACTTAAGCATGGCGGATTGCGGTCACATTAAAGTTCTAGCTTAAAGGACAAAGCGATGCGGACATTATTGTTCAAGTTTACCGTTTTTGTCCTTTGTATGCATTCGGTGCACTTGTTCCTTGCATGTTCCCTCGGAAAATATATAAATAATAAATAATGCAATGCCATCTGAAAGAGAAACGAAAAGGAATAAATAACATGCACCGTATGTTAGAGAGAGAGAGAGAGACTAATCGCGGAAGGAGTCCCCAGAAACATTTGGGGAGCCAACCATTACGACAGTCCTGTCTCCTGCAATGAAATGACAGCACATTTAAGATTCAGGCCTGACACGAGCCCCGTCCTCTAACTAACTAACTAACTAACTAACTAACTAACTAACTAACTAACTAACTAACTAACTAACTAACTAACTATATTTATAGAAACTATAAAGGAGCTGGTGTCTGTGTGTCTGTGCAGTTGCTATGTCTCTGTCATTCCAACAGTTGGCACATCAAAAACATTTTAGGAATCCCATACTAAATGGCACATGATGACATTGCATTTTCCATTCCAACAGATGGCACATCACAAACAACACTGCTTCTTATGAATTCCATACTAAATGGCAAATGACAATACAGTATGTGCATTCTACAAGGTATTTGTCATTCTAACAGATGGCACATCACAAATGGGAACACTTCTTCATATGAACCCCATACTAAATGGCATATACTGTAGCAACATGTGCATCGAATTTGTCAGTCCAACAGATGGTACACCCAAACATTAACACTGCTTTTGCGAATCCCATACCAAATGGGCTGTAACAGAGACACAGGCATCGCATGTTGCACTGCAAAAATGAATACTGAGGTCTACAAGGATTACTAAGATTTCAACCTGTCTTAGATGGTTAGCACAGCTGGTCATAAAATATGTGGAGCTTGGAAAGGTGGCTGTGACTGTGGACTTGTTACCTGCAAGCTCTGTTAAACTCCATTGGCCCCACTATGTGGACATCGGTGAGCCTCTGGAAAGATCCTGACTTGGATCAGCTTGCTGAACTGGTGAATGTGAACACAGACAGTGTGGCCTTTGACCCACAAGAGTGGTGCGGATGTGCAGGTAGTGGACAAGGCAGATGGGACAGTGGTGTGCGTGATGGGTCTGCCAGGAATCAGGTGCTATTTGTAGTCTTTTTTTTTCATTCAAAATGATATATATTTTGTTATTGTATTGGACAAGCCAGGGCTCCTCCTCTGTGCTTCTTTTTATCTTCTTTATTAATTTTTCAGTATCGTGCAGCGCCAATTTAGATTAAGACCCCCCCCGTCCACCTCCCCCACAAGCTCTTAGGTGACTTAACTTACAAACAGAGAAATAATCAAACATTCATGTGGGTAGACATCTGATCTTTTAATGAAGTGCAGCATTTCTCACTGTAATTTTTCTCCATCACCCCCGGCATTGGTTATTTACATTCTTGGATATTCTGTTGTTTCATTGAGCAGGGGTGAGAGTCATTTCAACTCAATGACTGTATTGGTGGAAAGGCCCCTTGCCATCATGGGCCTCAGGACACACACCCAGAATGGCCTGATGGTAGATCGGCCCCTGGTTCAAGGCTTTCCATTGTATTTTTATAATATTGTTCTGTTTAATAATCATTGGTGTTAATTGTGTACATTCTATTATTTTTATCCCACTTGGTTATTGTTTAGTATCTTCATGTGTCCTTCAATTTTCTGATGTTCCTTGAATTTCGTGGGTGGATCCCTAAGAGGTGGGGCCACCTGTACATCACTGATAAGGATCCACCCCCAGTCCTGTAAAAGTAGGCTGAGAATTGAAGTCCGGTGCAGTTCATTTTGAACATGCGCTGGTAGATTTTGGCAGTTCTCGGGCACATTGTGATTTTTATTTGATTGTTTGCACTGCTTCTCTACATTTTGCCGCTATATTTCTTGGATTATTCTTGTGGATTTCAATGTGGAGCTCATTTGTCTTGGACTGCCTTTTAGGCAAGTCCTTTTTAATTCATTTTTGTTGTATTTTTTCCTTTTCATTCAATAAGTCCTCCTTTATGAAGATTTTTTGTGGCCTCACTTTATACAAGCCAGGGGTTGACAGTGATCCTCTCCCTTGTGGGCCATTTTAAATGCGTTTTGGGAGTATAATTTTTGAACTTTCAGAGTGAAGTGCACTTTGCCCAGTTTGGGTTGAAGCAGGCTGTGCTAGTATAAGCTGGGCTGACTTTTGGTGCACCCCGTTTTGGCAGGCTGGTGGGATTCTGGCCTGCTTCCCTGTGTGTTTTTGAAAGCCTCACACCACCTTGGCCATGTATGAGCTGTTAGTAATTCTGTTTGTGGTGGTGTGCTGGTGGTGTTATATTTATGTCATCATTTATTGTTTGTTAATTATATTAAGAATATACACATTTTTATGTTATCTGTTCTGTTCCTTATTGGTGGAGCCCAAGGAGGCAGGGCCACCTGACGATGCTGGTGGAGGGGATTACACCCAGCAGTATAAACAGAGAAGCTGCTGTGGTATTCACTTGATTGGATTCCTGAGTGTTTGATTTACGATTTCCATTTTTTTTCAGTGCTATTTTGATTTGTTTGCTTTAAGTTTTTTTCCTTGTGTTTAATTATTTTGCTGTCATTGTGAATTGAATTGTTACTTGTGTTTCAAGAGATCTTTTGTCTTCTCCTTTGTTTTTTGTAATGTTCATGTTCGAATGTTTGAGGTTAGCCTGTGCTGTCAGTTCTTTTTCTGGTTTTTGAGTTTTTCAATTTACTTAGCAATAGTTTTGGGCCAGTGCATGCAGAAAGCCTGCCTTTTGAATTTGGGGCCAGGCTGCCTTTGGTTTTAAGGCCTCCTCTGGGCTTTTCCTGACCGTGTTTTTTTTTGACATTTTTCCGAGGTTGGTGTTACATTGCCCTGAGTTGTCACCCGTTGTTGCCCGGCTGCACTCTGGTTCTAATTTGGGACGCTGA
Source organism: Erpetoichthys calabaricus (assembly GCF_900747795.2). Classification (NCBI taxonomy): domain Eukaryota; kingdom Metazoa; phylum Chordata; class Cladistia; order Polypteriformes; family Polypteridae; genus Erpetoichthys; species Erpetoichthys calabaricus. Next base: position 250,256,210 of record NC_041398.2, read on the forward strand.
GGTGGTTTGTCGTGTGGGGGGTGTGGTGGCACGTTGTGTCGGTTCAGACTCCCAACATTTGTCTCTGACTCTGCGTGATGAGTCTGTGGATTTAAAGATTTGCCAAGTGCCTATTCAGTTTCTGTTCTTATTATTTTTTAGTTATTAATACAAATAATTGTGCCATTTCTGTTGCAGTTTTGTTATTTTTTATTTCATTTTATGGGCACTGCCATGTTGAGTTGCCATCATTATGACGTGGTGCCAGCTGATTCAGCAGGCATCTCCAAAAACACCATAATTAATATAATCACTACGACAGTATAAAGAGTGGCACACCAGACACTTCATTATATTTATAGTTTACAGAATTCATCAAAATTAATCAGTTCTTGTGCTTTAGACCCTCCAGTTCCAGATTCTTTGCTTTGTCTCCTTATTATTCTGCCAGGAGAAGGAGAATGGCAGACCATAGAGAGAGTCTGAAAATGGGTTAGAACAGCGGTTCTCAAACTTCAATTCAATTGAATTGTTGCTGTCTTTCCAACAGATGGCGCATAACAAACATTTGCCGTAATAAAATGTGTTGCATTTATCATTCCAACAGATGGTGAATCACAAACATGAATGCTGCTTTTACAAATCCCATACCAAATGGCATATGACAAAGACATATGCTTTGTATTTATCATTCCAACAGATGGCGCATCACACACATGAATGCTGCTTTTACAAATCCCTTACCAAATGGTATATAAATATACATTGCATTTATCATTCCAACAGATGTCACATCACAAACATGAATGCTGCTGTTACAAATCCCATCCCAAATGGCATATGACAAAGACATATGCTTTGTATTTATCATTCCAACAGATGCCGCATCACACACATGAATGCTGCTTTTACAAATCCCTTACCAAATTGTATATAAATATACATTGTATTTGTCATTCCAGCAGATGGTGCATCATCATCATCATCATTAATACTGCTTTTCTGAATCCCATACTATATGGCAGCGGTTCTCAAACTGTGGGGTGTGCCCCCTAGGGGGGCATGAAGTAACAAAAAAGGGGGCACAACTATTGCCATATTTGGCTTAATTTTGCTATTCTTCAGAAAATTTATATTGGCAGCAAAAAATATAGGAATAAGTTTTATTAGGGTTTCAAAAAAACATTAGGGGGGCGCGATTAAAACTGTTATGAAAACTTGGGTCGCAAATACTTAATGGTTGAGAAACGCTGGATTAGAAGATGAACGGAAAGCAAATAAATTAGTTATTGTCAAACCAGGGAAGAAAGCCCAATAAAGCTCAAAACCCAAAACGTGAATCAAAATTAAAATCAAGCAAACGGGCGTCATAGCGTAGCCAAAGACTTCAAATCCGAAAACTCTTTAAATAGCACAAGTAGTAGCAGTCGAGCGCGGAGCGCGAGTTTACTGAGGAGGCGGTTGAGGTCAATAACGTCATTAGACGCGATCTCCAGTTCACGTTACCCAGTCCTAGAACAAAATGGAGATCTCCATAACACAATGAAGGTTGAAATGAATTTAAACGATAATTCATTTCCATACACACAAATTTATGACACTTACTACAATTCTCTGCTTAATGTTTAGTAGCAGCAAATGATCGGACGGATTGATCTCTGGTTTCGACTTTGGCTTCCTCTCCTGGTCCTCCCAGTTACTCAGTTTGCCATTTTGAGGACAAGGCATAACAGCAGGACCTAAACGCATGGGAGGCATCTTCTGGAGCTCCTCTCCATTTATTGTAGATATGGTGGTGACCTCCAGCCAGGTTCTGTTTATATTTGTATGCCACCTGTTTTGTCATGGTGAGGTCTCAGGGTGTCCCTATGTTCCTTTTCATAACCCTTACTACTTTAGACCTTAGCAGAATGTCCAAAATCACAACTTGAGTCCTCAAGTGTTTACTCGCACTCTTATATTTATAATCTCAGGCACCAAGATGGAGTAACAGACCAGGCAGGAGAGAAGGTTGCACATCAATTATGGATAATATTCCCAGAATAGCAGAGTGCGACAAAACACCAACACAACCTGCTTCATTGTACGTCTGGATCACCAGGTGTCTCCCTGTCTCAGTATGTTTGATCCCTCATCATCTCTTCTCCAGCAGCCTGGCATCCGCACAGATGGTACAGCAGAGTTTCTCTGATAGTCACATTCACGACAGCCCAGCTATCATCCTGGGTCCTTCCTGTGTGGGGAGTGCTTTGAGTAGTGAGAAAGGTGCTATATAAATGTAAAGAATTCTTCTTGTTCTTCTTCTTATTGTTATCCTCATGTACCTCCAGGACCAATGGGATGGCACAGTGCAAGGCCGGCACCTTCTGGTTCATTCCAGGCCTGTTTCACTCTCCTCCAGGATGTGCTCTGAAAACCCCCCATAGGCCCATAAACTCATCCCGACCCTTCCAGTCCTGACTTTTCTACTTTGGGAATGGGACGTCCTGGAGACCACCTTACTGACTCTTTTATACTTTTCTTTTTTTTTTTTTTTTTGCTCAAGCAAACCATAATGAACTACAAAGGACTTATCAGATTTACAGAGGAGTTTACCGGACCCTCAAAAGCAGCTCATCTCAGGACATCTGCATTCTTTCTTCATTTTGCTCAATGTCTGTACCTCCTGTCTTCTTGTACAAATTAGTTTAGAACTTGAATGCCTGTGTCTTGTTATCCAAGTAATTTATGGAGCTTTTGGTTTAAAATGGCCGGATAGTTTACAGCTTAGTATAAGAAAATGGAGACAACAGGAGATTACATAAATAGATAAGTACGAGGATGAGAGCTTTTGGGCAGAGACATCCATCACTGGGACAGCTAGCCAGTCCTATACATGTAACATCACATGACCCATAACCTTAGGTGCAAATTGAACCTGAATAACAGACGAGAGAGTGATGACAGGAGGATATGACGTCAGAGACCGCGAGACGCCAGAAAGGCAGAGAGATGTGGGAGAACGTAACCTCCACTCTGTCGTGATTTGGTTTTCTAGTTGGTTCTTTTTACAAGTTAAATGTACCCTCTTGTAGTTGAACTGGGGGCGGGGGGGTTCTTGAGGTCAAAGATTCCTTTCCTGTCATCATTTGTTCCTAATGGTTTAGGAGTTGAATATGTCGTCACACATGTGCGCGTGCGAGGCAGCTGAAGGGCTCACAAAAGGACAATTCCATGCCAAACCAGGGGGTGGCAGAGTGCCCTGATCCTTCCTCTTTTTCATCAGTAGACCAACCACTGGAAATTTCACCTGGACTCGAGGACATCACTTCCCCTTTAAAACCGCCATGTTTGCCAGTCTTTTTTGTTCTCTGGATGGACTGTTGAGACTTGTGCTTCACTGATAGATAGATAGATAGATAGATAGATAGATAGATAGATAGATAGATAGATAGATAGATAGATAGATAGATAGATAGATAGATAGATAGATAGATAGATAGAAAATGTGAAAGTCACTATATAATAGATAGATAGATAGATAGATAGATAGATAGATAGATAGATAGATAGATAGATAGATAGATAGATAGATAGATAGATAGAAAATGTGAAAGTCACTATATAATAGATAGATAGATAGATAGATAGATAGATAGATAGATAGATAGATAGATAGATAGATAGATAGATAATGTGAAAGTCACTATATAATAGATAGACAGATAGATAGATAGATAGATAGATAGATAGATAGATAGATGTGAAAGGCACTATATAATAGATAGATAGATAGATAGATAGATAGATAGATAGATAGATAGATAGATAGATAGATAGATAGATAGATAGATAGATAGATGTGAAGGCACTATATAATAGATAGATAGATAGATAGATAGATAGATAGATAGATAGATAGATAGATAGATAGATAGATAGATAGATAGATAGATAGATAGATAGAAAATGTGAAAGTCACTATATAATAGATAGATAGATAGATAGATAGATAGATAGATAGATAGATAGATAGATAGATAGATAGATAGATAATGTGAAAGTCACTATATAATAGATAGATAGATAGATAGATAGATAGATAGATAGATAGATAGATAGATAGATAGATAGATAGATAGATAGATAGATAGATGTGAAAGGCACTATATAATAGATAGATAGATAGATAGATAGATAGATAGATAGATAGATAGATAGATAGATAGATAGATAGATAGATAGATAGATAGATAGATAGATGTGAAAGGCACTATATAATAGATAGATAGATGTGAAAGGCACTATATAATAGATAGATAGATAGATAGATAGATAGATAGATAGATAGATAGATAGATAGATAGATAGATAGATAGATAGATAGATAGATAGATGATGAAAGGCACTATATAATAGATAGATAGATAGATAGATAGATAGATAGATAGATAGATAGATAGATAGATAGATAGATATGAAAGGCACTATATAATAGATAGATAGATAGATAGATAGATAGATAGATAGATAGATAGATAGATAGATAGATAGATAGATAGATATGAAAGGCACTATATAATAGATAGATAGATAGATAGATAGATAGATAGATAGATAGATAGATAGATAGATAGATAGATAGATAGATAGATAGATAGATAGATAGATAGATAGATAGATAGATACTTTATTAATCCCAAGGGGAAATTCACATACTCCAGCAGCAGCATACTGATACAAAAAAAAAAACAATATTAAATTAAAGAGTAATAAACATAATTGAACCAAATAGCATATATCTGCTATATTCTGTTTGGTATGGGATTCATAAGATCAATGCGTATGTCTGTTATATACCATTTGATACAGGAGTTGTATGAGCAGCACATCAGCAAAGGTGATGAGTCAGTTTACAGAATGGAGATACGACAATTGGCAGACTGGTGCGAGTGCAGCTTTCCATCTCTTAATGTGGAATGAAAGAAATGATGGAAGTCCCATGCTGACCACACCACACATCGAGAGCTCTGCAGTGGAACTGGTCAAAAGCCCCAGATTCCTTGGTGTGCATTTGGGAGCTGACATTACTTGGTCAATGAACACCAGCACACCACCTCCATAGCCAAGAAGGCACAGCAGCGGCTTGGCTTCCTTCAGAGGCTGAAGAGGCCTACCCCACCTCTTCCAATTCTCTGACTGTAAAGTCCTACAGTGGATACTGCACACAGCAGACAAGATCATGGGGACCCCTCTGCCCCCCATTGAGGACATCCTTATAAAGCCCACAGTATTGTGAAGGATCGCTGACACCCCTCCAATGGTCTCTTTGTCCCACTTCCATCTAGCAGAAGGTACTGTAGCCTCCAGACCAGTTCTGCCAGGCTCTAAAACAGGTTCTACCCCTTGGTGGTCCGGACTCTGAACTCTGTGCTGCTCCCCTGCCCTCACATGTGTTCCTGGTAGATTATTTTTATTCTGTACATTTGTTGCTCCTATTGTTTGTTGTTATTATTTATTTATTTATAATGTATTATAATACTTTACTTGTCTTGCACTTGTCCTGTGTTTATGTATATATTGCACTGCGGTCCTGGGGAATGTCGTTTTGTGCCACTATATGCTGCAATACAATGTATGGATCTATTTATTTCTATTTATTCACTTACCTGTTATTTGTTTGTTTATTTGTCATATTGCTCTTTACCTTTCTTGCTCCTCTCCTGTGTTTATGCATACACTGCACTGCAGTCCTGTCTTTTCATGCCACTGTATGCTGCAATATGGAGTTATTTCTTGCTATCTGTTTCAAATGATTACTGTCTGTTCACTTACTATTATATTTTAATCACTTATTTATTTATTTCTAGCAGAGTTTCTATGCTGCTGCCGCTGGATCGTGTGGGGCTGTGAGTCACCGATGTATTTAATGGGATGGGGTCGCATGTGGCTTCTGAACTGGTGGGTTGCTGCAGGTTGTTGTAGCAGTCAACGTCATTACTGTGACCCTCCTGCTATGTCTGTAAGTGAACCCTAATCCTACCCCTAACCCTAATTTAAATCCTAATCTTAAAGTCACAGAATGTAGCCCTACTCTTAAAAATTAATTTATGGGGCCCTGATGTTAAAAGATTGTCTTCAGGGCCCTAATCTTAACCCTAATTTTAACCCTTATGTTTAATCCTGTATTTTATTCTTTCATATGAATCCCTTCTTATTTAAGTTTTTACTCTAATTTTTTATTATTATTACAACTGGCTTTAAGTCTTATTTAAGAGTAGGTTTAAATGTATATTTATCTGTTTTTATTGCAATTCTAATATCGAACAGCAGAAGCCATTCTATTTGAACCCCCTGCCTTATATCTAAATTTTTTATCGGCAGTTGAACTGATTGTTTAAGACACATTTTAAACACAACTTTAAGACGGATTTTAACAAATAATAGAAAATGTTTTAGAGTACTTTGAAGGGATGATTGGTGTGGGTGCATACAATTTTAAATTAAAAATTATTTTGGGAATCAGCGTGCCAGAGCCTTGCCTTCCGTCTTTCTTTCCCCTAAATCTTAAACCTAACCCTCCCGATCTGACGACTGTCATAGAAGGGCAAGACTGGGTCCCGAGGAAAAAGAGGTGAAGAAATGCTAATTTATAACCTACCTTTGTTTGTGGCCTTCCTTGTACCTCTCCTGTATGTATGCATAAGTTGTGCTGCAGTCCACTGTATGCTGCAATGTGCTGTATGGATTTATTTATTATTATCTATTCATTTACCTGTTATTTATTTGTGTATTTATGATATTGATCTTTACCTTCCTGACACCTCTCCTATGTTTATGAATACATTGCGCTGCAGTCCACTTTACTGTATGCTGCAATGCGCTGTATGGATTTATTTATTACCATCTATTCACCTACCTGTTGTCAAGATAAGTAATTGTTAAACACTTCCTTATATGAAAGTTGATGTTAACTTCTGGTAATTGAGGGATGATCTCTAACTGGCAGGAGAGACATGGCGGTTGTAAGAAAGATGGCTGACCTGTAAATGAACCACTAGAGTAATTCATTAGTAAAGACTTTATTTAAATAAATCTTTCTGTGTTACTTTCAACTGCATTAAAGTCACATATTACAGAACCCAAAGAACATGACATGGTGTCAGAAGCGGTGCAGTTGAAGTAGATACGTGTCCTGCGAAGCATTTGTTTTTTCTCGAAAAAAAAAAAGAAAGAGAAGAAAAGAAAATAAGACGTCGTTAAAATGGAGAAGCTACAGCCACCTCCTAGCCTTCAGCTTTCAGGTAACCTTGCCGAGAACTGGTAACGGTTTAAACAACGCTTCGAAGTATATTTAGCGGCAATTGGTGCAGATGAAAAAAGCGACAAAATGAAAACGTGCATTTTGTTACATATAATTGGGGAGGAAGCGCTGGAAATTTATAACAACTTTCAGTTTGATCAGGGAGAACATATGAAGTTAGACGTTATACTGGATACATTTGAAAGATATTGCATTCCAAAACGGAACGTCACTTTCGAAAGGCACACGTTCTTTACTTGTATACAGAAGCAAGGTGAAACGATTGATCAGTACGTTACCGAGTTGCGCACACGGAGTAAAACATGCGAATTTGGAGAGTTAACAGAATCTTTAATAAAAGACGGGATCGTCTGCGGAATTCCAGATAACGCACTCAGAGAAAGGTTACTAAGAGAGCTGGATTTGGATTTGGAAAAAGCAGTAAGAATATGTAGGGCAGCCGAAACAATCAAAGTACAAGTAAAAGAAATGTGTAATGAAGAAAACGCAGTACACGTGCTGAACAAAAAAGGAAAGAACAAAATGCATTTAAATACAGAGGAAAATAAAAGTGGAAATAAAACAATATACAGCACAAAACAGGCATGTGGACGTTGTGGATCACATCATGCTCCCAGACAGCGCCCAGCATACAATAAAGTTTGTAAAAAATGTGGGAAGAATAATCATTTTGCTCGCTGCTGTAAATCACAAGTGAAACCAAGTCAAGTGCACACTGTAGAAGAAACTGAAGTTGAGGAATTTTATATAGATGCATTGACTGAAGTAAATGGGTAAACTCTCTGGTTATTGTAGAAAGGAAAGATGGAAAATTAAGAATATGTTTAGATCCCAGAGACCTGAATCGAGCCATCAAGAGGGAACATTTCAAACTTCCAACAAGAGAAGAAATTATGGCACAGTTTGCAAATGCAAAATATTTCAGTAAACTAGATGCTTCATCAGGATTTTGGCAACTAAAATTGGATGAGTCTAGTTCTAAATTATGCACATTTAATACTCCATTTGGCAGATATCAATTTCTGAGATTGCCTTTTGGCATAGCATCGGCGCCAGAGGTCTATCACAAAACAATTCATATGATTTTTGAACATTTTGATGGAGTTGACACCTCCATGGATGATATAATTGTATGGGGTTCATCAAAGGAAGAGCATGATGATAGGCTGAAGAAAGTGTTGGATGCTACCAGAACAGCAAATTTAAAGTTAAACAAAGGAAAATGTTTGGTAGGAGTTCAGGAACTAACATTTTTAGGAGATATTCTTAGCAGTGAAGGAGTAAAACCTGATAAATCAAAAGTATCTGCTATTGAAAACATGCCAAGACCTCAGTGTAAGAAAGATATACAGAGATTTATAGGTATGGTAAATTATCAGGCAAAATTTATTCCAAATCTGTCAAATATATTGGCACCTCTTAGACAACTGACAGAAAAAAATGTGGAATGGACTTGGAACTATGAACAAGAGACGGCCTGGAAGGAAGTCAAGAAGCTACTAATAAAAGAGCCAGTTTTAAAGTTCTATGATCCGCATAAACCAATCAAAATTTCATCTGATGCCTCACAATCTGGATTAGAAGCTGTACTACTACAAAAGCATGATGAAACATGGCAGCCAGTTGCATATGTATCTAGATCTCTTACTGGAGCCGAGACTAGATATGCACAAATAGAGAAGGAACTATTGAGTATCACTTTTGCATGTGAACGTTTTCATCAGTTTGTGTCGGGACAAGCTATAATGATTGAAACAGACCACAAACCTCTACTTGCTTTATTTAAAAAACCTCTTAATGACTGTCCACTTCGTATACAACGCATGATGATTAAACTACAGAGATATACTCTGCAGGTAACATTCACTCCTGGCAGATGGATGTTTACAGCCGACACCCTGTCAAGAGCAGTAGATGAAAAGTATAGACATGAAGAACAGAGCTCAGAAGTAATAGAGGCATATGTGGATATGGTGATAAAGGCAATGCCAGTGTCAGACAGCAAAACACAGCTTATTAGAACAGAGACAGCAAAAGATGAAGTAATGCAGATGCTGAAAGAAGTAATTGTTCAAGGATGGCCAGAAAACAAGCATAACTGCAACCCACAAGTAAGTGATTACTGGAACTGTCGAGCAGAACTTACAGTTGTTGATGGAATTATATATAAAGGTTGTAAAATAGTGATACCATTATCATTAAGAAAGCAGATGCTACAAAAAATTCATGAAGGACATCTAGGAATTGAAAAATGCAAGAAAAGGGCACGAGAAGTAATGTATTGGCCCAAGATTAATCAAGATGTAAGTAACGAAGTAGAAAGATGTTCAGTATGTTTAAAATATAGACCTAGTAATCCTTCAGAGCCATTATCACCTCATCCTGTACCAGAAAGGCCATATGAAAAAGTTGGTGTAGATTTATTTACCTGTCATGGGAAAGACTTTCTGATGGTCACTGATTACTTTTCTGCATATCCTGAAGTGTGTGCATTGAATACTACCAACAGTGAAACAGTAATAAAATGTCTGAAAGCTGTTTTTTTCCAGATATGGTGTGCCAAATGTAGTTTTTAGTGACAATGGGCCACAATTTACAAGTCTTCACTTCAAGAACTTTGCAAAAGAATGGGACTTTGTACATCAAACGTCAAGTCCAAATTATCCTCAATCTAATGGACTGGTAGAAAGGTCAATTCAAACAATTAAACATCTTATGAAGAAATCAAAAGAGAGTGGAAGTGATTTTTACAAAAGCCTTCTAATATATCGGAGTACACCACTTGAACATGGAGCGTCACCAGCACAGCTGCTCATGGGACGAAGACTACGATCAAACCTTCCAATGAAGCAGACTCTGCTAAAATCTGGAATGGAAGATAAAGTGCGAAAAGTGAAAGAAAACATAAACAGAAAACAAAAAATATACTTTGACAGAGGAACCAGAATTCTCCCAGAACTGGAAATAGGAGAGGAGGTTAGAATAAAGGAGAGTTCAACAAAAACATGGAATCTGCAAGGAGCAGTTAAGGAACAAATAGACCCTAGATCATATATTGTTGAAACAAGCGATGGTACGGTGCTTAGAAGAAATCGACGAGATATAGTCGTGGATAAAACATCAAAAGAACCTTCAAAAGTAAGCACTGAAACAGTAGAAATGACCACATCAACCAGCAGAATGTCAGAATCGGGCAGAGATTCAAGTGAGACTCTTAGAAGATCATCGAGAGTGAAACAACCACCAACAAGACTGATAGAGACCTGCTAAATGTTAATAAGTTTGTGGGACTCTTAGACCAGCACTCGTAAGAATATAATGTATATAGTTGTCAGTTGTTACTGAAAATAGCCTTGATGTTTGTAACAAATGAAAATCCTATCTAGGTGTTGTTAACTGAACAAATAGAATATTGTATTATTAGTATGATTAAAAAAAAGGAAGATGTCAAGATAAGTAATTGTTAAACACTTCCTTATATGAAAGTTGATGTTAACTTCTGGTAATTGAGGGATGATCCCTAACTGGCAGGAGAGACATGGCGGTTGTAAGAAAGATGGCTGACCTGTAAATGAACCACTAGAGTAATTCATTAGTAAAGACTTTATTTAAATAAATCTTTCTGTGTTACTTTCAACTGCATTAAAGTCACATATTACAGAACCCAAAGAACATGACACCTGTCATTTATTTGTATTTGTCATATTGCTGTTTACCTTTTTTGCACTTGTCCTGTGTTTATGCATATGTTGTGCTGCAGTCCACTGTACTGTATGCTGCAATACGCTGTATGGATTTATTACCATCTATTCATTTACCTGTTATTTATTTGTTTATTTATCATATTACTCTTTACTTTCTTGCACCTCTCCTATATTTATGTATATGTTGCTCTGCAGTCCAGTGTATGCTGCAATGTGCTGTATGGATTTATTACCATCTATTCACCTACCTGTCATTTATTTGTTTATTTGTCATATTGCTCTTTACCTTCCTGCCACCTCTCCTATATTTATGAACTAGCAAAATACCCGCGCTTCTTAGCGGCGAAGTACTGCTTTAAAATTTTTATTAAGAAGAAAAGTAAACCTTTTTAAACTGAGGGAAAATATACCAATAATTATTTGTTAAGGATCTCTTTGTATATCACATTGTCAGTTCGGCCCTCCGGTTGTAATATGACCAAGCTGTGCACTGAGCTTACTCTTGAGCATGCAACCTATAGTTGGCCATGTGAAAAGCAATCTTGCCTCAAATCAATGCCAACCTTTTGTAGGGTCTGTCCCTGAGACTTATTAATTGTCATTGCGAAGCAGAGCCTTACTTGGAAATTGGAGGTGTTTGAATTGAAATGGGTTTCATCAATATCTTCGCATCCAGCTTTTGAGAGTTTAAACATTCATAAACATCCAAGTGTCCACTACTCAGATCATCACCTGTGAATCTAAGATGTTTAAGAGGTATTGGCGGTTGTCCAAAGGTGTAAAATATTTGGCCATTTCGGTACACTTGAAAGCGACAACCGAACAATTCAGCAGCAGCCATCGACTCACATGCAGAACCATAGGTGAAGGGCGTAAGCATTTCACTCTTACGGTGCTCCTGTGTAGTGTAATTATCTCCTGTGCCGTCATCAGTCCACACCTTGAACCTGTCCCAGTCATTCAATACATAAGACACAATGTTCCTCCGGATATCAAGAGTGAGCCTGATATGGCCATGCAATATGTAACACAGAGAATGGAAAAGGCAGTCGCCATCTCCGGGCATGGAAACCACTTGGTAAGTGACAGTTCTTTGATCGATGGTGATCACCTCGATAGACATGTTAATGGGGGTACGGTTGGAACGATAAAGAAAATGGATACCTGAACAATGTAAACGAAGTCTAAAATACTGACAATAACTATAGTCGTAATAAACGAACAATAAAACAGCGGAGAAGCCGTGGATTAAATAAAAAGGCTGCAGTTATCAGCAGGGAGACGTGAATACCGTGGCGAAGCAAGGAAGGGAATGAAGAGACTAGAGCGACGGACAGCCTTATATAGGCAGGCAGCCAACTATGTGGGAGACGTGGGGATGGGGGACCCAACGCCGCCTCACACAGCGACCGAGCTGCAGGCTATGGACGTATATATGTACGTAAGTAGGATTCAGTTAGCGTTGGGAACCCGTGTAAACCCGGAAAGTTCAATACGGCAGCCGACAGTGGCGTTATTCCACCGAAATAAGTACGTACATCGGTTTCGGTTAGCGCAGGGAAGCAGCCTATCAAATTTCGTGAAGATGGGGCCATAAATAAGAAAGTTTAACATGGCGGACGTTGTTGACCATTATGACTGTTATGCGTAGGATTTCGAAATGAAACATGTTTAACTTTTATAAGTAAGCTGTAAGGAATGAGCTTGCCAAATTTCAGCCTTCTACCTACGGGAAGTTGGAGAATTAGTGATGAGTGAGTCAGTGAGGGCTTTGCCTTTTATTAGTATAGATACATTGCACTGCAGTCCACTTTACTGTATGCTGCAATGCGCTGTATGGATTTATTTATTATTATCTATTCACCTACCTGTCATTTATTTGTATTTGTCATATTGTTCTTTACCTTTTTTGCACTTGTCCTGTATTTATGCATATGTTGTGCTGCAGTCTACTGTACTGTATGCTGCAATACGCTGTATAGATTTATTTATTACCATCTATTCACCTACTTGTTATTTATTTGTGTATTTGTCATATTGCTCTTTACCTTTTTTGCACTTGTCCTGTATTTATGCATATGCCGTGCTGCAGTCCACTGTACTGTATGCTGCAATACGCTGTATGGATTTACTACCATCTATTCATTTACCTGTTATTTATTTGCTTATTTATCATTTTGCTCTTTACTTTCTTGCACCTCCCCTTTATTTCTGTATATGTTGCTCTGAGGTCTACTGTATGCTGCAATGTGCTGTATGGATTTATTTATTACCATCTATTCACCTACCTGTTATTTATTTGTTTATTTGTCATATTGCTCTTTACCTTCCTTGCACCTCTTCTGTGTTTTTGCATATATCGCACTGCAGTCCACTGTCCTGTATGCTGCAATGCACTCTATGGATGACATGACACTAAAGTCACTTGGTTTGACTCGAGTTGGAGTCTCAGCTGTGTAGCTTAGGTCTGCCTGGGCTTCTGATTCTGGATTATATTGAACAGATGAACAGTTTGTGCTTTCTCTCTTGGGAAGTAAGAGTTTGTTGTGAATTCCCGGTCAGCAGAGGTGAGGGGTGACCACGTCCTCGAGAGGGTCGTTGTCCTGGGTGATATGACACTATGTGAGTGTGTCGTGTTCTTTAATGATTGAAGCCCCACCCGCCTGGTGGGCACTCTATAGCTGGTAATGCCAGAGTTCAGGTGAAGGCACTATATACTACTTCTCTGCCTCACGTAGCCAATAACCAAAGATTTAGGGTCAATGTGAAAAACAAAGCATTTTCCGCCTAAACCTCTTTGACGTTCCTTTAATGAAGTATTTGTAACCCTCTCGCCGTGTTTCGAGAGCAGCATATAAATACACAGTAGAGAGTCTGAATTGCATTGCACTGAATCATTGAGACAGAAATCCTGAATCGGTCGGATTTATTCCTTAATAACGCTGCGCTGGATTAATTTAGCAGAGTCGTCATTTTCACTGAAGCAGCGCGGCCCCCAGAGACAGCACTAAATACACCCCTGTGCACACAGGTGAGCCACTCAGACGCCTCCGTTCAGCAAAACTTCAAAACATGAAATTAGCAAGCAGCCCGGGGCGACCTGCACGAGGGGGGTGAACGACGGTGGGCCGCCTGAAGGAGTGGGGCGGGGCTTAATAGCTGGTATGGCGCATGTGAAACCTCAGGCCAGACGGAGCGCGTTAGAGACCTGAGGTTCAGGTGGGCTGAAGGTGTCTGGATTACACGCCGCTTATTGGCAATTGAGCGATAAACCTGTAATCTCCTGACAGATTCAGTCCGCTCCGCTCTAATCAGCACTTGTCTTCCTAACCTCAGCGTCGCTGCTCATCTTTCCAACTGAACGCGTGCCAGAGACTTTTGGTGTGGGTCATCGAATCTGCAATGGCTCTGGTGGGAGACAGCAGTTCACCCCTCATTGTCATATGCAGTTTACATTAATGCTCAGAATTTCTGGAACGTTTCATAAAATCTCGCCTGTCTGGTCGCTAATACAGCAAATTTAGACAGGAATCAGATGCCTTCACTTTCAGCGTGCTTGTGGATCTCATTTCGCTTGGATCAAATTGGCCAATTTTGCCCATCCGTCTACACTCAGTAACCCGATGAAAATGTGTTTTCAAAAAAAGTTGGCATCATTTATTAAAAGTCTCCCGGTGACGACCCTGCCCTGAATAATCAGGTTTTGGAAGACGGATGGATTATTAAACATTGCAAACTGAAATCTTTCATTCCTGGGTGTTTTCAAACCCTTGGCTGTGGCACTCCAGATTTCTCCTGGAGATGTTTCTAGAACTTGATTGGTGCCCAGCTGTGGCCAATTCAATTGACTGGACATGACACAGACAGGCACATGCGTAGCAATTCACAGTGTGTGGCAGGACAAACCATGACGTCCAGGGGACTCTGTAGACCTCCAGGATCAAACTGTGGTGAGGTGGAGATCAGGGCAAGGAGATCAAACTATTTCTTAAAGCTGTGAGTGTTCCCAGAAGCACAGGAACCTCGAGAATTGGGACATGGAAGATATTTACAATTCTTCCTACACTGCATAGACTGCACAGGAAGGGCTCTGGTCAGTCAGGGAAGAGACCAAGAACCCAATGGCCACGCAAACAGAACCTCTGCTGACTTGGAAGGTCAACCATCTCAGCAGTGTACCCTAATAAGATGGATGCCAGTCAGTCTTGACTAATAGTTTGCCACGTAGAATTAAGGGTCAGTGTGATAGACAAAGCATTTTTTCACGTAATTACGGTGCCACAATCCTCTCTGACATTCCTTCTTTAAAATATCTCGCCGTATCTTGACACCAGCATATAAATAAAGAGTGAAGAGCGCGAGGACAGAAGGTTCTCTGCTCTGATGGGACAAACATGGAAGTCAAGCACTACTGTACAGTATGTGTGGCAAAGACCTGACACCGCCAATCACCTGCCTAATGCCACCTTGACAAGGAAGCATGGAGGTGGCAGCTTCATGTTATGGTGTCCCTGGAACAGGCAGCCTGGTCAGGTGGAAGGATGAATGGAGTCAGAGAGGTCCATGGAGAAACCCTACTTCTGAGTGCACTGACAGATTGACAATGACCTGAAGAATACAGCTTAGGTGACACTGGAGTGGCTTTGGGACAAGTCTGTGAGGGTCCTTGAGTGGCCCACCCAACCGCCATAGAACACGGGAGGAGGGACCCGAAGAGGGCAGTTTAATAGGACACTTCCTTACCAGTCTAATGGAGTCTGAGAGGATCTGCTATGAAGAATGGGATCAACTACCCAAATCCAAGGGTGCAAAGCTTGTAGAGACACACCAAGAACACATTCAAAAAATAAAGGGGATAATATTGTAATTTTAAGATATGGAAATCAATTCTGTTTGTCCACAGACAGCATGCTAATGTCAACTTTTCTCGATGTTTTGAATTTCTTAGAATCAGAATTTGATCACAAATTTTTCAGCCCATCACCAAACTTCCATTTACTGTACGTGTAAGGAATGGATCATCCATCCATTTTCCAACTTGCTGAATCTGAACACAGGGGTCTGCTGGAGCCAATCCCAGCCAACACAGGGCACAAGGCAGGAACCAATCCCGGGCAGGGTGCCAACCCACCACAGGACACTCACAAACACACCAGGGCCAATTTAGAATCACCAATCCACCTAACCTGCATGTCTTTGGACTGTGGGAGGACACGGGGAGAACAAGCAAACTCCACACAGGGAGGACCCGGGAAACGAACCCGGGTCTCCTAACTGTGAGGCTACCCACTGCGCCACCGTGCCGCCCAGGAATGGATCAATGCAGAACAATAAAATAACCTGCAGCCTTTCAGGGTCACTGGTCTCAGACCCCTGCCTATCAGAACATCCCCAACTCTCTCAGTCTTGTCTTTGTCACTCACCTGGGGGGCTCATTTATAAAGCCCCTTTCTAGGCAAAGGTTGTGATTTGTAAAAGAAAACTTGACGGCAAAGCTTTGTGTAGATTTACAGCGACTCTGATCCATGCAGACGCAACATTTTGGAGAAACTGGGAAATGACGACACCCTCCTCGATCAAACAAAGTGGTTAAATGACGAATCTCGAGTGGCCTGACAAACCAAACGAACCAATGAGAGCTCATCCAGAAATACAATGTATAGAATGGAGCATCACGCATACGTACGGCCGTGTGGATGGGATCTCATGTGGAATCCGACAGAGTGACTGGTCACATTACACGACTTTCCCGGTGTTTTTCAGTCATGGCCTTCATTTACATCATCTTAGCCGGTCGGAGGCAGTCGGTGGTCTTGCTCCCATGAAGCTGATTGTCTGATGAGACTGAGACCAATAAGTTTGATTTTCTCTTTGGCCAGCAGGGCGGGCTCTTTGCATGCGAGAAATGTGAACCAATGAGTGTTGAGCCAGTGCATAGAATTCTAACGATGAGTGCATGTTATGAAGCTCAAAAATTGGCAGAGAAGCTCGTCTGTCTGATGTCTCATGTTTGATGTGCTTAAACAAAATGGACAAAAGAAATAAAGGGCAGAGGCTGCTGCTGAACTCTCTTTGTACAGAGCCGGCTACATCAGGCAGCGCGCTATTGGCTGTCAGATAAAGGAAGGGGCGGTCACAACTGTGCTCAGCTGGTAAACTTGGTAACTTGGGCTGTGAATGCCAGCCATGTAGCCTGCAGCGACAACACCTGCAACTGCAATCGCTAAATCTGACATGTAACGTGACGTCCGCTTACAACGTCCATAGTTACAAGAAGCGATCAAAGCCAGCGTCAGCTATTACAGAAATTCACCAAACAAGAGGGTCTTCAGATGATTTCTAACCACAAGCATGGAGTCATAGTTTCTAGTTGAGTTGGGCAGCTCATTCCACAAGCTAGGAGCTAAGAGGTGGCATCACCAGACCTGAGTGGACGAGAAGAAGCACAGGACCTCACCAGTGTCTCCATAAGCACAGACTGGTGCTGACCTACTGACTGTTCTGCAAGCCGGCATCAAGGATGTGAACTTAAGATGGACGCCAGAGCAGTGATCTGCAGAGGGGGTGACAGGTGCCCACCATAGCTGGCTGAACTCCAGGTGTGTTACTGCATTTGGAATCATCTGCTGCAGCTTGGTGACACAATCCAGTACTCCTGCCACCAGAAAGTTGCACTAGTCCAGATGTGACCACACCAAAGTCTGGACCATGACCACTCAGTCTGATATTGTGGATATTGTATGGGGGTGAATGTGAAAGGCCAACACACCATAGCAAGATCCTCCCTGAAGGGCAGCTGATCCTCGATCCCCACCCCAATGATGCCCACTGACCTGGCAGGTGTTAGTGATAGTGAGCCAAGCTGAGCAGAGATGGAGGAGCCGGAATAACAAGAAGGTCCACCTTTGCCAGGCTGAGCTGAAGATGGAGGGTGAAATATCAGTGAGACATGCAGAGATTCTGACTGGCACCGTGTGGTCCTCTGGTGGGAATGACGGGTACAGCAGAGTATCTTCGGTTTATGAGAAACCAGGGGGCGTGATGGTAGGGCCTAGAGAGGAGGTGTAAAGGGAGTTCAGGGAGCTGCATATGAGATGATTTGTTTGATTTATTTCGATTTTCTGAATGGAACCCCTTGGAATTTTAGAAATCAAACGTAGCAAAGTGGGAATTTAAGGCACGGCCTGCAGGTGCGTACAAAACTGGCTCAAAAACAGGAAGCTAAGGGTTAGGGTGAGAGGGACGTCATCAGAATTAGGAGATGTTAACAGCAGGGTCCAGCAGGGGTCAGTGCTCTCTTTATAAAACACATAAACGACCTGACAAGACGATGATGAGGAAGCTGATGAGGAAGAAGATGAGGGAGAATCCACTGAATTGTTACAGAAGGGTTGCCCAGCGTACTGGCTGGTTTGTGGCAGATGAAGCTTAATGTCAGTAAATGTAAAAGAATGACATGTAGGAAGTCAAAAATACACAAAGGGAGATCAAAAACTTGGAAGTACCCCTTATGGGAAGGACCTGGGAGACATAGTGGTCTGGTCACAATCTACAGCCAAACAGAGGACAGATCTGATCAGGAAGACTAATAGGTGATATAGCGCCCTGGAGTGCAAGTGAAGGGACATTATGCTTAATTATATAGCACACTAGTGAGGCCCGTCACACATGTGCATCAGAGGACCTCCTCACAGGCTCAAACGAGGTATGTGAAAGTCCGCCGGGCTGACAGGGGGCGCTGTTGCTGATGTTCTCTTCTCCTTGACTCCAATGAGGGCACTTAGCCCCACCCCTTCTGGGACGTGCCACCATAAGAAGTCATCTTTCCCAAAAGAGACTGATTGAGCCTTTTGTTAAAAGAAGCTCCCACGGGCACAGCCTGGTGTTTGGAGCCCGAGTGGCCATCTTGATTTGTTTGACTTTCATGCTTGTTTGTAAACGGGATGACCCAGATTGGTGTCCCAACTTTTTCTTGTCGTCCGTCCGTCCCTGTCTTTCTGCACCTGGAGTTCTGTGTTCAGGTTTGGTCTCCATATTTAAGAAAAGACATAGCAGCACGAGAGAAAGTCCTGAGAAGAGCAGCCAGGCAGATTGAGGTTCATAGAAAGCCAACGGGAGCCGCCCTACTGTACAAGGAAGGCTCTTTGTCACTTGTGGTCCCAGCACACTGCAAGATCTGTAAGCTTTATGTAAAGAGTGTGACGTGCGAAGGCTCACCTTTGAACACATTCGCATGTCCCCTCTGCAAATCCCATGTTTCCCAGATGTGAACTGCTGTCTGCCTTTCGCGGTGATTAGGATTGGAATGGACTAACAGCCCGAGGAAGGCAAACGCTCGTCGATTATTCTTGTAGTCCTTGTTAGTTCGATGTGAGGTTAGACCTTTAAGTTTGGGTTTGGTGGAGCAGAGCAGCAGAGCCGAGAAGGAAAAGAGCCCCAAGAAACTGAGCAGGACCCCTGTGGACTCTGAAGCAACTCCACACCCAGACATCCCATCCATCCATTATCCAACCCACTGAATCCGAACACAGGGTCACGGGGGTCTGCTGGAGCCAATCCCAGCCAACACAGGGCACAAGGCAGGAACCAATCCAGGGCAGGGTGCCAACCCACCGCAGGACACACACAAACACACCCACACACCAAGCACACTCTAGGGCCAATTTAGAATCGCCAACCCAGACATCCCCTTCATTTTCAATAAGACTCTTCTTCAAATACATTTCCTCCTTCTCACTACCACTGGTTTTATTGTGCTTTTATTCATCTTGCTTCATAATATTAATTTTATGCTGTGTGAGGGCCCAATGGGCATCCCTGCCAGGATGGGTTCTGCACCTTTACTGGCCCAGGACAGCTGCAGGGCAGCATTATTCTTCTGGGCAAGGCTTCCTGAAGTGGGGTTGGCATTTTAGCAACCAGCGAGTAGCACTGAGGAATGGGGAAGGACAGCAGAGTGGGGCGATGGTCTACTATGGGCAGTCCGTCCCCCTTTACATCTGGAGGACCCCAGTATGGACACCCGCAGGGCAGCATGGGAGTTGTGGTCTCTGGGGGCCACCAAGGAGAGCTGTGGGATACTTGACGATACAAAGACCACTCAGGTCCTGCCAGACCCAGAAGTGCTTCCTGGGGTGATGGAATTAAAACTGAACCCTCCACTCGACTCGGTGGTCAGAATTGGGATGGAGTGGAGGAGACATCATGGGAGAATATGGAGGCGATGCTTAATGCTTATTGTACCTGCTGAAGTTAGGAGAATGGAAACCTTGTGAAGGTGCTGCTGAATAAACTCCTTTTGTTCAAACCAGAATGGGTTCGCAAAGTTGTGTTGGGGGGGGTGGTTTCGGGCTCTGTGCTGCCCCCTACAGGCCACAACTGTTTGACTGGGTCAAGGTACATTGTTAAGACCACCTAGTGTGGGTGATTGCCATAGTCCCACAAGGGTCGGCAGCTGATAAGAGACGTCTTCAATACAAAGCAGTGCAATGAGCGGGCACAGGCGTAGCTCAGGTGTGAAGACCACCACCTGGCTGTGTATGTGGGGCACTATAAAGCAGATACACTCATAAACTATATAGTTAACAGTAACTGTAGACTAGGCTAACCAGAATATCGAACACAGGAATCTCCATGATAATATCTTCAAAGTATAACGATAAGGGCACCAGGTTTAGGCGACTGCCATATTCCTGCAGGGGTTAGCAGCTGAGGAAAAGACGTCATCCAACATTGGCAATGCCATGAGCGGGAACCTACTGTGGTGACTGGCACAGGTGTAGCTCAACCGTTTGGTCTGCTTATGTTAAGCTAAGTAAGCCTCTTTGCTTAAAGCTGCAGTCCACATTGTGGCCACAAGGGGGCAGCACTGAGCTCCAGTTGTCAGGCACAATGCTATCCCACACAATTCGGGGTTCAAATAACATTTTTTTTACAGTATATACTGTATATATTTCACTTTTACACACAAACGTCAGCCAAAACTCCAAACCTCCTTCCGCCTCCAGTTGAGTGTCACCCGCTACCTCCTGACTCGGACTCAGCTGCAGGAGGACGGATGGCTTCTTTTGTGTTGGACCCAGGAGTGCCACAGTACTCAATGGTGGAAGCCCTTCTGGGTGATGCGGAAGACCTTGGAAACAGCAGGTCCCCCCTCTCTCTCTAGTGCCCTCTGGTGGCACCCAAGGACCCTGACAGGGGGGCTTGTCCTTCAGGGAAATGATTTCCATGGATCCACATTGGGTCCATGTCAGAGGAGCACCACCATCCACTGCATTGGGGGAGGAACTGCTCTTGACAAACAGAAGCCCCCCAATACCTCCATTAATCCTTCAACCTGACTGGGATAATAATAATCAAGTCTCATCCAGCCTTCCATTATGGCCTCCCGGCCAGGCAAGGGGTCCACCCTCCATGCCATGCTGCACTTGCAATGTGTATATAAAACTGTACATCTGGGGCGCTATAAAGCAGCTATGTGAAGGTAAAATTCCACAATAATTCAACAACATATCAGAGTTCGTCATTCATCCAACAGCGACGTCACTGAATCTCTTGTTCTGACGTTTCCAGAGTAGGCCACTCTGTGACCAAGAATTGCGTCCATTGTGCAGAACCCTGTGTTGGTTTTCCTGTCCCAACCCCGTTAACTATGATGGGCTTCCCTGTTTTTAGGTTTTTCTATTTTTCACGACGCTGCTCTGCGCTGTGGTTAATCCTCAGTTGAGACAAACGTGACAAAATGTTTAAGTCAATCTGATCACTTTGGATGGGTGACTGCAGTGTCCTCGTCCCCCAAGCCTGAACTTTGCTGTCCATCCATCTTCACCTAACAGAATTGTAAGATGGCGCCAGTGCTTGGAGTCAACCAATCAGCACAATTCATCACCCAAGCCCCACCCACAGTGGTTTCTGGTTGAATGACAAGAACCAACCCCAGCATAGAAGCTAAAAGTACCAGGATGTAGCAGAAAGCAGCAAAATGAGGATGTAAATCTGAAGGTGGAGCAGAGGGACTTTAAGAGGTGACCTGCTTGAAGGGATTTAAAATTCTGAAGGGAATTCAAACAACAGGCCTCTCTTTAAAATAAATTATGGAAAAAGTAGATCCATGGGGTCACACAAATTATAGGTGAGGTTTTCATGATGCAAAGAACCACATGGACACATGGAATCAACGATCAAGTAGCGTGGTGGAGGGCAGCACTGGAGGGACCCTCCACATCTCAAGTGGATGTTATTTTGGACAATTGAGGTGAATAGGATGGGTGAGCTGGATGGCCTGACTTCGTCCCACTCCTTCTCATGTGTTAATTGAACTGGCACCCGCCACAAGGTGGGTCAGAAAATTAATGGATGGATTCGTGGACGTGACATTCTTGGACCCACTTTAACCATTTCAGGCTGGTACGAGGCCCAGAGCCTATCGTGGATGGCTACACTGGGAACATCCCAAGGTCCACTCATACACACACACACACATCACGCAGCGGTCAATTTGGAAATGACAATCAACCCACCCAACATGTCATTTCAAGGATTTCCATGAGGAAAACCCACAAAGATACAAGGAGGACACGCCAGCTGCACAGAGACCATGACTGGGCATGAGATTCAAAGCCAGGACTTTGGAATTGTGAGGTGGCAGCACAGCCCACTAGGCCACCATGCCATACATAATGAAACCAATTGAGATCAATTATGAGTGTAGCACTGCCACATACTGTACATTTTTCTTTTGTCTCACCGATGTGAAGCCTGTCTCCATCTGAGCACATCTGCAGTACAGCGTAAGGCTGGATATTCGTCAACCAGGAGGACCTTTGTGAGGTTGGGGTCTGTTGCAGCGATTTGCCCGAGGTTGCCATGGAAACAGATGCGGATATACCGTTAAAAAAGAGCGCGAAAAGGCAGGAAGGGGAAGAAGAAAAACAGCCCGAGCTTAATGGCGGAGGGGGACAGACGTGAGCTGCCTGAAGCCAGGAAAGAGAATGTGGAGCACCAAAGTCCTATCTAGTCGGGTGGTGGCCACCGAGAAGAAATCCCGATACACTGAAGGAAGTGGACTGGACAGCCGAAACGATCGAGATTGGAGTGAGCAATTAATAATCTTATGTCCTGGGGATATTTGACCTTATAAAGAGAATAAACGGAGTGGACGTTGTGGGATATTTTGGGTCCGTGATTTGTATGTTCTGCGGTGGGTTGGCACCCTGCCCAGGATTGGTTCCTGCCCTGTGTTGGCTGGGATTGGCTCCAGCAGACCCCCGTGACCCTGTGTTCGGATTCAGCGGGTTGGAAAATGGATGGATGGATGGATTTGTATGTTATTTGTGTGTTATGTTCTGTACTTGGGCCACAAGGTGGCGATAGAGAAGACGTAAAAGAGAGAGGAGAGAGAGAAACATAACGTTTCAGAGGACCGCTTGTTTCCTGTTGTTGCTTCCATCCATCCATCCCGCTGAATCCGAACACAGGGTCACGGGGGGTCACAAACACACTCACGGGACAATTTAGAATCGCCAATCAACCTAACCAGCATGTCTTTGGACTGTGGGAGGAAACCCACGCAGATACGGGGAGAACAACTGCGTCTCCTAACTGCTAGGCAGCAGCGCTACCACTGCGCCACCGTGCCGCCCTTTGTTGCTTCCAGTTGTTGGATTAAATATTTAACTTTTGGGCACGGAGTTGGAAGAGGGGGCGGGCATTTTCGGAATTGGCGCATGTGATTTGCATACAAGTCATTAATTACATTTCTCTCCACACCGTTCGTTTCTCTGGGTCTTTATTGTATAATGCAATTTTATAAGTTGATGTAATCTTCCAGGGCGCCGCTGAGAGGGGCTGACATGCAATCCGTAATTAACATGTCACTATAAACCTGCACTGAAAAAAAGGGAAATGGCAGGTTGTTACATTTACAAGAATGTATTTACGTTATATTATATGTATTTATGTTCCACTTTTGAACATAACTCGATCATGTTTAATTTATTGAATCTTGTGGGATGTGCAATATACTTATTTCAATCATTTAGGTACAGAAGTCAAAATAGTTATATTTAGTCCTCACCGGAAGTTACGCACCAAGCGGATTTATCATCCGCAGAAGTTGAATAACTTGGCGGTAAAGTCACGTGACTTTCACAGAAGCAACAGGTTGTTCGTTTGAGTTCTTTTCGCTGGTGTAGAGCAAAAGGTTAATGAAATGAAAGTAAAAATGAAATAAACACACACACAACGAGAAATATCCATCCATCCATTATCCAACCCGCTGAATCCGAACACAGGGTCACGGGGGTCTGCTGGAGCCAATCCCAGCCAACACAGGGCACAAGGCAGGGAACCAATCCCGGGCAGGGTGCCAACCCACCGCAGACGAGAAATATTCAAATATTCATTTAAAATACTTAATCACACAGGACTAACGTTACTGTGATTTTTGCATTCTCTTTTAATGATTTATTAAAGCATCAGAATTAAAAGCTTTTAAAAAACAACTAAATATTTCAATTAAGGTCAAAATTGAAATCCGTTTTTTTTTTGTGCACCACTCTATACTTTCATTTGTTTTGAATGAGTGTGAATTGTGCGGCTCAGTGGCTGCTGCCTCGCAGTCCGGAGACTCGGGTTCGCTTCCCGCGTCCTCCCTTGACATGCGCCTTGTTTATTTAACATACTGTAATTACTTTAACAGAAAATGAAAAAGTTTCATTCATTTTATATACAAATATCATGTTATTTCAGAATATAATAATGTAGTGCATTAAGCATAATTAGATTATTTTTGATAAAGACAATTTTATTATGTGCAACCGATGTTTTTTTTATTTTAATCTGACCTGCCATTTTTCTCAGTGCGCTGACTACGACCGCTGCACGTGCGGTTCCATTTCTGAATGTCATGGACAAACAATTGAAAAATAAAGGAAGGACTGAAAGCGAAGGTGTTTTGTTTGTATTTGTTTTATTTATTCAAAAGCAGGACAAACAGAATGACGGGAATCAGTCGGGGATCAGCATCTACGCTAAAGGTGACAGACAGAGCGAGGGTGGCAGATCTCGGAGACGACGGATTGCACATTCGGCCATGGCGCCTCCACGGTGGAACGTCAGCTTTTTGCCTTCGACATTCTCGTCCTAAAGAGGCTTGAAGAGCGCGGTGTTACATGAAAACATGAAAGGAAAACATCAACATTAAATTACAGATTACAAAGAGAGAAGGAGGAGACAGCAGACAACATGGGGGCGTTCGGGTCCTGGCAGGCGAGGGTCTCATCCAGAGGGTCACTGCAAAGACAAACACAAGTGAGACGTTAGCAGCAGAAGTGTCCCCTTTAAGACTGAGCATAATATTTATCATGGCTGTAGTAGGATCAATTGAATTAACACTAAAGCAGCAGTCGAGAGAGAGTGAGAGAGATAGAAATGTGGTCACCCTGGGCAATGACGTGCCACTCCATTACTGTCTCGTGATTCTGACATGTGGCCAATGGGGGGGCTGAGAACCTCTGACCACCTGAGAAAAGGGACTGCAAAAGAGAAGGACACCATCACTGACACCTTATGATAAGTGGTGGCTGTGCACCACCAGGGGGCGCCAGCTGCCATTCCTTTATTCAGTCACGAGGGTCTCCAAACAGCCTAACGTTGATATCAGTAGGATGTGTGGAGAGCCTGGCACACCTGAAGGAAGGCCACAGCACCAGGGGGCAGAAGGACCAACTCCTCACTGGGGGAGGACTTCAGCCCAGAGCCCTGAAGTGATGAAACAGCAGTGCCAATCCCTGTACCACTAGGCCGCCTATGTCTCACACATGCCACCCTCCATCTCGCAAATTTGGGTGCACAGCAGACAGCAGTCTGCAGAAGGACACATGTCTCTCCAAGGTACTCGGCCATCTCCGTGGGGTAGCCTGAAATCAGAGCGTAATGTGCCATACTGAGCGCCAGGAGGCAGCGCTTGTGGGTGGCATTAGGGGTTTGGGGTTTGAACTTGACACTTCAGAAGCAACCCGTACCTGGCATCCATTTTGTTGATTCTGAGATTTCCTCACAAGACGTTATGGTTTGTCATGATTAGCTATGACTTTGGGTCCTCCACAGTTTTTCTCATCGTTAAGTTCTCATCCTGCTTTGCTAGGGGCGTGGCCTCTGAGCTCGCATAATCAACATGATGGGATAGAAGGACGGCGATGGGTGCAAATCCTAATCCGATCTGAGGATACCAAACCTCTGGAGTAGTTCAAGCTGATCTTTGTACTCTTTTTCTCACGTCAACTTTCAGTTTTGACCTTCTTGTTCTCTCGACCACGATTATCATCTCTCGGCTTTGATTTTATTTCATTTTATATTTTTTCTGCTCTTATTTTATGTCATTTAATTTATTTATTTGTTTTTTATGTGCATCTCCAGGTCCCTGAGGTCCCTTCCCTGGTTTAAATCACATTTCTGTCATCTGTCGAAGATTATTTTTAGCTTATGTTTCTTATGATTTGCTCTTCTTTTCATTCCTCACAACTCTACTTTATCCTTTTTCTTCAATTTTTCCTTTCCATGTTGTGTGATTGTGATGGCCTTCACACAAATGTCTTCCCGTGACGTCCTTTAGTTTTATTATGTGCGCCGCTATTTTGTTTCCGTAACTGCACTGTTGCTAAGCTCGGATGACGAGAAGCCTCGATTTTTCACATGAGTGAATACTGCTGAACACTAAAGTATTTTTCGTCTAACGATCCTTCTCTGTTCCCTTTGATGAATTCTGTTTTTGGTTTTGTTTTGTTGTTGTATTTTTTTACAGGTTAATAAGTCATTTTATATATTGTGAAATAATCTCCACAGTGTTTTAGGGTATGTGCCTGAACCCCTTTATATTGAATGGGAGGGGGCGGGGCCTCCATGACAGTTAAGCACTAGCCCCGCCCACTTCGTTTTTCTTCCAGACGGACGGTCAACTCCAGCAGATCAGCGCTGAGAGTCTTCATTGTGAGAACTTTAGTGCAGCGTTTGTGTGGGTTTATGTAGCGACTGGGTGATAAGTTCGTATATTTTTTACTAACCGTCCCCCACAGTGAAACAGGACAGCGAGGAGGGTCCTGCCCGGCTCCCCACTCCTGACGTCACACTTCCCCCTCCCCTCGGCCCACTGCCTCTGTCTCAGATTAGCAAACTCTGATTCTTAGTGTGATGAGAGAAGTCACAGAATTCTAGAAGAAAACCCGATCTAAATCCATGAAGTCGTTCTCTCGTTCGCTAGCTAAGCGGATGTAAGGTATGTTCAGAGGCTGGCGCGTGAGTGAGGAGGGCTCCGCCCACATGCCCCGCCCCTCGGCCTGCTGCATCTCTCTCTCTCTCTCTCTCTCTGATTCATGCAAATAAATCGCTGCCGCAAACGAACTCTGACACTTAGCACGATGAGAGATGTCGCAAAATCAACCGGAATGTTCAAGCAAATTCTAGAAAAAAAAAAAAACGTTAAGTAGTTCTCTCATGAAAAGCAGACAGACAGACAGACGGATGGATGTTGGATTTTATATATAGAGAGATGAAAGGACTAATAGAAAAACATGGCCAAGAAAACAAAGCACAGTTGATACGGGAAAAGTAAAGAAAACCGACTGTCAAAACCAAATGCTAAACTCCAGAATCATACAAGTGGTCGGAAAGAAGTCAACGTCCAATATCGATGTGCTTTAAAAAAAAAAAAAAAAAAAAAAAAATCTTGAACAGAGAAGAAACTCTCGTGGTGACCTTTATACCATCACACGCATGATGACACCTCTGATCGTGGATTCCAAATGCATCATGGGAATTCCCAATAGCGAAACTTTTTAAAATGGCAAAGTCAGATAAAAAAACAAAATGGCTTCCAACACGACATTAAAAACGATTCACGTTCAAATAAAATACTGAATCGCAGGACAGAGAGCAGAACTGAATTCTTTGTGTCCATCCATCCATTATCCTAACTACCAACCAGTCTAATTAGGTCAAAGTCAAACTGACCGGTCGGACCAATCAGACTGAAGCCAAACTAACCAATCAGACTATCCATCCATCCCTCCATTACCCAACCCACTATATCCTAACTACAGGGTCATGGGGGTCTGCTGGAGCCAATCCCAGCCAACAGGGTGCAAGGCAGGAAACAAACCCCGGGCAGGGCGCCAGCCTACTGCAGGGTACACTCACACGGGACAATTTAGGACCACCAATGCCCCTAACCTGCATGTCTTTGGACTGTGGGAGGAAACCAATGCAGACACGGGGAGAACATGCAAACTCCACGAAGGGAGGACCTGGGAAGCGAAGCCGGGTCTCCTAACTGAGAGGCAGCAGCACTACCACTGCACCACCGTGCCGCCATATTTATTATTATTATTTTTTTTATTATTTATTTTTATTTTTTTTATCTTTGCCTGACTCCCTTGGTATAAACTATGAAACATTCAGCACAAAATCTGGAAGGGCTTGTGAAGCTGTTGAATATTAGCAGAGAAGGAGCCAGGTGGGTTAATGAAAACCCAAAAGGAATTTTCATAGGGGGACATCAAAGTTGAAGCAGAGCAGCCAGGACGCCATCAGCAGTAATCACATGAGGTGTTATGGAACCTGGGTGGGCACACTTGGGCAGACCAGGGATTGTGGGCCACAACTGGCGCCTCTCATGTTCCTAAAATGCTGCCAGTCTTAGCGATCTCAGATTGGTGACACACCCCTGAGATTAGATAGATAGATAGATAGATAGATAGATAGATAGATAGATAGATAGATAGATAGATAGATAGATAGATAAAAAGGCACTATATGATAGATAGATAGATAGATAGATATGAAAGGCACTATATACTAGATAGATAGCAAAGCACTATATAAAAGATTTGAAAGGCACTATATGATAGATAGATAGATAGATAGATAGATAGATAGATAGATAGATAGATAGATAGATAGATAGATAGATAGATAGATAGATAGATAGATAGATAGATAGATGTGAAAGGCACTACCACTGCGCCACTGTGCCACCCTGTTTTGTGTTTTATGTTAAAGTAAAAACGCAAGGAAACACAAAGAAGAGTGTGATTTGTAACTGATTTCAATTGGATGTGTTAGCAGTAAACTCGTTTTTTGCCTATTGTTTTGGGATTTTTGATGATTTCTTTACCTCTTTATTATTTTTTGCCTAGGAAGATTATTTACGATTTGTTATGGTGCCAGCTTTCTCCTGTTTTGAGCCCGTGTAGGCCGAAGCCTTTTTATAGTTTGGCTGAAAATCTCATTCTAGGCTTCAGTTAGCCTGCAGTTGGAAGGCGAGGCTTCATTTTATCATTTTTGAGTAGCGGATGTCACAGATCAGTGATGCCTCCGATTCCAATCAGATGAACTACAAAGCGGACTTGATCCAAAATCTGGAGGCAGAGAGCAACCTAACAAAATGAAGGTATGACACTGAGGAAAATGTCCACAAGAGTTGAAATAGAATGGCAGTCTACATACCTACTTGGGGAGAAAAAAAAGGAAGGAAAGCCAAACTTACTGTCCGCGTTCAGTCCTGCTCCTGCTCAGCCGGCGCCACCCCACCTCCAGACTGAAAACAAGCAGAGATCTTTGTGTTATGTTCACGTCAGACGGGCAAATCCCATCATTACTGGCTGCACTGATTGGCTACTGGAGACGAGAAAGACAAATGGATGACACACTCTTTGTCAGCACCCACCTTCACAAGGCAAACAGCCCAAGGTAGTAAAAAGGCAGTCAGTTGGGTGGGTTTGCAGGGTCTTTAGAGTGTGGAGGTGCATTTTCATTGTTCATTTTGGTTATGGTGGCTGACTCAGCGCCCCAAAGATTCCAATCCTGAGTGACATCTGCATGTTCTCCTCTTGTCTGCTACTCAGGGTTATCGTTCCACACCCCCAGAGGTTAGGCTGGCTGACTGGTGACTCTAAATGGGAGTAAGTAAATGTGTGTGGGCCCTGCAATGAACTCGGGGTCCCATCCAGAGTCACTTCCTGCCTTGCCCTGGGTTAGGTTTTAACCCCGTGGTGACATTCAGTGGAATTAAGTGGGTCTGGTGCTGGAGAGTGGGGACATGCTGTGCATGCGAGTAAGGCTTTCAATGGACTCTGTACAGGGGACAATAAGGACTGGATTACACATAAGAAATGTGACAGACGAGAGGAGAGCATTCGGCCCACCAAGAATCATTGGTTTGCAGATGGCCACTATCTCCTCTAGATCCTTCTTAAAGGTTCTCAAGGTTTCTGCTTCAACTCCATGCCTTGGCAGTTTGTTCCAAGGTTCCCAACAACACTTTCCATTAAGGAGCGCTCCCTGGCTCCCCTATTCCTGTCTATTGATGTCCTCAAGTACCTGATTCACCGTTGCTTCACTGGATCTTCTTTATCAATGCCTTGGAGTATTCTGAAGACCCTGGATGAGGTCCACACACGGTGTCCTCTGCTCAGACTAAACAGGTTTAATTCTCTGGGTCTGTCACAGTAGGACTTGTCCTTAAGTCCTGGGATGCACTTGGTTGCTCCACACAGCTTCATGTGCTGCTATGTCTAAATATGAGGGGCAGTTAATAAGTTCCCAGAATTGTGATACAGCGGGAGACCGAGAGAGATATGATTACGTACACATTGGTGTGGAGGGGAGCGGCGCACATCTGTAGACCACTTACAGCAGGTCTGGACTGGTGTTGGCGTGTAAGATTGCTTGAATTACCGTTTGAGTTACGGCACAGTGTCGCAGTTCGAACAACGTGCTACCATCAAGTTCACGTGCAAATTGGGGAAATCAGCTGCTGCTGCTATATTACAATTCTGGGAACTTTTTGACGGCCCCTCATATACAGAGTTGGGAGACAAGTCGAGGGCACATCCAGTTGTAATCCCACCCAGGAGCCAAGGGTTGGCGCTGTTCTCTAATCCTTCTCCTCCTTTTGAGATTGGATGACCACCAGTCCTCGTGACGCCACTTCCTGGTTGTTGTCTCCCAGCCCCTCCCCTTCCTGTCTGGCTGCCTCAGTCATCTTATCTGCCTTAAACCCTTTTGCGTACTTTTCTTGATTTTGGCCATTTTGGGGTTTGCCTTTGAGGTACCCCAACTCTTCCTAACTGGGCTTTGGGGTTTATTCCAATATATATAACAAAGTGTTCAGTCCCAGGCCCCTGCCAGTTGGCTGCCACTCAGACATCTAACCCTCCGCCAGCATCTAGCCACGCCCACCCAACTGCCATTTTAAATGCCCAGTCCTGACTGTTATATCTTAGCCAGGGTTTCTCCCCACCAGGCTGGGATTCAGATTCTTGTCATCATTTTTCATTTTTGACCCCTTTGTCTGTGTTTGTGTGTCAAGGCCTTGGTGATGTTCCATGTGTGTTGTGGGTGGTCCCCCAAGAGGCGGTGTCATCTGCCAATCACTGCCAGGCACTGCCTATAAATCAAAGGGGGTCTCCCACAGCTCCTGGCGGTTCATTTTGAATGCCCCCTGGAGTTGGTGAGGTTGCGTGTCTTCGTAAAATTCTGGATTTTTTATTTTTTGACCTTCTGCTCTTTGTTTCTCCCCTCGATAACGGAATCTGTTTTGGGACTTGTTTTTTGGTTTTGGACCCAGTGTTTGCCCTTAAATCTAGCTGGGGTTTGACGGTAAGTCTGCCCCCCTCCCAGGGGGCAATTTTAGGACTTACACACTTTTGGGACCCCCTAGTCCACAACATTAACCAGCTAGCTGTCAATCAAATATTTCACCCCGCCCAGTCAAGTGCCACTCAGACTATTCAGTTAGTTTGTTCCTTTCTTTCTACTTTTATAGGAGTCCCCGTATCTATTTGGGTTCTTTTACACTCCTTTTGGGGTTTTTTTTGGGAGATTTAATTCTGATCTTATTCTGGCATCCAAACTCCTCTGTTCCTTTTGATTTTAATTATGAAATATTTTTTGGACTGTTTTGGCCATCATTTTGTAATTTTACATTCTTAGGGCTGATGTACAGGTTGTTAGGGGGCGTCTAGGAGGTCATGACACAAAAGGAGGAACGTCACCCGTCCATTCAAAACCCAAACCCAGACCTGTCACTTATGCTCACTCTAAGTAGTGGTGTAGCTAAGGGGGGGGGGGGGGGGGACAGGGCAAGGGGGGACATCCCTGGGCGCAGCATCCAGGGGACGCCGAATTGATGTTCCCCATTGCATTTTGGCAAACAGGAGTGGGTGCGAAATCTTCATTTGTCCCCGGGCGCTGAAAACCCTAACTATGCCTCTGACTCTAAGATCTTCAATTCTTGGTATTTTGTCCTCATGCTTTAGTTTATTAGACTGTGAATATTATCTAAAATTTTCTAGACGTTTGTTACGATTGATCTTCTGGTTTTGACTCTTTTCTGGCTTTCATTAATCTTCTGCTTTACTCTCAAACCGGGTCTGATTGCAGACATTTGAACATAAACGTCTCGCTGAGCCCACCTCCGCCATTACTAATCGCCCTTGTCCTCCTCATAATTTCCCCGTATTCATCTCTGTGTGTATTTTGTACCTCGTCTCATTTTCATAAAACTCTCTCCCTGTTTGACAAATATGATCTGAGATGTTTCAGGAAAGGATGAGCAACGTTTAAAGGTCAGGTAGATCTACTGGCTCATCCGTGCAGGTTAGAATTCCACTGGACTCTGTTCATGGGGTGGGACAGTAAGGACCCTGAGAAGCTCTGGAGGATCAAATGTTATGTCACCAAATGAGTCAATGAACACCATAAAAGAAAACTCTGTTGATAACCCAAAAAACGGGTTCAAATGGGTGAAAAACGAAACACGCGAGGCGGCTGACTTACCGTGTGGACTGGGGCCGTGTTGCCGTAGCCAAAAGGGTAGAGCTGAACAAAAAAGGAGAAAAGGAGAATAAAAATGAAATAAAACGATCAGGTGAGTCCAAAAAAAAAATAAAATCACTTGACACACAAACGAGCGCAGAAAGAGGCTCCTCACTTACGATTTCTAGGCTGCGTCTGCCTGGCTGAGGAATGGACTGCTTAATGAACCCGTGGGAAGGGAAGATCTGCGGATAAATCAAAAAAATCAGCACGTTAACAAATAAAACAGAAGGACCAGTCTGATCGTAAATATTCAAACATGGCACAGTCTAAGCGGCTACGGTAGATCAGAAACCAAAGAACTTCTGTCAATCAATCGAGCCATCAACTGACCAATCAATCGATTAAGTAATCAATTAACCATTTCGGCCCTGGATTTATTGTTTTTATGGGAAAAATAATTCAGTGAGATATTCGTGTCTAGGAAGCTCAATTATCACGATTATTATAGAAGTCATAGTTCATACTATTTACAGGACCTCAGGTCTTAAAGGAGATTTTCTACAGGTTGCTAGTTCAAAAGAATTTCATTGTTTTCTCAGCGTATAAACACAAATCCACATCAACTATCCTACTTTGAAGAAAACTTTTTGAAGTCGTTTCTGTTGTCGTGAAAGCACAAATACGCCTTTTTTTTTTTTTTTTTTTTCAAAATGAGGTTATTGTGAATTTGTACCTCTCCACTTTGCACCGTTGCGTACTTTTCCTCTTTCAATCATGTGGTTCATCCCATCGTATCTAACGTCATCACAGGGGCCTACCCCGTCACGCGGAGTCTTCTTTTTCGGTGGAACAGGCGGACTGCTGCTTAAGGTCCCCGACACTTTGTGGCTTTACATGTTTGATTCAAATTGTGCAAAGAGCTTCTGCGTAGTCACAGTAAAATCTAATAGTGGCACGCCCGGTTCCAATGGCTGGGAACGTACCTGTGCTTTACAAAAACGGAAAAACGGCTGCATATATATGTATATATTCATGGCATTCGTAGTCTGTGTCCCAATCTGATTGTATGGGTGGTTACCTGCCAGGTACCAGGTAACGCTTGTGGTTGGTCAGAAAGTCGGCTAACATCCGCCACGGTGCCTTCTTTCAGTTGCGAGAAGCAGATCATAGAATGGTTGAAATAGTTTTACTGTCAAATAATGCAAAGAGTACGCGACATGTGTTTCGCCCAAATTCTGGGCTCATCAAGCGTACACACTCACTGCACTCCCTCTCGGGAATCGAACCTCGGACGTCAGTGCCAGAGGCGAAACCCCTAACGTTGCGCCACGGCATGTGGTTCGTTTATTTGACAGCATGTAGATTGTATGGGTGGTTACCTACCAGGTAATGCTTTTAGTTGGTCAACAAGTCGACTAACATCTGCCACGGTTGAAATAGTTTACTGTCAAATAATGCAAAGAGTACGCGACACGACACAGACTATGAATGCCATGAATGTAATTATCCCGATCTACATGCTGTCAAATGAACGCCTCTGGCACTGACGTCCGAGGTTCGATTCCCGAGAGGGAGTGCAGTGAGTGTGTACGCTTGATGAGCCCAGAATTTGGGCGAAACACATGTCGCGTACTCTTTGCATTATTTGACTATTTCAACCATTCTATGATCGGCTTCTCGCAACTGAAAGAGGGCACCGTGGCGGATGTTAGCCGACTTGCTGACCAACCACAAGCGTTACCTGGTAGGTAACCACCCATACAATCAGATTGTGACACAGACTACGAATGTAGTGAATATATATATATATATATATATATATATATATATATATATATATATATATATATATATATACAGTATATATATATATATATATATATATACAGTATATATATATATATATATATATATATATATATATATATATATATATATATATATATATATATATATATAGGGTAGTCCACATCTAATTATGCAACTTTTAATGCAATGCAGGAAAACAATGTAAGACAAAAGCATTGTTCGAAATATCTAACTAAACGAATGCAGGGCAGGTGCTGCCATCTATCGGCAACAAAAAGAATTTTTTGTTAATTCTCTATGTAACAAACTTAAGTTATAGCTTATACAAGTTAATGAAAATTACAAAATTAGATCTGGACCACCCTGTATATATATATATATATATAATATGCAGCCGTTTTTGTAATATACTGGCTGTACCCCGTGGCTGCGCCCACATAGTAACGAAACAGGACAAACGTTAAAAATCAATAGACGTTGCCACTGTATCTGATCGTGTTCAGCTCTGACATGGCCGTGATATATCTGGCAACCAGCAGCTACCCTCAACACACATAGCTCTGATCTCTCTCTCAAAAACGTCAAACGTTACTCCTTAACAATCTGTAGATGATCGTGTCTGCTGAACAAACAGGTATCGCTAGCTAAGCGGAGGTGAGGTGCACTCCAACACGTGGCGACAGGTAAAGCGACTCAAACGGTATCCGTCAATAAGGGCGCGCACATAAAGGCGACCTTCAAAAGGGTGACGTCAATTGGGCGCAGAGAATAAAGGCAAACGCAACAAAATTATTACAGAAAATTTATTAGATAAAGGCAATGACTGAACGTATAAAAAGGTGAAAGCAAGAATATTAAAACATCCAATTAATTAATGCATGAACTTCTAACGAACTACTTCTAACGAACTATTTCTAAAACTCTCTATATTTCGTTGTTTTCAAAATTACAGAAAATTAGATTAAGGCAATGACTGAATATATAAAAAGGTGAAAGCAAGTTACACTTGAAGCTGTAGATTATGTGCAATGCCACGTAGATATTCGAGATGCGGTCTATTAGCATAATCAAGGACAATTAATTTAATTCGCTCCGAAGGTTATCCTTTTGAAGCGCTCCTTTATTTGCGCGCGCATTTATTCGGCGCTCAATTGAGGTCGTCCTTTTGAAGATCGCTTTTATTTATGTGCGCTTTTATTCTCCGCGCCCAATTGAGGTCGCCTGTTTGAAGGTCGCCTTTTTGTGCGCGCCCTTATTGAATAGCACCGACTCAAACAGAGTCTGGCGAGTGAGTGAGGAAGGCCCCGCCCCCCACTCTCTTGGATTTGCGGTACCGCAAGCGAACTCTGGTACTTAGCGCGATGAGAGAAGTCGCAAAATCAAATGGGAATCCATCCATCCATCCATTTTCCAACCCGCTGAATCCGAACACAGGGTCACGGGGGTCTGCTGGAGCCAATCCCAGCCAACACAGGGCACAAGGCAGGAACCAATCCCGGGCAGGGTGCCAACCCACCGCAGTCAAATGGGAATGTTCAAGCAAATTATAGAAAACAACCCGATCTAAATCCGTTAAGCAGTTCTCTCGTGAAAAGCGGACAGACATACAGACAGCATGCGCTTGAACCAGACATTTTTAAAACCGTTTCTTAGCGAGCACCTATGAGCCAAGGTGCCAAATTTCAAGTCCCAAATCCTGATGGTTCAGGAGATTTCGTGATGAGTTCATCCGTGGTATTGGGCTTTTATAGATAATAGATAGATGTACTGTTAATAGGACGTCAGGGCCGAAAAGGTTAAGCAATCAATCAGTCAGTCGTTCATTCTCAAGGCGCATAATGCATTTGGAAACTGGAGACTTACCGATCCTGGCTGCTGTCGCGCTCCATAGGGGATGATCTGCAGGAGACAAGGAGATGACACCTGTTAGTCTGAATTTCTACCGTTAGCACGCGTTTTCATTTTGAGCTGCTGATCGATGCCCGAGTCTTGCAGTCCTGGTATCTGGTCTCCAGCTTCCTCAATTTGATGTCGCAAATCTTGAAGATTAGCAGGCATAGGAGGAACAAACACTCTTTCTTTAGTGTACACCCCATAGATAAAAATCGCAGGCAGTAAGGTCTGGAGACCTGGGAGGCCATAGACGATGAGCAAGATCTTGTAGTCCACCTCCTCCGATACATCATCCTGGAATGGTGTGGTTCAGGAAACGGCGGACCTCCAAGTGGAAATGCTACTACACTATAAACGAGAAACAGCGCTCGGTGGCATTCACTGGTACTTTTAAACTTTGAGCTTTCCTCTACCCAGTGATGTGCTTAATGTATTTCTGTCTTACACAGTTTCCATCCATCCATTATTCAACCCGCTATATCCTAACACAGGGTCACGGGGGTCTACTGGAGCCAATCCCAGCCAACACAGGGCGCAAGGCAGGAAACAAACCCGGGCAGGGCGCCAGCCCATCACAGGACACACACACACACACACACCAAGCACACACACGCACGGTACAATTTAGAATCGCCAATGCACCTAACCTGCATGTCTTTGGACTGTGGGAGGAAACCCACGCAGACACGGGGAGAACATGCAAACTCCACGCAGGGAGGACCCAGGAAGCGAACCCAGACGGGTCTCCTAACTGCGAGGCAGCAGTGCCACCGTACCGCCCTCTTATGCAGCTTGCTTAAAATACATTTTTGAAATCTGCCCGTTCATTTTGAATAGCCCTGTATTAAACAACAAATGAATAACACTATGGATTTTTCATGATAAAACTGTCGGTTGCTTTTACGGAGCACAGCAGAAACGTTCCAAGCGTCAACTGGATGATAACAGACATACAAGACCACAAGATGGCTACTGTCTGCTTTATATATCATCCATCCATTTTCCAACACGTCGAATCCGAACACAGGGTCACGGGGGTCTGCCGGAGCCAATCCCAGCCAACACAGGGCGCAAGGCAGGGAACCAATCCCGGGCAGGGCGCCAACCCACCGCAGGACACACACACACACAGGTCAATTTAGAATCGCCAATGCACCTAACCTGCATGTTTTAGGACTGTGGAAGGAAACCCACGCAGACACGGAGAGAACATGCAAACTCCACGCAGGGAAGACCCAGGAAGCGAACCCAGACGGGTCTCCTAACTGCGAGGCAGCAGCGCTACCCACTGCGCCACCGTGTCGCCCTCTATAGAGAGGTGCGCATTGGACGGTGCTTTGTGCAATAAATTTATATTCTTATATTGTGGAGTGTATTGCAGTGTCTGGCGCCCCCTTGCGGTTACTAAGCGTCAACTGGTTGATAACTAACAAGCAAGACGGCAAGATTGTTACAATCTGCTTTATACAGAAGATTATGTATATTAGAGAACCATCAACAACAAATCAAATCAAATTAATAATAATATATTGAACAATTATTATAAACGTAAAGTGGAATAAATTGGACTCTACAGCTGCATGAAGAAAAGGTAAAGTACCACTTCCGGTTAGCGGAAAGAGCCCAAAAGTTCTGTAC
The DNA here is from genome assembly GCF_900747795.2 of Erpetoichthys calabaricus. Taxonomy (NCBI): domain Eukaryota; kingdom Metazoa; phylum Chordata; class Cladistia; order Polypteriformes; family Polypteridae; genus Erpetoichthys; species Erpetoichthys calabaricus. Next base: position 250,294,352 of record NC_041398.2, read on the forward strand.
CCCATAATTTGGTTGACCAAAGTGAAAGTGAACTCAGTTTATCGTGTTTACACACAAACAGACATAATTCCAGAAATGGTATTTTCGGACTCAGGGAGGTCTGAAACATTGAGATTTCATCAAAATCTTGAAATGTAATTTTCGGACGATTCCAATACTTTCCCTACACCCCGTATATGAGAAAGTAAAAAAAAAAGGGGAATGAGAAAGATCAAGTAATGAAGGGAAGATGGAAAGAGTATGAAAGGCGAGAAGGAGATGGAGAACCTAAGAATGTAAGAAATGTGACAGATGAGAGGAGTTCATTCAATCCGCTAGGCTTGTCCATCATAAGCTGTCCTGAAATCTCGTCCGTGAGAATGTAAGAAATTTGACAAACAAGAGGTGACAATTTAGTTGGTCAAAATGTCAAAACCTCTTGGGCAGCGTGACTGTTGTTAACATTTGTGCCTGCCATGATATCTCAATCAAATAAAATCAAATAAAAAAAAATCAAATGCTTACAATTTCAAAGCTGGCCCGGCCTGTCGTTCCCACGGGTTGTGAAATGGCAGGTCCAAACTCTGGGATTTGCTAAGAAAAGAAAAGAGAATCAGCAGCAGAGTTAGGCTGGCGTGTGCCAGACAGGATGAAGAAGCTCAGAACGTCTCGTTTTGTTCATTCGTTAACTGAAGAGCTCCAACCATCCATCCATCTGGACTCTCCCAGACTTGCAGGACCCGTTCCAGGTGACCCCCAAGGTTCACTCACCCAGACATAGGATTGAGTTACCAGTTCACCAGATTGGACAGGATTGGCCTGAAGACCACCAGGAGAGTACAAAAGTTGACTGGACCTCAGGTTCCAGCACTGTGGTGATAACATTAACTGCTTCTCTCCATACTGCCCATGCGCCTGGCATTTTGTGCCCTGATTAGAAAGAATGGGCAGAGCTCCTCCTTGAGTGTCACCTATGACAGAACAGATGCCAGTCTCATGGTCTTCATGGCAGCCACTGCGGTCAGGCTCTTTAATCGCTTCATACAATGCCCACCCTGAGAAGCCACACTGGATTTAACATGGACTTCTGCGGTCCGCTCGTTCCACTAGTTGGCCTTCAGGAAATCCTTAAATCAACTCATGCAGGCTTATTTAAAATGCCTACCTGGCATTGTGAGTGGTCAAGTGGTAAAGGCTTCTGTATCCAAGGTTCACACCCGGGTTTGGTGATTGTGTGTGTGGACTCATCATGTTCTCTTCACATCTGTGTGCGTTTCATCCCAAAGACTAAGTGACAGTGGCTGTGGGATGGCCTGGCATCCCATCCAGTGTTGGTTCTTGCCCTGCACTGAGGGCTGTGGACCTCTGTGACCTTGAATTGGATTAAATGAGTGCTCTGCCACCATCCTTCAGTGCCAATGAGGGCCCGGTACCAAGTGCTTTATTCTTATCCTCATTCAATGAGAAGGTTTTTACCTCAGATATCCAGTGGCAGAACTTTCTGTGGTTGCTCCATCCACGGTACCATCTGCCATTTTTACATCACCCCGTGCCAAGACTCTCCAATTCATACCTCCAGCCACAGACCCTTCAATGATATCACAGGGTCCTGTGGCTGAAGGGGGTCTGCCATTGCAGGTCATTCGGTCATCTCATCTTTCACTGATTTTCAACTTATCCTTAGATGTTAAGCTAACTTGATGAGACCCGCACATGCAACATGGCATGGTGACCAACCAATCTATCGATCTATCGATAAATCAATCAATCAATCAACACTTGCCTTTCATGGGCCTTAAGGATCACTTGGAAATTGCGGTGATGAATTCAGGTGGGCCCAGCCCTTCTAGAAAGTTCCGGCCTGGGAGTCTAAACCCCCTTATTCCATTTTAATACTAGACACCCCCCCCCACCACCACCATCCATAACTCAGAGCACTAATAGTTTATCACACTTATGCTCAAAACCATCAACCTTGGCAAAAAGAATTGAGAAGGGAATGAGGGACTGGCACACTGAGGCCACCCGCTGGCATCGTGAAGAAGGTTCTAGAAGTCGTTACCTGCTGTGGTATCCCTTGAGGTTCTGGAATCTGAGGCAACATCATCTGTGGGTTCAGTTCATAGTAGAGCTGACTCATCTGTAGAGATAAATGCGTTAAGAAACTGAGCAGGCTTGCAAGGCACTATATAATTGAGCTTTTGACTTGGTGACACAAGTCCTGGTGACTCATTTTATTATTAAACTGAAAGTTTTCAAAAATGGACCTGTTCTCTCCCCTTAGTCTCCATATATGCCCCCCCCCCCCCCCCCCCCCCCCCCCGTACTGGGTGGCCAGAAGTTGATCCCCCATGGATCACTGTCACTCACCCGCCAACTGCTGGAGCCACTCAAGTCTGAATGAACCTCCAGACGCTTGTTTTCAAGTCCTTGCCACTAGGGGGTGCTGTTTCCCATTCTACCCAGGTGTCCATGTTGGTGCGCCCTCACCAGACAAAGACTTTGCCATTAAGGCATCTCACCGAGACAGCCAAGGGGGACACAGGGGTCCAACCCTGGAGAAAGGCTGAAGCTGCCAGGACTGATGGCACTGAGTGACCAGATCAGTAAGGCTTGAGCACTAGCTGACCAGTCAGTCACTTCATCTTTAGTTCAGATGGCACCTTTAAGGGCAAATGCAAAGCAGTTCACTGCTGCCAAATTCCTAGTGGATACCATCATCCACATAGAACGTGTGGACATTTAGTTGCATTCGGTGATGAATAAGCATTTGGTTAGGGACAGGGTGGCATTTTGTTGTGTGCCCTGCCTAGATAGTGTAGTTTCATGCAAATAAATAAATGATGCATTGGAGGCAGCGGTGGGATTTATGTATTTAATGTAATGAATTTGTGTAAAGAAAAAAAGAAGGTTGACTTACAGGAATGGCAAAAGCTGAGCCAAGAAGACACACTAGCAGAGCGACGGCCTTCATCTTTAAAATGCCCACCTGTCAACAAGGCACAATGGTTACACGCCTTCAACACTCCGAACCGGGCTTCTGTCTCAGTTCTCCACCGCTACACTAGTAAGCCATTAAGAGAAACTGCAAGCTTTAAAGAGTTTTACCTTTTCTGATGCAGGAGCGAGAAGTCTCTGTGAGGCTGGAGGAGGAAATTTGCTCACAGATGAGACCGATGCCCACTGCAGCCCATTTAAACCCTTCTGCCAGTGCCAGGCCAGCCAATCAGAGCCGCCCTCCGAGTTCTGCCACTTCAGGATATTCTGCAGATGACAGCATTTAACGGATGTGCGGAGCGAAGCTTTATGCTTAATGATACGCAAGACTGCTTATTCCAGGAAAGTCTTTATGCTCAAAATAATACGTTAGGGTTGGCAGCGCGCCTTGGTCTTCAAACCGTTCATCTCACAGGTACAGGAAACTGGGCTAAAGCCAAGGAATTGCCCTTTTTATATAGCGCCTTTCTGGGCAAAGTGTAGAACTGTAAAGAATAAGGCTGCTCATTCAGTGCCCATCACAAGCTGGCAGATGCCACTTTAGTCTTCATGTGTGACTCCCTTAAAAAGTCACTTCACTTGCCAGTGCCCACAGCCAGGCCGGCAACTGACATGTAATGACAGCTTCTGGAAGTGGCCAGGATGTGAGGCACTATATGAAGGGTGCCAGTCCCGTCACTACGACTCATTCCAGGGTGCCTATTTAATCCATACACCTGAAAACAGTAGGATATCACAGTGGTCCACCACTGATGCCCACATGACACCACAAGTCAGCAAGAGGCAAGCAGTGCCAAGGATAAAGTGGTGGAGCTGCTTAGGAACGGGTCTGTGGTGAGAATCTTAAATGATGTGCCACCCTTTGAGAATGTGGGGGAATGGCAAAGGTGCCCTGAGAGTAGGTGACGTTGGAGTTAGGTATGAGAACAGGAGGAAGGCCACCTGGTGGTGGCACAGAGAGCTGCAGGATGGGATTAATCCTAAGAAAGAGCGTAGGCAAAGGAATCCTGCTGGCCATAGTGACACTTTTTTCAGTCACCTTTTCTGAATGACTCTTTTCATGACGGTTTCGTCACTTGTCAGTTAACGCGAAGGTCACCCGGCTTAACCTGCTCCTATTGGCTAATCCTGTGCTGTCGCTTACTTTTGCCTGGTGTGGGTTGTCGGCTACTAAAGATCTTCTAGTACTGACAATGCTGCTTGAGACAAATTGGTGACATATTGGAAATGCTCAGACACAGAATATGTCATTCAGAAAATCCGCAACTTGTAATAATAATAATAAAATAATGATTTTGGATTTCATAATAGTTAGGTTTCATTATACTTCGACTTTTTTACTCAAGCACCTCAAGCATGAGAAAGGCGCAATATTATTATTATTATTATTATTATTATTATTATTATTTAGGTATGTTTGTTTCACAATTTATTAATTCTTTATATATATTGCTGTACTGCGGTGGGCTGGCGCCCTGCCCGGGGTTTGTTTCCTGCCATGCGCCCTGTGTTGGCTGGGATTGGCTCCAGCAGACCCCCGTGACCCTGTAGTTAGGATATAGCGGGTTGGGTAATGGATGGATGGATATATCGCTGTACTTTTGCATGTAATTTTCGATTGTAACAAAGCGCGGTGCAGGCGTGCGCGTGGCTCAGACGGATTAGCGATCTTTTTCATTGCTGTTTTGGTGGGCTTGCCGTCTTAATAAGGACTCGCTCACCCTGAAAGGTGGGCGGCAGTGCAAACAACCCCCCCCCCCAAATCCCCCCACCAACACCACCTTTTTTTGGGGTACATCTGCGCGGGGGTTTTTGATTGCTCCTATATTTACATAATGGCCGCCCGAATACCGTTAGGAGTTTTCCCGCTCTGCCTTTGTCACTTGTCACCGCTGCCACAGTTGCCGGTACCGCCGTTCACACAATTTCATAATTACTATTTTATTTGTTTCATGTTGGCACAGATGGCATTCCGTACTCTGGAGGCAAAACAATCGTCGGGAGAGCAGTGGAAAGACTTTCTGAAAGTTTTCATTCCAGGAGGATTTCTGCTAATCGTTCTTCTCGAAATAAAACTCAGGCCTTTGTCACATGAGTGCAGTGAGAATGTCACCTTTCTTGGTTTTAAATATCATAGTCAAGGCTGACGTTCACAATACGGGATCTCAACTAGAAACAAGAAAGATGAAAACGGACCAAACTAAGACACTTCATACCGAAAGGGAACTACGCAATAATCTTAAAAATAAACGCCGTGAAAGTGTACGGAAAACACCCGAGCAGCGCGCACCGGGACCTGTACTGACGGGACCCCATGAAATCCTGGACAGTTTCCTGCTTTTAGCACTTTCTTCTTTTTAGTTCTTCTCCTTAGGTGCTCTCCGGTATTTCTGACATGTCTGCCTCTCCTCTGAAGTCAGAAATTGTTCAATCAGACGCTTAGAGTCGCTGTGCCTGGCCGATTTCTGGGAGTTTGGAATATTTGGGTGTTTTACCGTGTTGGCCGCTATGGATCTAATGAGAGTAAGTCAAGCCAAATGACCCCTTTGATTGGCTAACTGAACAGATTACAGTACAATATGCCAACTTTCGATGCGACTCAGGCCCCTTCTTCAGGCGAGATGTCATACAGAGACTGGAGTTCACTGGCGTTCACAGAGACAGCAGGACAGAAACAGCTTTGGGAAACCTTCAAGTGAGACATCTTAGATGTAATCAGATCAGAAAGAGCAGAAGATCAGAAAGCATTTGATAAGGTGCCACATGAGAGGGTGGGCATCAGACTAAAATAAGTGGCAGTTCAGGGTGTGGTGGGTATGTGGGTGCAGAATTGGCTCAGACACAGGAAGCAGAGGGTGATGGTGAGAGGAACCTCATCAGAATTGGGTGACATTAAGAGTGGTGACCAGCAGGGGGCAGTGTGGGGGCTATTTTTAATATCTATAAATGATTTGGATAGGAATACAAATAACAAGCTGGTGAAGTTTGCAGATGATAGGTGGATTAGCAGATAATTTGGAAATCAATTATATCATCACAGAAGGACTTGGACAGCAGACAGGCTTGGGCAGATTTGTGAACGATGAAATTTAATGTCAGTAAATGTAAAGAATTACACATAGGAAGTAAAAATGTGAGGTTTTAATACACAATGGGCAGTCGGAAAATCGAGAGTCCACAGCTATTGACTTCCAGTCAGTGTGCAGAAGCCATTAAGAAGGCTCACGGAATGTTGGCTTCATTCTCATTGGTCAGTTTCATTTCAATCTAATTTGTCTGATTGGTCAGTTTCACTGTGGTCTAGTTGGTTAGTTTGGCTTCAGTCTGATTGGTCAGTTTGGCGTTGGTCTGATTGGTTAGTTTGAATTCAGCCTGATTGATCTGATTGGTCAGTTTGACTTTGACCTAATTAGACTGGTTGGTCAGTTTAGCTTTGTTTCATTCTGATTGGTCAGTTTCATTTTAATCTAATTAGTCTGACTGGGGGCAGCACGAAGGCGCAGTGGTTATGCTGCTACCTCGCAGTAAGGAGACCTGGGTTCACTTCCCGGGTCCTCCCTGCGTGGAGTTTGCATGTTCTCCCCGTGTCTGCGTGGGTTTCCTCCCACAGTCCAAAGACATGCAGGTTAAGTGCATTGGTGATCCTAAACTGTCCCTAGTGGGTGCTTGGTGTGTGTGTGTGTGCCCTGCGGTGGGCTGGTGCCCTACCTGGGGTTTGTTTCCTGGCTTGCGCCCTGTGTTGGCTGGGATTGGCTCCAGCAGACCCCTGTGACCCTGTAGTTAGGATATAGCAGGTTGGGTAATGAATGGATGGATAGTCTGATTGGTCTGTTTTGCTTTGTTCTGATTGGTCAGTTTGACTTCAGCCTGATTGATCTGATTTGTTACTTTGGCTTCATTCTGATTGCTCAGTTTCATTTAAATTTAATTAGTTTGGTTGGCCAGTTTCACTCTGGTCTGATTGGTTAGTTTGGCTTCAGTCTGATTGGTCCAACTGGTCAGTTTGACTTTGACCTAATTAGACTGGTTGGTCAGTTTAGCTTTGCTTCATTCTGATTGTTGAGTTTCATTTTTATCTAATTAGTCTGGTTGGTCAGTTTTGTTTTGGTCTGATTGGTCAGTTTGACTTTGGCCTAATTGGTCTGATTGGTCAGTTTTGCTTGCTCAGTCAAACATAATTGAGTCAGGCAGCGCTAATCGAGGGAGGCTGACACACGCACAACGTTATCAAGGGAAGGTGTTGGAGGAACGTTACAAGTAAGCAACGTAGTCACTAAGAAATACATTAGAAAGTCCCTCTGTGAAAAATAATTTACTAAATGACAGCCAGCAGAGGTTTATAAGATGAAGATCCTGACAAATCAGCCTTTTACATTTTTCTGCAACAGGCAGCCAGAGTCGTTAACAAACACAAAGCATACGACAGAATTGACTTTGACTTTTGAAAAGCCTTTGACTCAGTCAGACATCGAAGATGAAATTCTAAAGCCTGAAGCCGCATTCAGGACTTTTGATGTGTTGTGCTCAGGTGCCTCCAGTTTCCTTTAATTCTGCTTGAGATGTTTCTAGAACTTGATTGGTGCCCACCTGGGGCAAACTGAAGGAACTGGGCATCATTTAGAAAGGCACACGTGTCCCTGTGTGTAGAAAGTCTCACAATTCACACTCCATGTCAGGATAAAAAGCCAAGCCATGAAGTCCAAGGAAGACTCTGTAGACCTCCATAATCAAAGTGTGGTGAGTCATACAGTAGGTCAGCACAAAGGGAGACCACCTTTTGTAAAGCCATACAGTGGCCTCAAGAATTATGAAGTGAATGAACTTTGGATCTACCAGGGTTATTCCAAGAGCTGGCCATCCCGTCAAACCAGGCAAGAGGAGCCTTGGTCAGGGAGGTGACCGAGAACCCAATGGTCACTCCAACAGAGTTTTGGAAGTCCCCTTCTCAACCATCTCAGCAGCACTCCATCAATCAGGTTTTCACAGCAGAGTGGTGGGAAGGAAGAATCTCCTGAGTAAAAGATATTTGACAGTTTATGGGACTCTGAGAACGTGAGGAGGAAGATTCTCTGGTTTGATGAGATGAAAGTTGAACTTGTTGGACAGAACTCCAAGCACCATGTCTGGTGAGGTCCATCCACTGCTCGTCACCTCCTTAATGCCTTCCTTGTGGTGAAGTATGGAGGTGTCGACATGGTGTAAGGAGGTGCAGGGACAGGGACACTGGGCAGAACTGAGAGAAGGACGAGTGCAGCCAAACACAGAGAGGTCCTTGAAGAAACTCCTGCTCCAGGAGGCACACCACCTCAGAACTGGGTCCACAGTGGCCGACTACTCATATCCGATGTGCTAAATCGTACAGGAGAAACTGAGATCCCACGTTTGTTCTACTTTGTGACTTGAGTGTGTGAAATCTGCCTGGGTACTGAATGTGCCACAGATGGGCGGGCTGCTGTGATGTTCGCACAATGGCTGGCACGGTGCCACCCACAGGATGTGGGTGTTTGAACTTTCTTGGGAAAAAGAACTGCAAACTAAGCCTGTTTGGTGTCGCTAATCACAACAGATTATGGGTGCTGGTCAAATTTCACTAAAATTAGGAGGATTCGGGCGGAAGCCAACAATTAGAGCCTTTCCTACAGAAAAGTGCCATCCCTGTGGTGAGGGAGACTTTCCTTCAGTATAGGATGGCACTGCCAAAGTGCAGCATTAGAGATGAAACATTCCGGTTTAAGAGTGTGTAAGAGTTTTTATATGCAGACTTCTGCAGCCTTACCTACACACGGTGGATTCAGAAAGTACTCGGACCTCGTCACTTCTCTCATATTTTGTTATGTGGCAGCCCTGGGCTGAGCTCTTTAATTTTCCCTCATCACGCAACACTCAATAACCCAAAATAACAAAGCAAAGGAACAGGAAAAATGTATCACAGAGTTCTTAAGGAGGTCAGCAAGTACAGATATAAACCCTTGACACGTATTTTTAGGAAGTCACTGAGCACTGGAGAGATTCTGTAGGACTGGAAAATGGCAAATATCATCCCATTATATAAAAAGGGTGACTGGGCAGATCAGAGCAACTAGAGGCCAGTAAGCTTAACGGGCATCACAGGAAAATGGGGGGTGAAATAGCAGATGAGCTAAACTTCACAAGTGAGCAAGTGGATAACCTCAGAGAGGTAACAGGGACTACTAAGGAGGCACTGAGGGATTTGGAAATTGTAGAGAGAGAAGAGCTGCTGAGATTAAATAAGATGAAATCAAACAAATCACCAGGAGCAGATCATATTTATCACAGAGTTCTTAAGGAGGCTGGCGAGTTCAGATATAAACCACTGACACATATTTTTAGGAAGTCACTGAGCACTGGAGAGATTCTGAAGGACTGGAAAATGTCAAATATCATCCCATTATATAAAAAGGGTGACTGGGCAGATCAGAGCAACTAGAGGCCAGTAAGCTTAGCGGGCATCACAGGAAAATTAATGGAAGGAAATATTAAGGATAAGACTGAGCAACACCTGGCAAGGGCAGGACAGTCAGCATGGGGTCAGATGAGGGAGGTCGTGTTTTACTAACAGGCTGGAATTCTATGAGGAGGCAACAAAAGGATACGACCAGAGTGGAGCAGATGAGATGATTGATGTGGACTTTCAGAAAGCATTTGATAAGGTGCCACATGAGAGGGTGGGCATCAAATTAAAAGAAGTGGCAATTCAGGGTGTGGGTACAGAATTGGCTCAGACACAGGAAGCAGAGGGTGATGGTGTGAGAAACCTCTTCAGAATTGGGTGATGTTACGAGTGGTGAGCAGCAGTGGGCAGTGCTGGGCCTGCTGATATTTTTAATATAAAGTATATAAATGATTTAGATAGGAATATAAGGAACAAGCTGGTGAAGTCTGCAGATGATACCAAGAGAGGTGGATTAGCAGATAATTTGGAATCCGTTATATCATCACAGAAGGACTTGGACAGCAGACAGGCTTGGGCAGATTTGTGGACGATGAAATTTAATGTCAGTAAATGTAAAGAATTACACATAGGGAGTAAAAATATGAGGTTTGAATACACAATGGGGGGTCAGAAAATTGAGAGTCCACCTTATGAGAAGGAGTCACAGTGGACTCTAAGCTATCGACATCCCAACAGTGTTCAGAAGCCATGAAGAAGGCTAACAGACTGTCAGGGTATATAGCGCCTTGATGTGTGGAGGACAAGTCACAGGAGGTTCTGCTCAAGCTTTATAACACACTGGTGAGGCCACATCTGGAGTACGGTGGGCCATAAAGGACATAACAGCACTAGAAAAGGTCCTGAATCAGCCTTATCGCTCTTCTCTGGACTACAGGGGATGAGTTATGAGGAAAGAGTAAAAGAGCTGAGCCTTTAGAGTTTAAGCAAAAGAAGATATAATGTAATTAAATGTAAAGTATGACACATAGGAAGTAAAAATGTGAGGTGTGAATACACAATGGGCGGTCTGAAAATCACAAGTCCACCTTATGAGAAGGATTTAGGAGTCGTAGTGGACTCAACTACCAGACAGTGTTCAGAATCCATTAAGAAGGCTAACAGAATGTCAGGTTATATAGCGCCTTGATGTGTGCAGTACAAGTCACAGGAGGTTCTCCTCAGGCTTTATAACACACTGGTGAGGCCTCATCTGGAGTACTGGTTCTAGTTTGGGTCTCCAGGCTACAAAAAGGACATAGCAGCACAAGAGAAGGTCCAGAGAAGAGCGACTCGGCTGATTCAGGGCTACAGGAGTTGAGTTATGAGGAAAAATTAAAAGAGCTGAACCTTTACAGTTTAAAGAAAAGAAGATGAAGAGGAGACCTGACTGAAGTGTTTAAAATAACGAAGGGTATTAGTCCAGTGGATCGAGACGGTGACTTTAAATTGAGTTCATCAAGAACACGGGGACACAGTTGGAAACTTCTGAAGGGGAAATGTCATACAAACATTAGGAAGTTTTTCTTTACACAAAGAACGACAGACACTTGGAATAAGCGACCAAGGAGTGTGGTGGACAGTAAGACTTGAGGGACTTTTAAAACTCAACTTGATGTTATTTTGGGAGAGTTAATTGGATTGGACTAACAAGTTTTCTATATAGCGCCTTTCTCATGTGCTATCGAGCCACCCTAATTTTGTTCTGTTTAAGTCTACATGACGTTGTGATGTGTTGTTAAAAAGCTGCTACTTCATGGAGTCCGCTAACACATGCTACTGAATAAATCTATCTATCTTGTGGAATATGGCCAGCCGTTCATCCCAGCCAATACCCCCAGGCTGCCAGGTGGAGCCCTTCTTGGAACATAGAGGTGCCCTGAGTTCCAGCAGGGCATCATGGACAGTGGAGTTTTACATCACAGCCCTGCTGGATACCATGGGGGCCTCCAGGGGAAGAAGAGTTTTGATCTAACCTGGAAGTGCTAGGAAGTCACATGGACTGAGGGTTCAGAAGCACTTCCGGGTCAAGGAATATAAAGGACTCTGGGAAATCCCAGAGTCGGAAGGAAGGGTGGCAACGTGTCTGGCAGTGGAGGATTGTTTGATTTATGAGTATTGTGGAATGGAGGGTGCTTTGTGCACATTACAGTCTGAATAAAATAATAATTTGGACTTTTATCTGGTGTCTGATCAGAGGGTTCAAGGGAGCAATAGCGCCCCCTATCTGTCACAATCTATTATATAAAAAAATCTTGGGTTGAGATGTGATCTTCTCGGAGAGACACTTTGACGTCCCGTGAGACTAGACATTACAACCTTAGGAAGCAAGACCCGTGAGACGGTGATTTTTTCACATCACGCCCAACTTACAAACAATTTAAAACAAGTTCTCCGACATCTAACCTCGCAGTAGCTGGAGTGGAGACACACTTCATGTGCTCCCAGCTCTTAAAAATGTTATACAGTTAGGTCCATAAATATATGGACAGAGACAACTTTTGTCTAATTTTGGTTCTGTACATTAAAACAATGAATTTTAAATGAAACAACTCCGATGCAGTTGAAGTGCAGACTTTCAGTTTTAATTCAGTGGGGTGAACAAAACGATTACATAAAAATGTGAGGCAACTAAAGCATTTTTATAACACAATCCCTTCATTTCAGGGGCTCAAAAGTCATTGGACAAATTAAATAACTGGAAATCAAATGTTCATTTCTAATACTTGGTTGAAAACCCTTTGCTGGCAATGACAGCCTGAAGTCTTGAACTCCTGAACATCACCAGATGTTGGGTTTCCTCCTTTTTTAATGCTCTGCCAGGCCTTTACTGCAGTGACTTTCAGTTGCTGTTTGTTTGTGGGCCTTTCTGTCTGAAGTTTAGTCTTCAACAAGTGAAATGCCTGCTCAGTTGGGTTAAGATCAGGTGACTTGTTTGGCCATTCAAGAATTTTCCACTTCTTTGCTTTAATAAACTCCTGGGTTGCTTTGGCTGTTTGTTTTGCGTCATTGTCCATCTGTATCATGAATCAATGTGACTGCTGTATTTAGCTGGACTTGAGCAGACAGTATGTCTCTGAACACCTCAGAATTCTGTCCTGTGTCACATCATCAATAAACACGAGTGTCCCAGTGCCACTGGCAGCCATCACACTGCCTCCCTCAACTGTGTTTTACAGATGATGTGCTATGCTTTGGATAATGAGCTGTTCCACGCCTTCTCCATCCTTGTTTCTTGCCATCATTCTGGTAGAGGCTGATCTTGGTTTCATCTGTCCAAAGAATGTTTTTCCAGAACTGTGCTGGCTTTTTTAGATGTTCTTTAGCAAAGTCCAATCTAGCCTTTCTATTCTTGAGGCTTATGAGTGGCTTGCACCTTGCAGTGCACCCTCTGTATTTACTTTCATGCAGTCTTCTCTTTATGGTAGACTTGGATATCGATACGCCCGCCTACCCCCTGGAGAGTGTTGTTCACTTGGTTGGCTGTTGTGAAGGGGTTTCTCTTCACCATGGAAATGATTCTGTGATCATCCACCACTGTTGTCTTCTGTGGACGTCCAGGTCTTTTTGCGTTGCTCAGTTCACCAGTGCTTGCTTTCTTTCTCAGGATGGACCAAACTGTAGATTTTGCCACTCGTAATATTGGAGCAATTTCTCCGATGGGTTTTTTCTGATGGCTCCTTTGACCGCATGTTGTCTGTTCACAGCAAAATCTTCCACATGCAAGCACCACACCTCAAATCAACTCCAGGCCTTTTATCTGCTTCATTGATAAGGACATAACGACGGACTTGCCCACACCTGCCCATGAAATAGCCTTTGAGTCAATTGTCCAATTACTTTTGAGCCCCTGAAATGAAGGGATTGTGTTCAAAAAATGCTTCAGTTTCCTCACATTTTTATGTAATCATTTTGTTCACCCCACTGAATTAAAGCTGAAAGTCTGCACTTCAACTGCATCGGAGTTGTTTCATTTCAAATTCATTGTGGTAATTAATGTACAGAACAAAAATGAGAGAAAAGTTGTCTGTCCTAATATTTATGGACCTAACTGTACTTTTCAAGATGGCACGTGAATGACTAAGCGAAGAAGAAAGAGCAGCGTGTCGAAAAGAAACACGAATGTGTTAGAGACAAAAGAAGGCAAAAAAGGATGCACAAGAGAACAATAATAATCTATGTGCAAATTCAGACAATAAGGAAAGCAGAAATCAGCCCAGACATCCTGTTAGACAAAAGGACAGCTACTGTACAGGCTTGTGCCACCACCCATGTACCCAAAGTACCGTGATGTTCCAACAGTGATGGATGGATTAAAAGCCAGAAGTTTGCATGACCATCATCATCAAGTCCTTCCGTGAGAACCCTAATTACAAAGAGGACTATTTCATTTATGTTAGGTAGAATGCCCAGAGGGGACTGGGTGGTCTCGTGGCCTGGAACCCCTGCAGATTTTATTTTTTTTCTCCAGCTTTCTGGAGTTTTTTTTTTTGTTCTTTCTGTCCCCCCTGGCCATTGGACCTTAAACCTTTTCTATGTTAACTAATGTTGTCTTATTTTAATTTCTTATTTTGTCTTTTATTTTTCTTTTCTTCACTATGTAAAGCACTTTGAGCTACTTTTTGTATGAAAATGTGCTATATAAATAAATGTTGTTGTTGTTTAAATGATTGACAAGCAGAACACGCAGCTCGGCAGCAGCAGCATCTCCTTAGCGTGTGTTCAGCCCACCACCACCACCAACAACAACGTGAGTGGCGGAGACGCGAAGTGGCAGGTGCGTGGCATGCCCCGGGGTATATGGGAGGGGGTGGCCTCACATAGTGAGCAGGGGGCAAAGCTCCCTAGTATTTCCATCCATTTTCCAACCCGCTGAATCCGAACACAGGGTCACGGGGGTCTGCTGGAGCCAATCCCAGCCAACACAGGGCACAAGGCAGGAACCAATCCTGGGCAGGGTGCCAACCCACCGCAGGACACACACAAACACACCCACACACCAATCACACATTAAGGCCAATTTGGAATTGCCAATCCACCTAACTTGCATGTCTTCGGACTGTGGGAGGAAACCCACGCAGACACGGGGAGAACATGCAAACTCCACACAGGGAGGACCCAGGAAGTGAACACCCAGGTCCCCAGGTCTCCCAACTGCGAGACAGCAGTGCTACCCACTGCGCCACCGTGCCGCCCTCCCTAGTATTTAATAAATCAAACTATGATGCCTGACTCTTGGATGAAGTAACCAAACGTGTCAAATGTCCCAACTGTCATGTCAGTGCACTAGCGTCACACACCATGCGTCCATCACCTAACGTTTTTTTGTCGTTTCATTTCTTGTGTGTTGTTCCTTTGCTTTGATCCACAGAAGGTCGTTTCTTTGATGCAAAGCAGAATCCCAGGTGACTTCAGTGGGGGATTTTAATTCACTTTTCTGTTAAGTTCAAGTCACCTTGAGGTAAGGATTCAACAAACAATCAAAAAAGCAGATAATAATAATAATCACAACATACTAATTAGAATAATAATAATAAGAAGAAGAAGAAGAAGATCACTTGGCCCCCATCATTCTGCCACCTTTCTTGTTTCTGTGTAAAGTTCCGTCTCTATTTTATTTTAAGTAAAACAAATGCAGTAATTATGACCAAATTGGCCAAGTTTGTGATTAGAAAAGCAAATAACAACAAAACTAAAATGATGGTAATATTAACGCTAGTCTAAATCTGGTGATCTTTGCTTCTGATTTCCTCACAGAATGTTGCCATTCCTGGACAGCGGGCACCGGCTGCCCACAAACATTTCGGTTGACTTCCTGGCTGCTTGCTTTTTTCTTTCAGAATGTGCTGACACTTCCATTTCCTCTGAATGATACAAAAAGGCGTTTGTGGAAGACAAGAAGAGCTGAGTTTACGGCGTCTTTACTGTCGTAATTAAAACAAATTAAAGAAAAAAAAAACAAACCAGAAGTGCCGAATAAGGAGATCCTGGAAACCTCAGAATTCCGGAGTCTGAACGTCTGAATCCCGAGAGATGAAGGTGCAGACAGGAAAGCTCACATGTGACACAAGAGCACCGTTAACGTCAGCCGAACTCTGATATAGCGCCTTTCACATCTGACCTCTCAGCATAGGACTCAAACTCCCAACTGCAGCTGGAGTTTGGCCTTCTTACCCAGCAGACCCCACCACAACATATCCTCCACACCGGCCCCCCAGATGGACAGAACTCTGCTAGAGTGACTCAGACTTTGGTCTTTTCCTCGAAATTCTCACTGAGTGTTACTTTACGTTTATCTCGGTTTAATTTTGCTGCCATCCGGGCAATCAAATCTGGCGCCCCAAAATTCCTTTGCTGCATCCTGAACTGTCATTCCCACACCCCGGCCACAACGGCTGCCTTCAGGTCTCTCCATTGATGCCCGGGCTCCAGGACACTGAGGCGTCACCGGCATTGTAGGCCCCTCTCATGAAGTGGACGGGGTTCTGTGTGTGGGTGGGTGTCCCGCGGAGTGTGCTAAGCAGAACGATCCCATAAAGAACGTGCTGAGCTCCTCTCACCCCATGATAGCACAAAATCAAAGTCCAAAGGTCTTCTTTCCGCCGGAATTTCAATTCATTTCCATCTGGTGGCTTCCTTATTTCACTTGACGTGAAGCACGATGACAGTGACGACAGATGAGATACGCAGCAGCCATGACTAGCGGGGAGGAGCTACGTGGCACACTGCGGACGTTCCTTTCAGTAATTTTCTACTTTTGCTCTCGTGTGTCGCTCAGTGTTAACGATGGCAGGGACAGTAAATGCAGTCACAGGTGAGTGGCCTGGTTGGCAGATTGATTAACTCTGGGTGCTGCTCGTATTTCCCAGCATCCTGTGCAGGCATTTGTTGATTGGAAACACTGTCTAAATGTTTGTCATTTTTTTGACGGTCGTCTCGACACCATGGATGCCACAATGTTGGGCTGGTTCACGTCACTTGTTTCCATGACTGTGCCCACTTGGGGAGTACATCTGCTGGGAGAGGAAGCTGAAGCTTTTAGCAATCCGTCTCTGCTGAGGGGTCAATCATCCAACTGTGGTGGGTTTTCCAGTCTTCATCGTGCTTTTTGCAGTTGTGTCATTGTCAAAAAATGTCACAATTTAGCGTAAGGTTGACAGACAAGTGATACCTGTGGTTCGTTTTGGTTAAGACTAGCCGTCCCCTGTGGCTCCGCCCATGTGGTAGTGAAACTATCATGTCTTGATGTGTGGAGTACAAGTCCCAGGAGGTTCTGCTCAGCTTTATAATTCATCTGGAGTCCTGGGTGCAGTTTTGGTCTCCAGGCTACAAAAAGAACATAACAGCACAAGAGAAGGTCCAGAGAAGTGCGACTAGGCTGAGTCCAGGGCTACAGGGGATGAGTAAGGAGGAGAGATTAAAAGAGCTGAGCCTTTACAGAGATGAAGAGGAGACCTGACTGAAGTGTTTAAAATGATGAAGGGTATTGTTATTTTGAAATGAGTTCATCAAGAACACGGGGACACAGATAGAAACTTGTGAAGGGAAAATGAACGACAGACACTTGGAATAAGCAACCAAGTAGTGTGGTGGACAGTAAGACTTTTGGGACTTTCAATACTCAACTTGATGTAAATAAGTGGACAGGACCGGCAAACTTGCTGCACTGAGTGGCCTATTCTCATCTAGAGGGTTCTAAGGTTCTAATTTCATGCAGAGACTGGCCACCCCAACCAGGACTGATCAAGGACCCTTACCCGTCTGGCGGGCCAATGAAATGGTAGGACTTGGGGAGATATGAACACTGCTAAGTATTTTCTTCCTTATACGCTAGGTGGCAGCCTCCTTTGATTGGGGTCCCCCCCCCCCCCCCCACAGATGTCTGCAGGGCATGCTGGGATTTGTAGTCCTGTGAGGCTGCCTCTGTTGGGTTCTGGGGTGGGGAATTGGGGGCAGCAGAGATGACTGATGGGATTCACAATTCCTATTTTATGGGTGTCAGAAGTACTTCCATTGGGCTGTGCCCTGGGTTCATCCAGACAAATTGGAGTTGGGCAGAAGACGGGCAAAGCTCACCTGGAAGAGTGGAAGGAGAGAAGAAAAAAGAAGGGGAAGAATTCTGTGTGGCTTCTGTCACTTTGGAAGCCTTTGTGTAAGGTATACTTGTGTTGTGTAAAACTTTTACTTATACTGGGACTTGTGTCTGTGAGGTTAGGGTTAGGCTTTGGGGTGCTGTGACGCCCCCTGGTGGTCGCAAGGCTATAACAGCAAAAGTCCACTCCCGTCAGCCAAGAACAAATAACTGAGGCTGCAGGGGCCACCAAAATTTGGTCTGATGAATTTTAGTTTCTGATGAGGCCCACAAATGGTTGGCACCAACAGCACAAATGCATTCAGGTCCAGGCTGGTGCTGGTGCTCTAGTGGTACGGGGAATGCTCTCTTGGCACACTTTGGGACCATCAATACCAATCAATCTCCGCTCGAACAGCATGCCGTTTTTGAGTTCTTTGGTGATTATGAACGACGGTAAATCAGACAGTAAAGGCAATGTGAGAATGACGCATCACAACACGATCACGATGGCTTATGGGTAGTTTGAACACCCACTGCACAGCATGGCACAGAGCTCTACCGTTAGCTCCACTCCACTGCTGAGTAAGAACGCACCGGCGTGAGATTTCTATGGGCGCTGGGAATGAAACCCGCTGACATTCACCGAAGGCCGTTGGCTCAGTACGGAAGTGAAAAACAGCAAATCAACGAAAACTTTATGAAGGTGTAGAAAGGTTTAAAACAAGAAGAACAAGCGGAACCCACGAAGCTCGACCTGGTGGGCCATCAACATCGTGTAGCCCACATCGACATGGCAAATGCCTTCATCGGAGAAGGCCGACATATTACGTTGTCCGCCGTTGCCGCACTTTTGGATATCGGCAATGGATCTGCACACTCTCATAGTGTATGATGACTTGGGGTGCTGCAAATTTTGCCCAAGATGGGCACCCAGACAGCTGACTGACCTGCACCAGCCAACATCCATCGGAGGATTTCATTCACTCTGTCCAAAAAAATCTCACTAGGGTTCAACATGTTAATTGGACCTCGGCTTCAGCTAAGTGTCACTCTTGGTCTCCTTCCTGGCTCACTCAAGGTATGCGGTAACCCACCAGGGTGACAGGGGGCGCTGTCACTAACTGGATCTTCTCCCTTTGTCCCCACAGCTTTGAGAAACCACCTACTGAGGGCACTTAGCCCCGCCCCTTCTGGTCCTCAGGAGGTGCCCTTTGATACTGAGACCTGACTGAACCAGAGCCCCTCTTGGGAGGGCATTGGCAATGCAGAGCCCTCTTGTTTGTGTTGCTTTGCTGCCCTAGGTGCCACTTTGCTCTTGCCACCAGAGGTGGAATTAAACAGAATGACCCAGTTGGCATCCCAACTATTCTTCGGTTGTCACAGTCTGTTCTTCCTACGCCTGGCAAGGTGCGGGTTCAAACTACCCATGAGCCACTGGGAGCTTGTTGTATTGTGCCAGCTGCTGCCTGTTGGGTTTACCTTGTAATCTTCTAAAATGGCCTTTACTCTTTGATGTACTCTCATGCCCGCCTTCACGTCTTCTAATGGCTCCTCTGCCCAGCATGTCACAAATTGGCTTCATGAACGTGACGATGAGCTCAGTGTTCCCCAGTCACCAGTGACAAATCTACAGGGACCCCCCTGATGAGATCATGTCAGGTTGGACCAGAATTCCAACATCTTGACGAATCCAAGCCATGAAGAACTGGGGAGGTTTGGAGGGCAAGAGGAGGTCCCACCCAGTCAGTCTTAGTAGAGGGGGTCAAAGGACTTGCTCATCCAGCACAGATTTGTAGATGACGACAGCGCCCTCTGCTGGCCTTCCTAATAGTCGTCACACTGTCACACCTCGTCTGTCCAATCATCACACAATGAGGTGCCATGGATTAAAGGAGATTATGGTGGGGGGAACTTGTGGGGGGGGGGGGTAGGGTTTGTAAGGGAAGGACTTGAAGAAGCAGTTGAGTAAGGGATGGGCATCGAGTGGGCCATGCGGTGTGCGTGTCTGTGGGGTCTTCACTGATGTCTGCCTTATTACTCCAAAACTAATCAAATTCAAATAAAAGGACTAGGCTTTGGCTCCCTGCCAAGGGGGGGCTCTAACTTAATTGGGCCTTTAAAATTGTCTTCACATTTATGATGTTGAAGTTGGGGGTCAGTGCCGGTTGGCTAGGAGGTCCCCCCCCCCCAGTGTCCAAAATGTGAACCCCTTGAGTTACCAGAACAGCACCCCTCAGTGGTGGGATGGCACAAACATGAATCAGTGCCCCTCGGTGTCCGGAGCACACACCCCCTCGTTTTCATAAATGGTGCCCCCCGATGAATCACATTGTCACTTAATGGATTGGAGCGCAGAAGACTGAGGAATATCATGAGCCGGTGCCCCTCAGGCCATGCAGCACATTGTAGAAGGCGCTATATGAAGAGGGGCCTGATGTGCACCCCCCCCCCCCCCCACATCACAGCACTTAAAAATAAAGAGAAGCAAATAGAATGCAACATAAAGTTTATTAGGATGAGTGACTGTCGTACATATACACCTATACATATCTAATAATTGAGGGAAAAAAATGAAAACACGTCGCCGCTGTCTGTCACTTCTGGGGACAACATGGTGACAAGGGACACGGGGGGTGTGCTGTGGTCGTTCCAGGTTCTAAAAGGATGGGCTGCCATCGTCATCATTCCCCTGCAACATAAAGACGGGCATTAAAGACCCCCTGCCATCCTAGCAGCAACCAAAGGAATCCTGGGAGTTTCACTAAACAGTTTACTGCTCACGTTAAAAAACCCCCAAGGTGGACCCCAAACCCAAAGCCGTGAAGTCGTCCGCCGTACTTACACTTTGTGCCATTTGCCGCTCCTCTAGTATGGGAACGCCTGTAAAAGAACAACGAGAACGTCTCAACTTTAAGGCTTCAGCCGAGGCGTCTTGTTCTCTTTGTTGAGGTCCCCTCAGGTGACTGCATTCTAGTGCCACCCCCCTCCCCATGACATTGATGCCCCCCCAGATCTTTGCCCCACAAGTGTGTTTTAAATTGATGTCACATCGTGGTCTCTGTCTTTGATGATTTGCATAATGACGTGTGCCCCCCCGATTGAGTGACTCTAAGTGCCCCCCCACAACATGTAAATGTCTAGGGAGCGGTTTTGGTGCTTTGTAATACAACTCAGGTGGGGCCGCTTAGGAGAATGAATGTGCCATTAATGGTGCCACCTGTCACTTTGTCATGTACTGCCTAATGCCTCCAAGTGTTTTAGGGTATATGGTCACCTCTTATTTAGTCATAAGTCCAATGCCTACACATGTCCCAAATGCCTCCTTATGTGTTAAGTTCCAAGTGCCCCCATGTGTTTTACTTGTTCATAGCCCCCTTAATACCCCCAAATGTCTTAGAAGTGTCATAGTGATCTGTCACTGCATCGTAAGACCAGTGGTGTGTGTGTGTGTAGGTGGGGGGGGGGATTCAGAGGCTTAAGGGTCAGACTTTTCACACCCAGCCCCTGATTTTCAAGAAGCCCCCACATGGCCCCCTCATTTACTCTGACATGATGTAGGTGAGACTCACCGCATGTCTTGCAGTACGTGGTCTCCCATCATTTTGTCACAAGCCCCTCATGTCTCCATGTGCCTTACAGTATAAAATCACCTGTCACTTTGTCAAAAAGCCTCCAAGGACCCCACATGTCTTAGAGTTTACTGTCACCAGCCCACTTGGTCATGAGTCCCACATGTCCCAAGGTGTTTTAGAGTATTGAGTCACCTGTCACTTTGTCATATGCCCCCTAAGGTCCTTACGTGTCTCATCTTTTACAGTGACCTGTCACTTTGTCATAAGCCCCCTTATGTTCTCACATCACTTAGGACACTTGTCACCTGTCACTTTGTAATATGCTCTCTAATATCCCCAAGCTCCCTAATGTCCCCCACTGTGTGTCTCGACTGCTCTTACCGGCTGCTGGACCTGCGGTGCATATCCATAGGGGTACATCTGTTGAGAGACACAAAGACCCCATTAGAGCACAGAGACTTGGGCGCCAGCCATTCATCTCTTTCTTTACTTTCACTTGTCTGATATAAAGTCACCCAAAATGCCAACAACTCTTCTGCTAGCTTGCCCCCCAATGGGTAACCTTTGCCCCCTTGCCCAGATGCCAACGTACAATTTCAATGCTTGTCCTGCCGGGGTACTGCTGCATGAATGGGTTGGAGAAGCCAAAGGAGGGGACAATCTGTAAAAACAAATTTACAAAACGGTCAAACAAGTCATGGTGGGGATCAGCAGCAAGTGGACAGGCGGATGGCGAGACCCTCCTTACCTCAACGTTCTGCCTCACGGGGAAGTTAGGATTTCCAAAGCCATTGAGCCCAAATCCATAAGGCATGGTCTTCAAAACAAAAAAAAAAAAAAAGGGGGACAACGTGAGAGACGGGCAGCCAACGGTGGGGTTACTGGGTAAAGAGACCCTCAGCGAGTCAGTGTGCAGCTCATTGCACTGGTGCCACTAGGGGGCGACACTTTAGGTTCAGCCAATCATTGAAAACCTCAAAAGCTTGTACACAAATACAACCCCGGACCCCCACCTTGACGTCTCTTCTATGTTTAATGTGTTATTGAAGTTTTGGGAACATGTCTTACTATTTCAATGCTTGCTGGTCTTGTCATGGCTGCTCGTTGATCTGCAGGCTGAAAGGAGAAGACAACACCATTCATTACTAGCAGTTCCTTCATGAAACGGGAGAAGTTTTGAAATCTAACTTTACAATAAACTTGTGAAATGCTGAGTAGAGACGAGATCCGCCTGGATGAAGGCCAAGCAGGGAATACTGCGGTATAAAAGTGCTGTACACTCCCAGGCCACTAGGTGGCAGCAGCAGGACTCAGTGATCCCGGCAGCTGCGAAGGCTCCTAAGAATTGAAGTTTTTTGGTGTGACCCAGAGGTGCGTCCCCTCCAACTGGAATTTGCTTCCAGGACCCCCCACCTCTCCAGTCAGACCAGCATGGAGCCGAGGGAGCCATCACATTTAGCCCTGTTGTGTTCAGACCGACCCCGATGTCCTCATCGTCTGTCACCATTCCTTTATTTATTTGCGTCTTTAACTGGACCGTTGAGATGTCTTTCTGGGTTCGGGTCATTTAACGGGCAGGGGAGGGTCCTGCAGGTTTGTTTAAAATGAGTTGGAAAACACATCCAGAATAGAAGGGGGAGGGATGAGTACAGGGAGCAAACACAAAGCGTGGAGAGTAACAGGGAGGCAACAGCAAGTCTTGCGTCTCCGGGTGGTCTGAGGTTGCAGATTTTTCTAAATCTACCCGTTAAGGCCGTGTTAAGATCCATGAAGGCTGGGCACGGAGCGATCAGTCAGGACATATGAAACGAAGACGATGAGGTCACCTACAGTACATCTGTGGCACCAGCCAGGGCCGTCTTAACACCATCATAGGCCCACCCAGGCAAAGAAGAGCACTGGGACCCCAGTTCTGATAGCAAAACAGAAACATACATGGGCGTCAGAAAAAAACCTGGGCCCCTGTGCTCGAGGGGCAACTGCCCAGTGTGCCCATGCGTTAAGACTGCTCTGGCGCCAGCCATAACCCAGCAAGTTTGACCGAACTATCAAAGGGGGTACGCCAGGGGGAGGCCATCACAGCAACACAAAGTCACACCAGCGGTACCCAAGGATTCTCTGAAGAGACACAGAAGGAGTCCACTCTTCATCTCAGGTCACTGGATAGCGTCCATGTCTCACCACCATATAGGGATCACCAGGACTCTAAAGACTTGGACCTTCGTCCTTTTGTTGAGATATCAGGAGCCAGCGCCCTCTAGTGGTGAGATGGAGTAAATGGGTTACTTCTCTGAGCCTGGTGCTCCCCATGTTGGATTCTGTTCTGCGGTGCCAGTCTGACTCACTGCCTGATGAGTGTGGACCCCCAAACCCACCCCCCCCCTCGTGTGCCTGTTCCACACCTGGCATCTCATTTTTCAGGAATGATGTGTAGAGTTAGAGGACTCCAAAAACGGCGCCCGTCCCAGAGTTTAAAGGCTTACCTGCTGCTGTTCGTAATTATTGAAGGAGTTCAGCTGCAAGAGAAGAGAAGAGGAGAGACGTTAAGGAGGACACGGGGGCTCCGTTTCAGAAAAGGTCCAGGTTTTTACACCCTGATGCTCAAATTAAAGGAATCCTAATTCAAACGTACATGAAGATGGTTGCATGTGGACGCCTCTATGTCCCTCTATATAGCAAACCATGCCGTGATGCCCTGTCCTGGCATTGCTCCTACTTTGTACCCATTAATTGTTCCAGCTGCCCTGAAACCCTGCCCTGGATTAGCGGATGGCTGGTTATTTATACCACCAAAATGTCCTCACAAGATCAGGTCAGGGAAGAGTAACTGGCCCAGTTGGGGGACTTGCACACCATCAGCGGGCACCTGCCCTGAACATACAGAGACGGTCCTTCAGCACGGGGTCTGGAGCTTAGGATGGGCCAAATGGAGGTCACCAGGGAGGCGAGGCTGTATGGATTTGACCCAAGTGTCACTTTGGGTGCAGTCAGTCAGGTCACGTCAGGTTGGGGAGCCGGCACTGGTACGGCATGTTGTGGTGCCCACCACACGACGAAACAGCTCAGGATTCTGGTTGGCAGACACGCGGTCCAGTCCCACCTTTTATCTGCTGCAGCCAGGTGTTACGTGGGTGTCCCCTTGGCCTGGTCCAGCAACTCGGGTCCTCGGCAATGAGGGTCCTGTGAGCCAGGATCACCCTCGGGTAATCGTGCCACATGGCCATAGTGCCAAAACTGACGCTCCCTCACCATGCAGGTCATGTGCCTCAGTCAGGACTCCGTGAGCAACACAAAGTCAGACCAGTGATACTTGAAGACCCTCTGAAGAGACACACATGAAGGAGTCCAGTCTTCGTCTCAGGTCACTGGAGAGCGTCCATGTCTCACAAACAGGGAGCACCAGGACTCTAAAGACTTGGACCTTTGTCCTTTTGTGCCACACACCCCTTTCCAGTGACCTCATGACCCCCCATGGTCTCCCAATCCGTCTACTGACTTCATAGGAAGAGTCACCAGAGTCACTGCCGAGGTCAGTAAACCTCTCGATGATGAGGTCGACACTCTCTCCACTGACATGGCCGTGCCCATGAGGTCATTAAAGGGTGGCTCTCTGTTTTTATCAGGACCCTCAGACCCTCGCTCAGTCTCTCTTTGTATGTCTGGTCATCTAAATGAGTATCAAAGCTTCTGGAAGACCTGGAGTCTCCATCAACAACTGAGGTCCTGGAAGACCAAGTGGAGTTTAAAGGTCCAAGTTCTTTGGGTTTGTGTGCCAAGAATGGTGACTCTCTGTCTTTGAGGGAGGACAGATGTGTGAGAGGGGGTGAATGGTCTTATGAGGGGCATGAGAACGAGGGGACAGATGAGGGAGCAGGTCTAGTGGCCCTTTGACTGGACAGGACAGCAGGACCCGCTTCACTCAGACCTAAAGAGCATCCATCGGTGTTCATCATGTGCTTCATGTCTGTCTTGAACTGGGAGCAGGAAAGAATTCCAAAGAACACCACTAGAGGGGGATGTCAGTGTCAAACCCCGGCTGGTAATAATGGCAAATAAGGGCAAATCTTTAAAAAATAAAAGATGGATTCTTCACAAAAGGCTTTCCAAAAGCAATGATGCACAAAGACAAAAATCGAATTGCCTAAAACTCGAAGGCAACTCAAATCAAACGAGTCCCAAAAAGAATTCCAAAGAGCAAAGTTAAAAAGCAGAGCAAAAAATTGAAACACCAGAGCGCAGGTAATTCACAGAAATCCTCCTCAACACAAATGTGCTCACAGTGAACCGCCAAGATATATAGGGCAGTGGGCAGTGCCTGGTGGTGATTGGCAGGTAGCCCCGCCTCTTGGGGGACCACCCTCAAAACATAACAAAGGCAGTTTATACATCAACAGAACCAAAAATAAAGAAAAATGTGCAAGATCAACATCAAAAGAAGCAAAAATGAACAAAAGAGACAAAAAAGATGAATGTGAACCCCCTGGCTGAGACCTTACAGATTCGTACAAATTGGGCCTGCACTGCGCCTGTGTACGCCAATTGATGTCAAGTTCGAAGGGTGGTCAGGACCGGGACAAATCACAGGATAAGTGAGTGACACGAGTAGAGCAGGAAATAAACAGGCAAGGCAAGAGGGAGCCCACCCTGCCCACTGCCCAGACCACCACCACCACACCACCAGCACCCACAGGATTTTCATCAACTTACTGGCAAGGCAAAGGCTGTCCCAACAAGACACAGGAGGAGGGCTGCGGAGTACATGATGTCAACCTGAGGGACAAAAAAACAAACAAAGATCACTGAAACTGCAATGTGGAAAAGAAAAGAAGAAGAAGAAGGAGGAGGAGGAGGAGGAAGAGGAGCAACACTGTGGCTTTGTGGAAACCAACTTTACTAAATCTCAATTTTGAACAGCACCTTTCACTTGAGTGACGTCCATTAATGGGAATGAAACAACTGTAAAATTAAATTAGGTAATAATCCATCCATCCTCCAACCCGCTGAATCCGAACACAGGGTCAGGGGGTCTGCTGGAGCCAATCCCAGGCAGGGTGCCAACCCACCACAGGACACACACACACACACACACACACACTAGGGCCAATTTAGAAACGCCAATCCACCTAACCTGCATGTCTTTGGACTGTGGGAGGAAACCGGAGCGCCCGGAGGAAACCAACACAGACACGGGGAGAACATGCAAACTCCACGCAGGGAGGACCCGGGAAACGAACCCAAGTCTCCTTAGTGCGAGGCAGCAGCGCTGACAAATTAGGTAGTAATGATTCTTCTATATAGCGCCCTTCATAGGGGATACCATCAATTATTAGGAATGAAGCAACTTCTAAATAAAACCATCTGCTAAGAATTCATTTGAATAGCACCGTCATCAGTGAACCGGAAGGAAACGACTCTGAAGCCAATTAGGGACACTGATTGTTCTTGTGCCCTTCATTGTGACTGCCATCCATTAATATGAATGAAACTGCCGAGAACTGACTGATTATTCACTTCTAGAGCACTTCTAGAGAGACTTCAATTAATGGGAATGAAATAACTCAAATGAAATAATAATATACTAATGACTCTTTAATACAGTGCCCTTCATTGTGGATACCATGAATTAATGGAAATGAAAATGCAGTATAAAAAAACTTTCTTTTGAAAAGCACAGTTCAAAGTAAATACGTTCAATAAATGAAATAAAGCAATGCGTTAATTATTTAGTATATAGCGCCTTCTGCATTGAACATCATCAAATAATGGGAAGGAAACAGCGCCTGAATTACAATATGGACTAATCATTCTTTTATGTAGTGCCTTTCACGGTGCATGAGGGAATGAGAGAAATGTGTAACTACGGCAATGCATTAGTCAGTCATTTAATTACAATATATTATACACAGAATTATGTGATAGTTACAATACATTACATGTATAATAGCTAGACATCCAAGATGGGTTGAGATCTAACTAACCAACAGTGCTAACGTTTGGAGTGCACCATCTAATGGAATCTATTTTGTAATGCTTGAAGTAATAAAATGCATCACATTTTTCATTCCAACAGATGGTGCACCACCAAGCTTAGCACTGCATTTGCAAATTCCATACCAAAAAGCATATAACAGAGACATAGATAGATAGATAGATAGATAGATAGATAGATAGATAGATAGATAGATAGATAGATAGATAGATAATGAAAAGGCACTATATAATCACTAGATAGATAGATAGATAGATAGATAGATAGATAGATAGATAGATAGATAGATAGATAGATAGATAGATAGATAGATAGATAGATAGATAGATTGTTGCTCATGTATTTTTGTCACATAATGACTTAGTTGTACCGAGGACGCCTGTCAATGCTCTTAACTCGTCTGTGTGGAGTCTGCATGTTCTCTCCGTGTTCGTGTCAGATTTCCTCTGCTAGACATCCATCCATCCATTATCCAACCCGCTAGTGCCAATCCCAGCCAACACAGGGCGCAAGGCAGGAAACAAACCCCGGGCAGGGTGCCAGCCCACCGCAGGGCACACACACCAAGCACACACTAGGGACAATTTAGAAACACCAATGCACCTCACCTGCATGTCTTTGGACTGTGGGAGGAAACCCACACAGACATGGGGAGAACATGCAAACTCCACACAGGGATAACCCAGGAAGTGAACCTGGGACTCCTAACTGTGAGGCATCTGCTAGACATTCATGTTTAATTAATTGGTGACTTGGAGGTGGGCCTAAACGAGTTAGTAGGCCCTGTGATGAACTGGCATCCTGCCCTGTGTTGGCACAGCCCACACTGCTAGGGTAGGCTCTTGTCACCCTTGACCCAGAGTTGGATTAGGCCGGTGACATGGGTTACAGTGTTTGAGGTCCTTTTTATGTTTGTAGTTTATGAAGATCTAAAGAGTAGAATGTGATGTCTGTGTCTTTGTGTGCCCCCTGCGCCCTGCTGGCCTGGTTCTTGCCATGATGCTTCAGTTCCCTGTCCACCTTACTAGAGAATGAAGGTCATGTTGTCCTCCCTCAGTGCTGCCGCTGTTTAACCCTTCATTGACTGACTGGTCCAGCCTTTATTGCAGACGATGCATAGTTTTTTGTTTTTAATTAATAAATGCCAACGACCCGTTTTGAGTTCCTTTGTCCCAAATCAGTGCACCATCAAACTGAGAGTTCAAATAAGCACAGAAGATGAAGAAGAAGCGCCCGCTGCGTTACGTCTATGAGTAAATGCCGTAAGAGGGCACAGTTTACCTTGATGGCTCCCGTCGACGGCTTCTGCGCTGGATGCTTCAAGCTGCTGGCTCTCCCTGGCGAGATGGCCGATATTTAAAGCTCCCTGGCAGGATGCAGGAGGTGGGCGGCCGCATGCCCTCTAATTGTAGTTTGACCTAAGGTGTGGATTAAAGGGAACGGCAGCCTAGAATTAGACAACGCTTAGCGAAGGAAAACACGAGCCGCCGGTCGCACATGGTAGTTTGCTCTTGAAAGGTGTGAGCCGCACACGCCAGTGCAGCCAGGCCTGGCATCTCCACTTGAGTGGCAGGGCACTATTGCTGATGGCGCCTCGTGGAGTCAGAACCTGACATTAGCGGAGATGTTGTGTCTAAGAGGCTCGTTCTCCTCCACGTGTGCTAATTGCCTTCCTTTCTCTTCCTTCATCTCTAAACGACCTCCTTGCTTTTTCAGTTTGCAAATTTGAAAGAAGATTAGAAGTTACAACGTCTGGAATTAGAAGAGTTCAGCAAAAGCAAGGAGCTCGGATCGAGGATCGCAAAATTAAAGTGAAAATGGATCCAACTTGGGGTCTTGGCAGGGGGGTTAGAGTCGGTCCAAATCCCATCAGAGACAGTCCATAATAGGACCAGTGCAGAAGACACCGGACCACCTGATGGAATACGGGTGGGATGTGCTGTGGGGTCGCTAATGGATGGATGTGTATGTAGTGTCCTATGCCCACCAGCCTGGGCATAGAGGTCAGTATGGCACCGAGGCCAGCCTGTTTATAAAGATGGTCTCAGGTTAATGAGGTGGCACTCCTCCACCAATTTCTAAATCCAGAGGTGGCACAGAGGCAGCAGCTTCAGCCACAAGGCAGGGACTACCCTGGATGGGACGCCACTCCATTTCTGGACACCTAACCACACTTCAGTTTGAAAACCAGTGAACTGAATGACCACAAGACAGTGAAGTGCTGGTGGGGCACGGGACCCCAATACAAACTGGGAGAAAGTCTCACCAGTCATGTTCACTGCAGTGTAACGCATCAGGATGCCACCTTTGTTACTTGTCACCAAAGGGGCAGGGTGGGGAGTTGGAGCTCCGTGACCTTCTGACACAACGCAACATGTGACAGTCCAGCTAGGGAGATGAAAATTAAGGAGAGGAACGAATGGTGGGCTTTAGTTGGGTGAGTGGAAGGACGTGGCAGTCGGCCATGAACGAGGGGATTCGAGTAGAACTTTACTGGGCACCAATGAACACTGGCATGTGTCGTAAGCTGCTACCACATTGTGAATGGCTGTCTCTCTGTGTCCTCCAGACAACTCCAGTGCCCTCCATAGTGTTGGGCACAAAGACCCCCTTTTTCCTTGACTTATACCCCCAATCTGCTCCACAGCTTAAAATTACAAATCAAACAATTCAGACATCATGGTGATTAAAGCGCACCTTGCAGACTTTCATTAAAGGGAGATCTGCACACGTTTTGGTCACACCACATTTCAGGGTTGGCACCGTAATGTTTGGCACACAGCAATGGCAGATTATTAAAGCTGTCGTGTTTAGGACTTGGCATCCAATGACTGCTCGTAGTCTGCGATTCACCAGGTGCTGAGGGTCTTCTGTGCCAAGCCTCTCATGCAGCCATCTTCAGCTCCTGCTTGTTTTAGGGGTCTTGCCCCCCTTCAGTTGTCTCTTCAGCATATGGAAGGTCTGCTCAGTTGAACTGAAATCGGGTGACTGGCTTGCTTGGCTATTCAAGAATTTTCCATTTTATAGCTTCAACAAACTCCTGTGTCGCCTTCATGGTATGTTTGGCTCATCCAATGAGTTTGGTGGCATCTACTGAAACTTGAGCAGCTCAGAATTCATTGGGCCGCTGCCATGAACAGTGTGCCAGGACCTGTGGCGGCCATACATGCCCAAGCCATAACACCCCCAGCACTGCCATGTTTAACAGATGAGGTGGTCTGTTTTGGATCTCGGGCAGATCCTTCTTGTCTCCACACTTTGCTCTCGCCATCACTCTGATGAGGATCCATCTTTGTCTCGTCGGTCCACATGACTTTTTCCCAGAATTCTGCAGGCTCTTTGAAGTCCTTTTTCCCAAACTGTAATCCGGCCATCTTGTCTGTGAGGCCTCCTCCTTTGTGTTTGTCTTCATGATTGTCGTCTCTGACACATCCACGTCTGCCCCCTGACTACTGTTTCTGATCTTCTGCATGGGCGTTGGGGGGCCTTTCTTTACTATGCTCAGGGGTCTTCTGTCATCAGCAGTGGTCTGCCAGTCCCTTTGTGATTACTGAGCTCCCCAGTGCCTTCCTTTTTCTTTATGATATCTCAGACAGTTGATTGAGGACATCCAGTGTGCTGCAGTGGTGAAGGCTTTGGACTTCAGACTCTGAGGTTGGGAGTTGAAATCCCACTTCTGACACCACTGTGTGATCCCGAGCAGGTCATGTCACCTGCCTGTGCTCCGAGGGGAATCCTCCCAAAAATAAAAGAAATGTAACCAATTGTATCACAAATGTTGTAAGGTGCCACATAAAGTGATGCTTTTAGATACAGTCCCCCCCCCCCCAAACTGTGGAGTGGTCTGCCTGCTACTATAAGAGATGCCCCTTCGGTCTCAGCTTTCAGATCCTGGCTGGAGACTCACCACTTTAGTTTAGCACACCCTGACTAGAGCTGCTGATTAACTGTACAGACTGTCATTGGCACTAAAACAGAAGTAACATGAGAGTTAGAATTTGTCACTGACCCTCACCTGCTCTGTGTCTCTTCTCGGTGCTCAAATGTGCCACTTGGTGCCCACTGCCCATCTGCCTGCCTAAGGTAAAGTCACCTCTGATGGAGGATCACAGGAATCATGGGGTAGAGGGATCCTGTCATTGAATTGGCTGGCCCAGAGCCGACTCATCTGTGGAATGGCCAATAGGGGGAGGCAGCTGGATGGTCCCCAGGACTCTGAACAAATCCAAATCCTGTTATAGAATATCATCTACTGTGGAATTCTGCTCTGTACTTGTAAGATTTCTATTGTACTGTTATAGTGTATTGAGGATGACTTGTGTTCTGATCTGTGTGTTGTGTTGTGTTGACCCCCTTTATTTGACACCCACTGCACACCCAACCTACATGGAAAGAGGTCTCTCTTTGAACGGCCTTTCCAGAGGTTTCTTCCATTTTCCCTACTAGGTTTTTTTTTGGGAGTTTTTCCTTGTCATTGTCCTTAATGTCATTGTCATTAAGGCTGGGGGGCTGTCAAGACGCAGGGCCTGTTAAAGCCCATTGTGACACTCCTTGTGTGATTTTGGGCTATACAAAAATAAATGGTATCGTATTTTATTGTATTGTATTGTTGGTGTCCCATCCAGGTGATGGCCGTGTCTGCTCGTCACAGTATACAGTATATATAATAAATATATTGATTTATAATGAATAGTTGTGGCTCTGAGGCTAGAGGTCTGCACTAGCAGTCGGAAGGTCGTTAGTTCAAATCCCCGAAATGCCAATAGGGACTCTGCTCTGTTGGGCCTTTAAGCAAGGAAGGCCCTTAACCTGCAATTGCTGAGCACTTTGAGTACTGAGAAAAGCACTATATAAATGCTAAGAATTATTATTATAAATTGTATTGTGATGTCTCTGCAGGTTTGATTCTTGTCCTTCAGTCTTCTAATGGCTTCTTTGACTTTCATGTGCACAGCTCTTTCCTCATGTTGAACCACAGACTCCAAAGGGGAGAACCAAGCTGAGGTATCTGATGAAGCAATGAAACCCACCTGAGGAATCACAAACACCTGTGACGCCCATTGTCTCAAATATTATGTGTAGAAAAAATGTCATGTGACCAAAATGTCTGCAAAGCCCCTTCAATGAAAGTCTGCACTGTGCACTTGAACCGCGTCTGAGTGTCAAACTGACCTGCGTTCAATGACAGAGGCCGAGTGACGGTGACAGAGGGTGACAGAAATTGGTAGTGGTGGGGGAGTCAGGGTTGACCAAAATGCAGGCAGATAAGCCTGTGGTGTCCTGGATGATGGACTACCATTTAGGCAGACTGCAGTTTGTAAGACTTGAGGACTGTGTGGGCAACACGGGAGCAGAAAAAGGAGAAGAAAAAGGAGAAGAAAAAAGGAGCAGAAAAAGGAGCAGAAAAAAGGAGCAGAAAAAGGAGCAGACCTGCCTCTACACTCGGCACACGTCAGACTAGAAATACAACAGCAGGTCAGGTCACTGGGAGAAGGTCACCGATAAGGGAGATGACACAAAGGAGAGGAGTCAGCTTTGAGAATTCTATCTATCTATCTATCTATCTATCTATCTATCTATCTATCTATCTATCTATCTATCTATCTATCTATCTATCTATCTATCTATCTATCTATCTATCTATCTATCTATCTATCTATCTATCTATCTATCATATAGTGCCTTTCCTATCTATCTATCTATCTATCTATCTATCTATCTATCTATCTATCTATCTATCTATCTATCTATCATATAGTGCCTTTCCTATCTATCTATCTATCTATCTATCTATCTATCTATCTATCTATCTATCTATCTATCTATCTATCTATCTATCTATCTATCTATCTATCTATCTATCATATAGTGCCTTTCCTATCTATCTATCTATCTATCTATCTATCTATCTATCTATCTATCTATCTATCTATCTATCTATCTATCATATAGTGCCTTTCCTATCTATCTATCTATCTATCTATCTATCTATCTATCTATCTATCTATCTATCTATCTATCTATCTATCTATCTATCTATCTATCTATCTATCATATATAGTGCCTTTCCTATCTATCTATCTATCTATCTATCTATCTATCTATCTATCTATCTATCTATCTATCTATCTATCATATATTGCCTTTCCTATCTATCTATCTATCTATCTATCTATCTATCTATCTATCTATCTATCTATCTATCTATCTATCTATCTATCTATCTATCTATCTATCATATAGTGCCTTTCCTATCTATCTATCTATCTATCTATCTATCTATCTATCTATCTATCTATCTATCTATCTATCTATCTATCTATCTATCTATCTATCTATCTATCATATAGTGCCTTTCCTATCTATCTATCTATCTATCTATCTATCTATCTATCTATCTATCTATCTATCTATCTAGCATTTTAGGAACATGAGAGGCGCCCGTTGTGGCCCACAATCCCTGCTCTGCCCAAGTGTGCCCACCCAGGTTCCATAACACCTCATGTGATTACTGCTGATGGCGTCCCAGCTGCTCTGCTTCATCTTTGATGTCCCCCTATGACAATTCCTTTTGGGGTTTTCACCAACCCCACCCTTCCAGATTTTGTGCTGAATGTTTCAGATTTTATACCAAGGGAGTCAGTCAAAGATAAAAAAATAAAAATAAATAATTTTTAAAAATTAATAATAAGTATGGCGGCACGGTGGCACAGTGGTACCGCTGCTTCCTCACAGTTAGGAGACCTGTCTGGGTTCACTTCCCAGGTCCTCCCTGCGTGGAGTTTGCATGTTCTCCCCGTGTCTGCGTGGGTTTCCTCCCGAAGTCTGAAGACATGCAGGTTTGGTGCATTGCCGATTCTAAATTGTCCCTGGTGTGTGTGTGTGTGTGTGCCCTGCGGTGGGCTGGCACCCTGCCCAGGGTTTGTTTCCTGCCTTGTGCCCTGTGTTGGTTAGGATTGGCTCCGGCAGACCCCCGTGACCCTGTAGTTAGGATACAGTGGGTTGGATAATGGATGGTTGGATGGATAATAATAAATTATTTAAAATAACAGAAGGAGTTTGCTTGCATGTGCTTGAGGCGCCATGATAAACTTCAAAACTCTAAAAGATGTTGAAAGTGACTACCAGACCACTAATCTGATAATTATGGCAAACGCTGTTTTGTGCATCTTGTAAATGACACGTCTTGTGTGCCACTGCACCGCCCGCTTGTGTTCTCACAATGTCAGCCGTTTCCCTTCTAATCCGACTGAAGTGCAGGTGCTGAGCTGCACCTTCACCTGCCAGGAAACAAAAGGCTCCTGGAAGTTTATGAGTACAACATGAGGGGCTGATGGGCATCCGGAGGGCAGGGGGCATGTGCTGGCCAGAAGAGTGTTGTAATTCACACAGTTTTAGTTTTACGGCTTTGTAGATTTTGAACAGGGAATTCAGGAGACCACCCAGTAATGTCTGGCATGCACACCCCTCTCACAGTGACAGGGTACACGGAGTCAGAAGGTGTCAAACTATACATCAAATAAAATTTGTTTAACAAACACCAAGCAAATATCCAAGAGTTACAAAAAGCCCCCACGCAACTCACAGTGGTGACACACAACAAACTAGGAACAAACACACAAATACAGTTCAGCAGTTTGAAATGGATGGCAAATAATGGAAAAAATGCCCAAGTGAGCTTCCTCCTGGAAAACTGAGGCGGCTGTGCCCAGTGGGCACCTTTAGCTGTCAGCCTGGCACCAAGAGAAGAAATTAAAATGATCTGGCAGTTGCCTTTATGTTCTGTGACTTCTAAGGGAGTTCAATCTGAGAATTGAAACAAACACACAACCAGCAATTCTAAAAAAAAAGGTGGGCACAGTGTGGGAAATGTGAAGAAAAGCGTAACGGAGTGAGTTGTAAATTCTCTCCCCCTGTACTCTGCTGAAAATGCTAAAAATGTTGCATAATGTGAATGTTTTCATTTGTGAAAAATTAAACTCACGTCCATCCATCCATCATGCTCTATCCTAACTACAGGGTCACCGGGGTCTGCTGGAGCCAATCGCAGCCAACACAGGGCGCAAAGCAGGAAACAAACCCTGGACAGGGTGCCAGCCCACCGCAGGGCGCACACACACACCCACACCAAGCACAATTTAGACTCACCAATGCACCTAACCTGCATGTCTTCAGACTGTGGGAGGAAACCCACGCAGACACGAGGAGAACATGCCAACTCCACGCAGGGAGGACCGGGGAAGGGAACCCAGGTCCTAACTGCAAGGCAGCAGCGCTACCCACTGTGCCACTGTGCCACCCTAAACTCCATTCAAATCTGATAAGTGCAATGGTCGCCTAAACAAGCTGTGCCAGTCAAGTGTCTCTCTCTGTTTCTCTCACATCACCATTGCCTTTAATGTCACTTATTAAGTTTTTGGGCATTTAGCAGATGGTGCATCACAAATATTTATCATAATACAATACATTACAGCAAATGTTTGTGATGCACCGTCTGTTGGAATGAAAAATGCCAGGCAATGCATTTTCTTACTGCACATGTTTGTGATGCGCCATCTGTTGGAATGAACAGAGACACTGCAACCAGATGAACACACAAATACACAGACCTGTCCTTTTGTTAAGGTGGACTAGCTGTGTTGTCTGTCTAAGGCAGTTTGAAATCTAAGTAACCAATGTAGACATCAGAGTTAGGGTCTGCATTGCACCATCTATAGGAAGGTATTTTTTTAATGCTTGTAGTAATAAAATGCATTGCATTTGTCATTCCAACAAATGTTGCATCACAGACATTAATGGATTACTACAAATGTAGCATTTAGAAGATGGGACAACACAAATATTTGTCATAATGAAATGCATTACGGCATATGTTTGTGATGCACCATCTGTTGGAATGAAAAATGCAATGCAATGTATTTTGTTACTATGTATGTTTGTGATGCACCATCTGTTGGAATAATAATAATAATTAATAATAAAAATAATAATAATTGTTTACATTTATATAGTGCTTTTCTCACTCCTCAAAGTGCTTAGACAGAGAGGAACCACATCAACCATCACCAATGTGTGGCTGGATGATGCGACGGCAGATATTTTTGCACCAGGACCCTCACCATACATCAGCTGTTAGGTGATGAAGGGGTGAGAGAGAGAGAGAGACAGTTAGAAACTAGGGATGATTAAAGGGCCCTAAATGACTAGACCATGGGGGACAATTTAGCCAGAATATCGGGATACACTCTGCTGCTTATGAAGGATGCCCAGGAATCTTTAATGACCACCGAGAGACAGGACCTCGGTTTTATGTCAAATCTGAGGGACAGTGCCATTTTTACAGCCCAGTGTCTCCGTCACTACACTGGGGCATCGGGATCCACATTCAGACCACAGGGTTAATGGATTGTTTCTGGCCTCACCAACACCTCTTCCAGCAGCAACCCAAACTTTTCCAAGATGGTCTCCCACCCAAATACTGGCCAGGCTTGGACATGCTTCTGAGCTGCAGGTGGATGACCTCTTTCGAAAGTGCAAGTGGTTGGCTGTTGGATAAAATGCACATGTGTGCCTGTTGTATGTTATTTGGTATGGGATTCATAAAATCAGTGTTAATTCTTGTAATGCACCATCTGTTGGAATGACAAATGCAATGCATTTTATTACTACAAATGTTTGTGAGGCACCATCTGTTGGACTGACAGAGGCATACCAACTGGACAGACACACAGACACTTATCTTGTTAATAACGTGGGTGTTTCTGTTACAAGGGTGGCATGGTGGTGCAGTGGCAGTGCACTGAAGGATGTTGGCTTGGGCTGATCGGTAAGTTTTTTTGGGTACTCAATCTTGCACAAAGGTTGCCATCGTGCACTCTGGGTGTGTGCAGATCCATACCTGAAATCCAAATGTGCAGCAGCAGCGGACAAACTAATCCGTTGGTCTTCTCTGATCAAGGCATGTCGATGTGGACTTGTGTGTCTGCAATGCTGATGGTCGACCAGATGGAACTTCATCAGCTCCACATGTTCTTCTCACTTTAACCCTTTTTATCCTTTTCGTAAATTTTACATTGAGTCCTGCTGCTTTCACTTCTTTTCAATTCGGTGAATATCAGCAGGTCTCACTGCCTCTGCCCAAACAATCTCACTCTGACACATTGTTCTGTGCTGGTGCCATCCCATAGCAGAATGTCCATGTTCATTCGAGCTTGGCTTCAACCAGACTAACGGTGGATTTCTGCACTGTGTGTATTCAAATTACCCAGAAGCCATCATGAATGTTTTGAATTGCATCAACTTCTATCTTGTTGCAGTTAGCGCTTAATTTTCAAATCACCTTTACTTTTTGATTCGCCATCATATGAAGCTCCAGAATGTGGGCACTGCAGAAGTGACACCCAGTGACTTGGATTTGGTGTGCGGGACCGCACGAAATTCAACATCCGATGATCTCAGGTTGTCACAGGTGTATATTTAAAATACTGTTACGCCATGAAGAGCCTTAAATATCAAGAGAAGAATCTTGTAAGAGATCCGATATTTACCTGGCAGCCAGTGGAAGGACACCAGTGGTGGGGTTCTGTGTTTATGAGGTCTCACATTTAAGGCTGCCTGACTCTAAACGTGGTGGTGTAGTCCGTTTAGAACTTGGCCAGAGACACCAAAGAGAAGAGCATTGTGATAATCACGCCGAGAGGTGACACTCTTCAGATGAGGCTCAAATGACAAACTGGAATCTGGAACAACCTCCGGGCGCCTGACGTCTGAGGAAGAAGAGACATTAATGTCAACGCTGAAGCTTCGAATGGAGAGTCGAGAGAGACTTGACACCTCTGCCTTGTCTCCGTGAAGCCCAGAATCGATGTCACCAGAGAGTCTGGTGGGCAATCAGAGGTGGGCTTGAAGCGCACAAAGATCTGTGTGCCATCCACTTTGAAATGGAATCCCAGACCACAGCGTTTAATAATCTCACCCAGAGGGCCAAGAACCAAGCCCTGAGGAGCACCCTGCGTGATGGGGACAGGTGACGCCTGCCAGTTATAGAAGAGTGAAAGCATTCCAAGGCTTCATCGGTGACACTGTGAGTGAGTGAGTGACTGAGTGCAGTCCGTGTCAAACGCTGCCAAGGAGTCCTGATGTGGCCCACTCAGGTTGTCACACACACACACACCCCTAATTTTTAGATGAATGTTTTATGACAAGTCTGACCAGAAGGAAGGGGACGCACAACAGCCGTGTGCTTCTTTGCTCTCGGACCCTCCCGTGTGTGATAATCCAGGGGTCACCTAAGGGAACAGCGAGGAGAAGACGGCAAACATGAGCCGATTTAACTTTTTTTTTTTTTCCACATCACTTGCAGGTAACAAGACTGTAAAGCGGAATTTGGAATTGTTGGCGTCTTCAGATGAAAGGGCGGGAGGCGGCGGCCGTTCCTCTTCCTCTATTAGAGATTGTGGGAATGTAATCTCAGCTCGGATTCCTTTACAATGCAATTTTCAAGAAGAAGATTAAACGTTTCATCTCGCCAGAGGTAACCTGAGTGGCTCTGCTTATTACTTAGCGCGGTTAATTTACACTTAGGAATGGGGCACACGAGAGCAAACTCACTGAACCTGCGCTACACGGGACGCCTTCGAGCCACTTGTCTGGTTTCTGATTTCTGGAAAAGGCTGGGAGAGAAAGACTCCAACGTACAGGATAACGACGCAGCGATTGATTGACAGATAATTTCGTTACCTAGCAGGGTAGAGTGAGGGCACCCGGCCCATCGTAACAAATAGACAAGAGTGTCTGTGTGGAGAAGGGTCCAACTGCAGAGCCACAGCAGCATACGCCACCACAGGAGTATAGTGTGGCAGTGACGTCACCAGCTAACCACACTAACCCTTAACCTTTTCCATTTAAATGACATGCTAACCACACCAACCCCTAACCTTAACTTCCGATGTGAAACTGCGGGTGTAAAACTGCTGGCCCAGACCTGTGGCGACTGCAATTGAATATTATTGTATGTGTGTCCGTCTGGTTTCTGTGTCCCTGTCTTTTCAGCAGAGGGTCCATCACAAATATTTGTAGTAGTAAAATGCATTGCATTTATCATTTCAAGAGATGCCACATCAGAAAAATTAGCACTGCTTTTATGAATTCTATACCAAATGACATAAAACAAAGACAAACTCGTTGCTTTTGTCATTCCAACAGATGGCTCATCACAAACATTTATAGTATTCAAACGCAGTGAATTTGTCAATCCAATAAAACATTAACAGATTATAAACACTAACACTGCTTTCATGATTTTCATACCAAACTACATATAGCAGAGACAGACACATTGCATTTGCATTCATTCCAACAGATGGTGCATCACAAAAATGAAAACTGCCTTTTGCGAGTCCCGTACCAAATGGCATATTAAAAAAGATATATGCGTTACATTTTCCATTCCAACAGATGTTGCACCCTAAAATTTGCAGTAATAAAATGCATGCATTTGTCATTTCATCAGATGGCTCATCACAAACATTATAGTAATAAAATGCATTGAATTTGTCAATCCAATAGATCAAAAATGTTAACAGATTACAAATACGAACACTGCTTTTAAGATTCTCAAACCAAATTACATATAGCAGAGACATACACATTGCATTTGTCATTCCAAGAGATGGCTCCTCACAAACATTTATAGTGGTAAAGTACATTGCATTTTTCTTTCTAATAGATGCCACGTCAGAAAAAATAGCACTGCTTTTATAAATCCCATACCAAATGATATAAAACAAAAACTTATTAATTACATTTGAAATTCCAACAGATGGCTCAACACAAACATTTATAGTAATGCAATGCAGTGAATTTGTCAATCCAATTAAATGTGAACAGATTACAAACACTAACACTGCTTTTATGATTCTCATACCAAATTGCATATAGCAGAGACATACACATTGCATTTGCATTCATTCCAACAGATGGTGCATCACAGAAATGAAAACTGCCTTTTGCAAGTCCCACACCAAATGGAATATTCAAAAAGACATCTGCGTTACATTTGCCATTCCAACTAATGGATCATCATAAACATTTGTATTAATGAAATGTGTTTCATTTGCCATTCCACCAGATCATAAACTTTAAAAGATCACAAACACTAACACTACTTTTATGAATTCCATACCAAATGGCATATTAAAAAAAACATATGCATTACCTTTGCCATTCCATCAGATGTTGTATCTCAAAATTTGCAGTAATAAAATGCATGCATTTTTCATTCCAACAGATGGCTCATCACAGACATTTATAGTATTAAAATGCATTGAATTTGTCAATCCAATAGATCACAAATGTTAACAGATTACAAACACTAACACTGCTTTCACGATTCTCATACCAAATTGCATATAGCAGAGACATGCACATTTCATTTGCATTCATTCCAACAGATGGTGCATCACAAAAATGAAAACTGCCTTTTGCAAGTCCCACACCAAATGGCATATTCAAAAAGACATCTGCGTTACATTTGCCATTCCAACAGATGGATCATCACAAGCATTTGTATTAATGAAATGCGTTGCATTTGTCATTCCAACAGATCATAAACTTTAACAGATCACAAACACTAACACTTCTTTTATGAAGCCAATACCAAATGGCATATAACAAAGACATATGCATTACCTTTTCCATTCCAACAGATGGTGCACAACAAAATTTGTAGTACTAAAAAACACTGCCTTTTCCATTCCAACAGATGGGGCTCCACAAACATTTGCAGTAATAAAATGCATTGCATTTGTCATTCCAACAGATGGCGCATCACAAACATTTGTAGTAATGCATCTCAGATGTGATAACAGATTAGAAGGGGCACCTGCCAGGAGGGAGTTCCAGTAGTCAATGTGAGATGGGGGATACGCATCTAACCATTAGATTAGATTAAATAGATTTTTCTGATCTCCATTTGCAAAAAAAAAAAAAGAAACATAAAATAACCCAATTGTCAACTCAACATATCAACATAATACAACACAATAGAATAAAAGACTTAATACAATAAACAGTATGCTAGAGAAGTAGAAAGTATGTAGCATAGTGAAGCGTGGACTGTCTTCCTTGGGCTTTTGGCTGAAGTGAATGAAGAGACGTCAAGATGAAGCACCTGATGGCTGCAGACAGAAAAGTCCCCCAGAGGTGCTTCATGCTACCCCATGGAGGAATGAGCCTGTGACTAAGGAGGGGATGGACAGAACTGTCCATGATGGCATCCTCTTTTGCCACCAACTCTTTTCCAGAACCACCTCCAGTGAACCCAGAGTCAGTCCCGTGATAAAGCTGGTTTTACTGGTAAAGTTGGTTCAGGGGTTTTGCATCTCCTAAAACTCAAGTCGCTTCTCCAGCAGACCATAGTGTAGAACAACACACTGACTGCAGTGGACTGATAGAGCATTCCCAGCAGCTTGCTGCTCACATCAGAAGTCCGGGTCTCCTCAGAAGTCCAGTCTGCTCTGGTCCTTCTCGTCCAGTGCCACTGTGTTGTCAGACCACTCCAGTTTTGCTGCTCCTACGGACCCCCAGGTACTTGTATCTCTGCACCAGATCCACGTCTTCTCTGTTGATGGGAGGCTCTTTGGCTTATCTTAGGTCCACCACTTACTCTTTAAATGTTCATCTGCAGGTGGATCTACCTCCATCACAAGACAAAGGTTTCCAGCAGCCGCCTGCTTTGTCAATGCAATCTGTGATGGAGGAGCCACCTGAGAACTTCTCTAGATGGCAACAGCCTGATGTCTGTCATGTAGAGGGTGTAAAAAAGGAGGGCAGACAGGACAGTTCTCTGAGCCCCCCCCAGCACCATTTCTGAGCCTCATAAATCTGTTGGTCAAGCAGTCTGTGATCCACCAGACGGTGCGGTCATCAAGGTCCATATCCCCTAACTTGTACCCATGTCTGTGAGCCACAATGGTGTTTAAGGCGCTGGACAAATTAAAGACCATAGTCCTGACCAGATGGGAGTCAGATCTGCAGAGCATGGAAGCAACTTTGACATCTACATGGTCTGGTGGGCAAACCGCAGAAGATCACGATGGTCTTTGGCCAGGGTTTCGAGCTTTATCCGGAAAGGCCTTCATAATATTGGAAGGGTGAACATACTGGACTAAATTCTTTATACTGGACCCCCCCCCCCCCCCCACTTCATTGGCACTGGGGCCACACATGAAGTTTTCCTGCAAACTCAGAAAAAGGGAGAAGAGGTGCTGTGGGACCCCACTGAGCTGCCTGGCACATGTTTTCAGCCCCCTGGGGTCGATTCCA
Source organism: Erpetoichthys calabaricus (assembly GCF_900747795.2). Classification (NCBI taxonomy): domain Eukaryota; kingdom Metazoa; phylum Chordata; class Cladistia; order Polypteriformes; family Polypteridae; genus Erpetoichthys; species Erpetoichthys calabaricus. Next base: position 250,336,738 of record NC_041398.2, read on the forward strand.
TCAGGTTCTGCCACCTTTATCAGAAAGAAATGCGCTTGCAACAGTCACTGGGTGAGGGGGACATCCTGCCGTTTGCAGCAGCACCTTCAAATTAGAGAATGAGGTCACGCGTGATGTTTAACTTCTCTGATAACTCATAAGTGGCCACCAAGTGTCACCCGTAACTCGTCACGATTAGCTCTGGTGGGACTTTACACAACACTTGATAGCAGAGGTCTGCTTCTGGACCCTACCATTTATCTGTTTGGTGATTGGTGTGATTGAGACGCCTCGTAGTCCATCCATCCATCCATTTTCCAACCCGCTGAATCCGAACACAGGGTCACGGGGGTCTGCTGGAGCCAATCCCAGCCAACACAGGGCACAAGGCAGGAACCAATCCTGGGCAGGGTGCCAACCCACCGCAGACGCCTCGTAGTCGCTGTATGTAAATGAAGCCAGCTGGTGAAAGGATGTCCTCTGTTCGATTTCTTCAGCCTGCCCTGCTGCAAAACCAAGAGCAACCGTAGGTCTAAATAAAGGACGTCCAGCCTTCAGTTTCCGCACATCTCTCCACATCTGGCCAGCAGTGATGGACAAACTGGGAAGTGGGAGTGGGGTGGAGACCGCCGATGTCATGTAATTGGAAAGAAGCCCACCACAAGGTAAAGGGACGAATGAACACAGGATACGTTATGGAGGTCGAAGTTAGAAAGTTACTGAATGTGGTTCATGTGGTGTGAGGAACGACATACCTACCTGGGTGGGCATCCCGGTTGGGCTGGGAACAAAGTTCCTTACCTGGAAAGAAGGCCAGAGCATTGAAAGCTCAAGAAGAAAGTCTGGGTGTTCCATAGCCCAGCCAGGAAGATGGCAGAAGATGCCAGGTCGGAACTGGGCATGCTGGCAGGGTCAGACTGATTGAAGAACCAGGGAGACACCACCGCCCTCCCCGATTTGTTATGGGGCAGCATACCTGTATGGACACTCACAAGGCATGCTGGGAACTGTAGTCCCATGGCGCAGCCTTGTTGGGCTCTGGAGGGGCCACCAGAGAGTGCTGTGAGGGTTTGAGATCCCTACTTTGGGGGACCCTAAAGTGCTTCTGTCAGGCTGTGCCCTAGTGGAGGCAGCACTCCCGGGTGTGAGATAAAGGAAGCCACTCGACATCGTCCAGGTGACTTGGAGTCAGGAGAGGAGCCGGACAACACTGGCTTGGGAGGAGTGGAGGTAAGAAAGAAAGAAAGAAAGAAAGAAAGAAAGAAAGAAAGAAAGAAAGAAAGAAAGAAAGAAAGAAAGAAAGAAAGAAAGAAGAGGATATTTGTGAAGACCCAACATGTAAGAACTTTGGTGTGAAGTACTCCTGTTATGCCCCCTACTGGTCACAGTGGGTCAAATAAGAAAGGGAGGAATCCAAAATGGCACCAAGATTGCTAACAGAAGATGGAGGTCTGCTGGAGCTCATTTACTTAAGCTGAGCCTTAGTGCCAGCCAAGCAGCAGGACTTTGGTGTTGTGGCTCTTCATTTCCAGGTTTTTATTTCACTGAGGCAGGTTGTGGGCTGAGAAAGCTCTGATGGTCTTTCACTTTTAACACTGAGACAGACCTGAGTGTCATCTGCAAAAACAAAAATGATAACCCGTAAGCCCAAGGGTCCCAATAACATGGCCAAGGGGCAGCAAAGTCGATACAGAAGATCAGAGGGCTGAGAGCAGAGCCACGAGGAACCCCTCATGTGATTGGCATGACCAAGACACCAGTGGAGGGCCCCCACATTCCACTGGGATAAGCCCCCAAGCCCTTATAACACAGCATCCAGTGACTAATGGACACCCTATGGTGGTCCTCCCCTGTACAGTAGCATCGTTGGACCCTGGGCACACACCCAGAACCCCCTGATGGTAGACCCACCTCTGGCTGCACTGCAGGGAAGTCCAATTTCTAATGGTGCTTAGCATCTCCAATGGGCTGTTGTGCTTTGTTAGTTCGATTCCTGGCTTTGAACCCCAAATAATTTTTTTAATCTTCCTCTCCTTTATCAATTTGTGGCCTGCCAGTTAACCTCGCTGGCAGGATGGCAAGTGTGCTTTGCTCGCCTGGACAATCCTGTGGCTCGTCGCTTGACTACTCGAGACTGCAGCTGCTGGAGGCGGGGCCTCCCCCATCTTGGATGACTCAACCAATCACGAAGCTCTCGTATCTTGATGGGTGGAAGTGACAGGTTACACTGCCAGGCTGACGTGTGTAGAATTCACCTGCCGTCTTCTTCAGATTCATTCGTTCATTCATTCATTTTTGAACCCAGTTAATCCAAACGAGGACTTGCACACATCAGACACCGTCTCACACACACACACACACACACACACACGTGTGCCTAGCGGGCAGTCAAAGGGCTCTGGGGGGGGTTGATGTACCACACTAACCCACTTTATCTCCCCCTTCTACAGATCATCAGAAGGGAAACCCAACTAAGCCAGGCATCAACTTCCTGTCCAGACCCCGCCCTCCTGCTGACCTCACTTCCTCACGGACCCGCCTCTTCTTGCACACCGCCTATAAGAGTCCCGCCCCTCACCTCCCCATTCAGTTGTATTGGGGCTCGGTCTTTTGTGACAACTCGCTTTTCCTTATCCCGTACGCCGAGGGTCCCCAGCCCCTTCTCGCGGTCTTCTCTCGTCATCACAGACACACAAAGTGCTTTCAGAGCCTTTTATTTAAATAATCGTCCCCAGTTCTCTGTACTGTACAGTAACATACTGCAGCTTAATGGCCAACACGGCGTCTGGTGAGCAGCTTTAAGGCGAGGCTGAGAACTACAGAGAGACGCGAAGACATTCAGCAGGATTACAGGAAGAAGAACAGGAGGACACACAAGGGGAGACCCCTCAGTCCATCAAGCCTGTCAGGGTGGGCTCATCGAGGACCGAGTGGAAGAGCAGAACAGTGAGAGCCACGTTGGCGCGTCTCTACGGGTGCAGGTAGAAGTTTGCTGTGTAGTCGTCAAGGTCGGGCATCTCCACTTCCGGTGGCGTGGGAGCTTGTGCCTTTGGCATGGTGGCAGGGTCGGGCGCCGCAGTTGGAGATTTTTTACCAATGGTGTCCTGAGTGCTTCCTGGGAAAAATGACTGCACGGTGCCCTCAGGTGGCACGGGGCCATCCAGCGGGACTCCATCGGGTGTCATGTTGGGCAGTTTCATTTGAGGTGAAGGCTGCTGGCCTCCCTGAGCTGGGACTGCTCCTTCGTTCTTAGGTGGCATGTTTCCTTGACCAACGGGAATGACTTCAGGGATGGTGGGGCTGCCACCTTGACCGACTGGTATCGGCAGCTTGACCTCAGGGAGGACTCCCGGCTGGGTTCCTTGTGCTGTCGGGATGCCTCCTGCTACTGGCACGGTGCCCCCTACTGCTGGTCCACTTCCAACAAAGTTGGGGAAGCCACCTCCAAAGGTGGGCGTGGCAAAGCCAGGGATGAAGCCAGCCATTGGAGGGGACATGTCTCCAGCTGACTGCTGTTAAGAGAGAGAGAGAGGAAACAGAGAAGAGAAGTTGGCATTTTCATAAACTCAATGCCAGGTCACATAAGGTGGCACCTCACTCAGTGAGAAAAAACAGCAGAGGGCATTGAAGCCTCACTGGCGATTAAAGTGCCATCAGGATGGATGAAACAGCCGTACCTGCATCTCTTCAGAACTGACGCTCCCAATGGCACCAGCCTGGAATGACAGAGAAAAAAAATAAACTCAGTAATGGGCAGTGCCCGCCATCTGTTAAGGTGGAAAGGCAGCCACTGGGTCACAAGTCAGCTGCTTCTGCAACACACCCACTGAATAGAAAAGGCCCCCTAATTGGCTAAAGACCAACCTTTATGGTAAGGTTCTTAATCAAAGGTCTGAGGTGGGCACGTGGCGCCAACATGCTCCACAATTGTAAACTAACTTCATCTTCACCTCTTTTGGAATCAGTTGGCTGTGGAGTTGCCAGTTCTCCTTGTATTGATGTGCATTTTATACTCAGTGATCCCGTTTTTCCTTTCCACTTCCATAAAGGCTGAATGGCAATCATGTGTGTGTGTGAGTGGGCACAGTGACAGACGGGCGTCTCATCCAGAAGTGGTCTCTGCCTTCCACTCAGCAACAGTGGCATTTTAGCATAAAAAGTCTGGTGGGGCCGCAGAGACCTGGGAGAGAGGCACTGTGAAAGGGGTGGGGCCATCTTGAGAAGGCGGAGCCCAAGCAGTAGGTGTGTGTGAGTGTGTGTGTGTGTGTGTGTGTGTGTGTCTGAGGGAGACAGAGATGGACGATGAAGCAGCAGAAGAGACCAGTGCCTATTCTCCAACCCTTTGGCTGGCAACCTCAGGAAAGATCCTGGCTGGGATTGTGTGACATGGAGCTGGCGGCGTGAATGTGTGGGCACCGAACTTGGCACAGCCACCTGGGAGGAGCCATGAGAGTGCAAGGGAGAGACACAGCACTTCATGACACTTTAGGCTGTCAGCACCCGTGATGAGGAAATGGCAGAAAGGTAATGGACACGACAAGGTGACAATGACAACAAGTACTGCAAAACAGCAAAATGTCCAACTCAATGGGAGACTGCAAAGGACTCGAGTGTAACCCATAGACAGACGAGTGGCGCTGGGCACAAAAACAACAACAACAACAAAAAAAACAAACAGTTCATATATTTAGAGGGAAGAAATGACATTCAGCATTTCACAACGGTGACTGACTGAGCCCTCGTGTGTGTGTGTGTGTGTTTGCCCTGCAATGGACAGGCGCCCGGTGCAGGAATTACACCTGCCATGCATACTGTGCTTGATGGGAGAGACACCAGCACCCCTGTGGCTCAGCTCAAGATAAAGCAGCTTTACATGATGGGGACTCCAAGTGGGCAAAAGAGGGGGTCCTCAAAGTGGGGTGGACTGGCCGGTTACAGGCCTCAGACTTCGGCTAGGAGAGCCTACAGGAGGGGACGGGACAACAGCAGCGGGAATTGACAAAAAGATAGATAGATAGATAGATAGATAGATAGATAGATAGATAGATAGATAGATAGATAGATAGATAGATAGATAGATAGATAGATAGATAGATAGATAGATAGATAGAAGTGAAAGGCACTATATAATGAAATGATAGATAGATAGATAGATAGATAGATAGATAGATAGATAGATAGATAGATAGATAGATAGATAGATAGATAGACGTGAAAGGAACTATATAATGAAATGATAGATAGATAGATAGATAGATAGATAGATAGATAGATAGATAGATAGATAGATAGATAGATAGATAGATAGAAATGTTGCCATGAATGGTGAAAGGCGCTATATAAGATATATAATATGAGGAGACTCCTCTCAGCTGTTTGGCTCAGCATCGCCCTCTAGTGGACAGGTAGACGTGAACAGCACTCTATGAAATGCCCTGTTCATTGATACGCAGGTCAGTGGTGGCAGTGAGGGACTGTCCTGCACTTTGGTGTCACTGTGAGGTGACAGTACAACATTTCAGTTTGTGTCTACCTGTAAGCCAAGCTGCTGTGAAAGTTGCTATATAGAAATAAACCAAATTGAGTTTTATGTTTGCCCCTTTTCTTTTTGTCTGTATTTTTCAATGATTTCTACCCTGATTAATGGTTTATTATATTCATTCACTTGTTTAATTATTGTTCTTATTTATTTCAAAGGAGAGGGCTGTACATTAGCGGCACAAATGGGTATCAACAGTGATGTTAAAGGCACTGTATAATTAATGGGTCTGCTAAAGGGCATCCTTTTGTTAAGTGACTCTTGGACACGTCACTTCCCACCACACCCCTGCCCCTCTGCTGCTTGTCCTCCCTGAGCAGCTGCAGGTCTCCAAGTTGGCCATATTTGGACTCCAGATCTGCTATGGGGGTCTCGTGGCCAGCTGGGCTCCTGTCTGTTTTTACGATGGTCTCCTCGCTACACTCGCACCTATGCTTACAGCAGGGCCCGGATAACAGCAGGACTTACCATGACGCCGGTCTGGAGAGGAAAGTAGACAAGCTGAGGGAACATCTGTAAGGACAAGAAGGCAGTGGAGTTAAGCAGAGCGAGTCACGCAGCCCAGAGGCCCGGCGCTCAGTCAAAGGCGCTATATAAATTCATATTATTATTATTATGAAAAGCTCACCGACTGAGACGGCTGCTGCTGCGGGGGCTGCTGCTCCAGGCCCGGCTGGACAGGCTGTGGTGGGAATGGCGCTGGTAGCAGGAGGCCATACCCAGAGAACTGCTAAAGTCAAAGAAAAAGGGAAATAGGATTTCAAAGAAAGAGAACAAAATGAAAAGATCAACGATATAACAAACACGTCCATTGGTCTTTCAGTTTATTTCCGTATTTATTTCAGTTCAGTGTCATAGAATACTGGAGCCCATCCTGGCGGCACTGAGTTTAAGGCAGGAACCAGTCCTGGCTGGGAGGCCATTCATTATTTTTATGTAGCGCCCTTCACTGTCTACAGGCCCACCCACAGTACAGTTCTGGAGACCCCACCTTACTAGCCACTCAGAAAGTATTCACCAGATGGATTGTAACAATAAAGCAGGAACATCAGCTAACAAATTTGATATGCCACCCAAAATGGTGGTCTAAAATGGTGGTCTAAAGTGGCTCAAATTGCCCACAACTGTGCCCATTGGTTTAAGATGAATGTAAAGAATTAAAAAGCATTAAGAATACAGAAAACACACAGGCAGTGCAGTGTGGTGGGTCAGGCCCTGAGGTTGTGTGTTCAAATCCTGCTACTGATACCACAGTGTAACCCTGAGTAGGTCACTTCACCTGCCTGGGCACGAATCAGAAATGTGACCAGCTGTACCACAAATGGAGTAAGTCACCTTGGAGAAAGGCATCAGCCAAATAAGTAAATGTTAAAATAATTCAATTACTAGAAAGACGCGGACCCCCAGTCCTCACAAGACAAGATCAGGGTTCTCACCCTAGTAGTTTGTGAGTGCCAGTAGGTGCCAGTGCTGTGGTCTCATTTTTTTTTTCTCCTCCTATCACTTAATTGGCTTCTGCAATTTGCTTCACACTCAGCAGATGTCGCTGCTCTTCTTTTTCTTTCTGCTGTGTCACCTTCTTTATCAAATTCTCTAAGCAGGTTGCTGTGGGAAAGATGCAAACCCTGGTAACTCTGCCAAGGTTGTCGGCACCCACATTTGTTTTGCATCACCAGCACAGATCACATCATAAGCTTTCCATTAAGACCAGGATTAAGGTGCCAGCCCCGGTGGCTCATGGGTAATCTTCTGACAGATGGACACAGCCCTTAACATTTTATGCACAGAGTTCATTTATCTGAATCTGAAATGTATTCATAAAGAGTGGACATCGCCTTTTCATGTGACCTTTGGGGGTCAGCAGCAGTTTTCTATGACAATGATGACAGTGACTGGACCCTGACAGGGGCTTCAATGGATCTGAGGAACAGAAATTATGAGAGGGATTCTGAAATGGTTGTCCTTGTAGTTTTCATCTTTGACTCTTTCAAGAAACAAGGCTGCCATCTACAGGCAGACACCTTCACATTGAAAGTTAACTACGATAAACCTGAACTGCTTGAAGGAAAGTAAAATAAATTGCAGATGGCAGGCGACGGGATCACCAACTCCTACTTGAGGGCAACGAGGGACAGAAAACTCAAGGTGCTTACCTGCTGCTTGGCCGTCTGAGGAGGAATTACTGGGACAAAGCCAAAGGTGGGGAACATCTGGAAAGAAAAAAGATACACATCTGAGCCTCTCGCTTTAATTTACTTAACCCGTCACCCACCCAACCGCCCCTCAAGACCCCTGGCTGTTGTTCTGTTTTTTTATGAGACAGACTTTCATCTTCTTAATGGTTCTTGTGTACGCTACACATGGCAAGGGGCAACAGTGGCTTCACCCGCACAATGTAGTGGGACACGGCCAGAGGGGGGTCAGTGGTGACAGGTGGGACAACATGACCAACCCTGCCATCAAAAGGGAAAGTAGAATAAGGGACAGACATCAAAATCAGGCGGGCTGGACACCTGATGGGCCTCTGCTGTTAGAGAAGGGAACTGCAGGAGGGGACGGCGCATTAGTGACTGGTACTGACTGGTAGTGACAGAAACGGGCATCAGTGGAGAGACAAAAGGCTCAATACAAGAAGAGATAGGAAAGAGAGACAGGCATAGTAGGCAGACTGATAGGCACGAGATAGATAGATAGATAGATAGATAGATAGATAGATAGATAGATAGATAGATAGATAGATAGATAGATAGATAGATAGATAGATAGATAGATAGATAGATAGAGTGAAAGGCACTATATGATAGATAGATAGATAGATAGATAGATAGATAGATAGATAGATAGATAGATAGATAGATAGATAGATAGATAGATAGATAGAGGCACTATATGATAGATAGATAGATAGATAGATAGATAGATAGATAGATAGATAGATAGATAGATAGATAGATAGATAGATAGATAGATAGATAGAGTGAAAGGCACTATATGGTAGATAGATAGATAGATAGATAGATAGATAGATAGATAGATAGATAGATAGATAGATAGATAGATAGATAGATAGAGTGAAAGGCACTATATGATAGATAGATAGATAGATAGATAGATAGATAGATAGATAGATAGATAGATAGATAGATAGATAGATCTTTTATCCATCTACTGTATTACACTTTTTTGATACATAGATAGATTTGAAATGGCACCATATAACAGAAATAGAATAACAGAAAAAATTAAAATAAATGTCAGCATTTTATAGATGGATAGAGAGGTGTGAGTGAAAGGCACTATATGGGGGTTAGACAGATGAACAAGTCAGTGTTGGCACTGCAGGGTGCCCTGCACTGTGGACACAGATGTCACTGAGGGTTTTACTGCCCAGCAGTTTAATTTGTGCAGAATTGTAAGACAAGCTATTTCAAAAGGCACTATATATAAATGCACAAGTCTGTGCTTCACTTCTTTTCTCTTCTCTTTTTGTCCTCATGAATTTTCAACTTTTCAGCAGTTTCATGAGATTTCATTATTTTTCATTCCAGAGTGTTTCTGCTGCTGCCCTCATTCATTTTAAGGCAGGTGCCCAGACTAAGAGAGCTTGGCTCACATTGACACCCCGGTGCTGCCATAGCAGCCAGGTCTGACTTCATTAACTCTAATGTGTCCCTTTTGATGTTGCCCACCTTATCCCCCCAGGGCATTTTCTTCCTGGTTTGGCCCATCGTAAGCCTTACCTGTGGCTGCTGGCCAGTGGGGACAGGCAGGTGTCCCTGTGTACTGGGCGTCTGGCCCGGCTGGTTAAATTGGGTGCCTTGGCCTGGCTGTTGGGCTTGCTGTCCTGGTACCACTGGGGCTTGTGGTGTGGCTGGCACTGGCACATTACCTGCTGTAGGCAAAGCCTGGAAGAAAATGCATCATTTTAGCAAATCTAGATCTAGATAGATAGATGTGAAAGGTGCTATATAATACATAGACATATAGATGTGAAAGGCGCTATATAATAGATAGATAATAATAATAAATAATAATACATTTTATTTATATAGCGCCTTTCCCATGCACAAGGTGCTTAATAGATATGTGAAAGGCACTATAGATAGATAGATAGATAGATAGATAGATAGATAGATAGATAGATAGATAGATAGATGTGAAAGGCACTATATAAAGCAGACAGTTAAACAGATAGTAGGGACAGTCGCTCCTGTGGTCTCTTACCGGTGACTGCTGAGATGGCCCGTGTGCTAACAGGTACGGTGCGTCGTACTCGTACTGAAAAGAAGAAGAGTGATGATGAGACAATGATGACACAGTAAACCTCAATGCCAAAGTGGGCCTGTACAGGTAAAGTTAAAGGGGGTTTGTGTCTCATTTTATTTTCCTTTTTTTCATTTTCAGACTCTCTGGTGGCAGTCACGTCTTTCTCAGCCCAGTGGCGGCAGTGCAGATGATGGCCTTGCTGACGTCACTGTCTTATCACAGACGTCATAAAGAGTCCTGTCCAGCCAAAGATAAAGTCTGTAAGCCCACTTAAACACGGAGAGACCCTGCAGCTCCCACACAGAGGGGACTGAGAGTCGTACCAAGATACTATTATCTGAAATTGTGCAGCAAAGTATCAGAATCTGAATTCCATTATTAGTATTATTATTATTATTATTATAATTATTATTATTATTATTATTATAATACACTTGTGATACCTGCGCTCCATCTACTGGTGGCTGTGAGAATTACAATACATGCATAATACTTAAATACTGTAAGTCGACTGCCAAGTAATGTTAAGTAATGATTTACCAAGCGGGTTTTCACGGGGTGCCACTGCGTGATCACAACACGAGTAAAGCTCACGTTATTTGCAACAAGAGATCACAGCAAACAGAAGTTCATCCTGCAGAGCTCAACGCCACAGAAGCGCACAACAACACGACAGACACACGGCGGGGGGCTGCGTCGATCAAAGACGGGTGAGGTGGCACCAGTTACCCGATGGGAAACATTTATAAAAGTTAAGGGGCGTGCGCTTCCAACATCAAGGGGGATTAAACCATCCGCCGCCGCCACCGATCCCACACCAACACCTCCGAAGTGTCCGTAAGGGCTTCGACCGGAACTCTATGGCCACATGTTACGGAGCAACAACGATTCGGTTTTGAGAACTGCACTACGCCTTAATCCTAAGGAAGAGGGCAGACGCTGAAGTGGTAGCCTGACTGGTTTAAGACAAAAATGTGATGCACCAAAGACCCCCACGGAGACCCTTTGGATCGAACCAACTGGAGGCGGATGGGCAGGACAGCTGACCCTGCAACTGCGCAGGACAAGCGCTTTTAAAGAGGGGATTTCGGACTTATTAGAGCCCCTGCTGGATGTCATTGCGGGTCTTCCCTAAACACAGCCAAACCCTAAAGTGTCACGCAGACAAGCAGAAGGGCCACCATGACCACAGACCTACTACGGGGGGCTCACACGGAGACTCATTGATGTTTGGAGAAGTTTCTTCATTTTTACTCGTTGTTCTTTTCTACCAAGGAATTTTAAGAGTTTCTCATTTTATGAATGCCATCTGTGTCAGTGGATAGTAGTGAAAGTGCCATTCTATGTGGGCACTGAGTCCATTGACTCACCTGCTGCTCCCAGCCTGGCTGAGCTTCAATCAGCTGGAAATGTGGAGGCATCTGAGGAGGAAGTTGTGGGTTCAATGGTGGCGTCAGGACTGATGGCAGCTGAGGGGGCAACTGAGGGGGCAGCTGGGAGGGCACCTGGGATGGCACCTGGGATGGCTGCTGTGGAGGGAGCATGGATGGAGCCTGTCCGTGAGGCACTTGTGGAAGCTGCTGGGCCGGATTCATGGGGGGCCCGGGCTGCAAATCTGGAAAGTTCACTTGATGAAAGAGCTGAGGAGGAGAGAAAACAGCATTAATAGAGGGCACTTGTGGGGGGCACAGAGAATAAAATACAACATTGGCATTAAACCTGCAGCCTTGAGGGACTTTGATTGGGCACACATGCTAATGTTCCCTCTGGGTCTTAATAAAGCGCTATCTATCTATTATATAGTGCCTTTCATATCTATCTGTCTATTAATATTTGCTGTGCACCATCTGTTAGAATGAAAAATGTAATGCATTTTATTTCTACTTGCATTACAAAATAATTTCCAACAACGTTAAGCCTGAATGTGCCCCTGAAAGACAGAAGTTAGCTTATATTTCTATCTATATCTATCAATCTAGATAGATAGAGATGAAAGGCACTATATAATAGATAGATAGATAGAGATGAAAGGCACTATATAATAGATAGATAGATAGATAGATAGATAGATAGATAGATAGATAGATAGATAGATAGATAGATAGATGTGAAAGGCACTATATAATAAAGACATAAATTGAGTGCAGTCTGCCACCTAGTGGAAATTTTTTTTTACATTTTCCAATTCCATCCATCCATCCATTTTATGGGCTCACTCAGGGATGCGGGTAGCAGGAACCTATAATGGCATCACTAAGCACATGACAGTCAGCCCTTGATGGGATGCCAGTCTGCCACCTGGCACACTCAGGGTAAGCCAATTCCAAATGGCCACAAAGCCTCACATTGTACTTTCTGGAAAATAAAAATGTTGAGACTTGCAGTTTTCATTTCTTTAGGGGGGACACTCTTGCAGGGTGCCATATCAGAAAGTGTCCCTCAGTGCTTTTTAAGGTGACATGCTGGTTTTTCGCCACTCACCTCTGGATACTGTTGCATTAAGCTCTTGTAACGGGCGATGTCTCTCATCATCTAGAGTGAGGAAATCAACAGATGAATTTTAGAAAGATGGCACTCAGCTGCATGATGTTCTAACCCGTATGCCCACCTCCCATCCATCCACGGATGAAATCTGTTCATTTGTAGGACACCTAAGATGCTCCACAGGCCTCAGTAAAACGAGGTGCTGGGTCCATTTTACTAATCGACTCCTCTAGAAATCACAATGACCACCACTGCATTGGCAAAGGGGGCCCGATTGTTTCTGCCACCAGCCTGGACTAATGGATGGCACACATGAGATACATGAGGACCAGTCAAGACAATGGAGAGCAGAGAAGAGAATCACTCTTTTATAACATCCAGCCTAGCAGCTGGGATGGGATGCCAGTCTATAAGAGGGCACACTCACTGATGGTGGAAGTTGGTTTCTTTTCATGGTGTGCCTGTCCAAATAATTTCAAGCAGAGGTGGGTGCTAAACATAAGGTGGGCAGAGAGGCTACTTGTTAAAGACTTTTCATCACACTTCAACCTCTTCACACAAGGCAGGAGCTAACCTGGTCCACCTCAGTGCCCACTCAGGCCCTCTGCCACAGAAGTTTGAATTGTCAATCAATCCAAGCAGTACATCTATGGAGAAGTTTGAGGAAATCCTGGAGAACACTCTACATGGACTCGGCCCTGACCTGGGGCTTAAAGCCATGAACCTGCGTCAGTGAGGTAGCAGCACTAACCACTGTGCCACCAAGCAGCTCAGCGGAGTCACTGACAAATCAAAGGAGTCCCTGCAAGGATTAAAGAATGAGATACAGTACTGAAGAGCATCAGCGCCCTCATGAGGACATCTGGAGTACTACAGCCAATGCTCTTCACTTGCTATGTATTATCAGTCCTTGCTGGTCATCTTGTCACTCCTGTCATTGAGCTGTCATCCATCAGCCGAGGGTCTGAGAGTCAAAAACCAAATCCAAAGGCAGGCAACACAACTTAATGACTCTCATCGGCCGCTATAAACAGAGGGGCTCACCCTGTGGTGGGACAGTTAAAGTCCCCCTCACTATCATAGTCTCATCCACCAGTTTCAAAAAATATTTGTTTGTCTAGTAGACCAGTAGAAGAAAATCAAATCAACACACAAATGACCCGCCAAACCAGTGCTTGAGGTGGCAGCACTCTGTTAAGGATTCAATAGAAGAGCATTGGGAGGGGGTCCCCTTGAGCCCCACAATACACTGGCCTGCTAATAAAAGGTGCCGGGGCTCCCACGTCAAGCTTTAAATCTGTCAAATGAAATCATTAGTGAATGATGAACCTGCGCCCCTCCAAACCCAAACCCGAACCTGAACCCGAACCCTACCTCTTGGCTGATGGTCGCCAGGGCAGGAACACCCGGATGCTGCGGCTGCTGCTGGAGTTGGATCTGCTGCTGCATCTGCTGGTAGACCTGCAGCTGGAAAGAAGGACATTTGGTCAGCAACGGTATGGAGGAACAGGGCAACGACAGAGGGAGTAGGGCACTTACTGGCATGGCCCACGTGGTGCCGAGGGCACAGATGAGCAGGATGACAGCTTTCATGACTGGATGAGCTGCAAGGAGAGACACAAGAAAACAATGAGAGGGCCCTGGACAAGCAGAGGATCATGATGGAGACCACCAGTCTGTAAGGCTGGCAGTGAGGATTATGGTGTGATTTAGAAAAGAGGAGTGAGAATAATAAAAATAAAGGGAAGGGATGGGAAAAATACAAAAAATACTAATAATCCACTTTAATTAAAGGCCAAGTGTCTGTGTGTCTGTGTATCTATCTGTCTGCCTTGTTGCTGTGTCTCTGTTATTCCAACAGATGGTGCAAACCAAACATTTAAGGTATAAAATACATTGCATTTGTCATTCCAACAGATGGCACATCACAAACATTAGCAGTGGCATGTGACAGAGACATAGGCATGTGTCAAGTTATGGTTCTATTATATTAAGGATCAATTATATTATATTGCCTTTTTATCTATCTATCTATCTATCTATCTATCTATCTATCTATCTATCTATCTATCTATCTATCTATCGATTATATAGCGCCTTTCTCATATCTATCTATCTATCTATCTATCTATCTATCTATCTATCTATCTATCTATCTATCTATCTATCTATCTATCTGTCTATCTATCTAGCTATCTATCTGTTGATCTATCTATCTATCTATCTATCTATCTATCTATCTATCTATCTATCTATCTATCTATCTATCTATCTATCTATCTATCTATCTATCTATCTATCTCACACCGATTAGCACACGTTAGTCAGAAGTTGACTGTTCTCTCTTCAAGTGACACTAAAGATCCTCTAAACTTTTTAAGCTCCACTCCGCCTTCTGCCACTCATGCATCAAGCCCCGCCCAGCTGGCTGTACTTTTGAACACATATAGCCCCACCCAGCCATCAGCCACTCAAACTTCTAGCTCCACCCCTCATGTTCCTCCTTATAATTTCTCAGTAATTTTTGTTGTGTGAATTTATGAAAATATTTTCTGACTTTTTTTAGGTAAGTAAAATAGAAGTTCTGAGGCAGTAATACTCGCTCATCATGGCACCAAAGACTGGCATTGTGTTGCATATTGATTAGCACATGTAAGTAAGGACTCCACAGGTGTCACTGCATGTGACAATACACCCACTGGGACCAACGACTTGACCTTAAAGCTTTGCACTTTAGCTCAGTTGGCCCATTCTTGGATGGTATGCATGTGATGGACTGGCATGCCATGCATGGGTTGGTTTCTGTCTTGAAGGCAATGATGCCAGTGTGCCCCCCTGCATTAAAGTAAGCAGTTATAGAAAATGAAAGAAATCGTCCAATAAGATCACGCGACTTTTTGTCGTTGGGTGTGTCATATTTGCAGATCTCGTCACTACCCTGTGTCAGATTACACAAGTGAAAATCGTAGCCCAAGTTACATTTAACAGGCGAGTGCCATCTCATCCCCTTTTTCTGGCAGCCAACAGGGTGCTGCGTGGCACTCTATGAAGGGTAAATAGCTGTGGTGAGTGCAGCCGCAGTCTCTGCCCTTTTCACTTTTCTCTTTTTCTTTTCTGTTTTCGCGCACTAAAGACGAGACATCAGAGAGACGCCCTTTGCTTCTGAGCTCGCGTCTTCCTGACCTCATCACCACATTCTGTGCATTGTACTGCCAGCTGAATGCTGATTGGTTCTTAACTCCCACATGTAAAGTGGCCACGCCTCCTTCTAATGAGATCATCACACCAGTTTGATTTTACCCATGCCAGGCACACTCACTGGGGATGCCACATTAGACGATTGTCTTCACGAGAGCACGTCTCCCACTGCCACTGACTGGCTAAGATGACATAAATGAAGGCTACGATGTTGTGTAATGTGACACGAGCTTAAGAGGCTGAACAGCTGTACGCCATCTACTGGCTGAACTGCTAACTGCAAGGCCACCATTGTTAGCCGCTAGCGCTGACATACTTTATTTAAAAAGTGCAATGGCGGGCAATGAGATGAAAGAACAGACCACCTGGTGCCAGTGTGGGTCAAGCGGGACAGCTAAACACACAATAAGAATAAAAAGTGACAAAGCATGACAATCGGAAAGCCACCCAGTCCAGTTCAAAGTCACGGTGGACATCACTGGAAGGACTGCAGCCAAATCGGCCAAACGAAAAGGAAGGCCGCAGGAGGAGTTTGGATCTCCCGCTGGAATCTAACATTATTACAAAATAACAAATAAGCGGATTCCACATTTTACGAGTTTCACCGTCACGCTCATCCATCCATTATCAAGCCAGTTAAGGGTCTTCGAGTTATCTCACCAGCAACGGGCTGCAGATGCCTGTCTGAAGAGAAAGGCAACAGACATCCGAAAGCGCGTCCGAGTCGGGATGGAGAAGCTGTAAAACAGCAGTGCTAACCGCTGAGCCACCCAGCTGCCCCGAGCATCTTTACAATATGCATTGGAAATCCACCAGAGGGCACAGCCACACCCGATGCCAGTCATGCCAAGCCGAGGCGTATGGAGAGAGCGGTTCGGTTACCTTGGGCACAAGCTCCGCTGGTGGAGAGATGGAGGGTTGGATTCCAGTGAGCGTCTTCTCTGTCCGTTTGGTCACCTCGAGAGCCCAGAAGACATTTAAAGGCCCTCGTCTGGGCGGAGGAGCCAATCAGGAGCGGGCGCGGCGATGATCTCCTAGACGCTCGACTTTCACAACACGCCGGAATGAGGAGCCCCAGACAGGCCGTCATTACGTGTAATTGCACCTTGTCGTCTTCCCGTGTCAGGCTGCACGTGCCGCACAACAAACAACAACACGACTTTGCATTCTGAGGGCTTTCAGGGGATTTTCTTCCTCCTCGGCGTTGTACAGCTCTTCTCGTTTGCCTTGGGGTTACCAGCAGGATGGGCGTTCAAGGGCAGGGGGGATTAGTGGATGGGGTGAGGGGGCAGTGGTCCCACACCGAGGTTCCAAAGAAGAAACGTGAGAGGACATGACATTCCAGAGGGCTCCCCCTCAAGGCCAAATCGGGGCAAGCGAAAGGGGGGCCATTTGTGGGTTTCATGAGCTAAGCCGTCTCGATCTTTTTAAAGTTTCCACATCCACTCCATGGCTTCCAGATCTGTGAAGGAGAGCCTCCTGCTTTAGTCTTAAATGCAATTCTCCTTTGCGTCCACTAGGTGTCCTCACATACATTCATTGAAAGAATTCTTTCCTTGGAGAATTTTGAAGACCCCCCCCCCCAATTAGGTCCATCCATCCAGCCTTCCATTTCATGATCCCATTTACATGGCTATAATGAGTCAGCGCCCAGTCTTTGACAGCAAGGCCAGTCCAGCAGAGGGCGCACTCACAGGCCTACCAGCCCTGATGCCACTATTCATTGGGAGAGCTGCTAAGATGACATCAGGGTTAAGGGGACTGGGTGAGGCACGAGGCAGGAACCAGCAACCCTGGATGGGATGCCAGTCCACTAAAGGACAAGCCCATGGTATCCACTTCACGGCTCTGAGGGTTGCTGCCCTATCACATTGAACTTAAGGGAGGAACCAACAACCATGTAAGGGGTGCCCGTCCACTAGGGGGCACTGTTACTGGACCATTATACCCTCACTCAGCCATCCATTATGAAAGCTGCTTAATCCTGAGGGGCAACCCGTTCACGTATGGCACAATACAGGAACCGATAAGCCTGGATGGGGACACCAGTCCTCTAGTGGGTGTGCCCACAACCTTACCCAATATTAACTCACACATACATGATGAATTATACGTCATATTTATGAATTTCTTACCAATCCCATTGTTGGACAGGAACCAGCAGCCCTGGATGGAATGCCAGTCCACCAGAGGGCACTGCCACTGAGCCACAAACTCTCACTGATCCATCAGGTTAGGAAACCAATGTCATGTTGGTCATTGTTATGGGCGCAAAGCAAGATCCAATGATGCCGAATGGGTTGCCAGGCTACCAGAGGGCACTGTTACAGCATCCATCCATTATTTGAAAAACTGTGGCATAAGTATTGGGTTGGGGGCGTACAACATATTTTATTGGACAATCCTTTCATGGCATGCCAGTCCACTAGAGGGCACACTATCTTACCCACCACCTCTTATGAAATCTACTTAATGCACTTCATAGTCTGGGGGCGCTGAGCCAGATAAGGCACAAGCCAGGAATCTATGCACCTGGATGGGGACACCAGTCCACCAGGGGACAAACCCGTCGACATTTAGTTACACATCTGTGATGAGACCCACAAGAGCTTCAGGGCTTGTCCCATGTTTGATGGGATGCCAGTCCATAAGAAGGCACATTCACTTTCATCCATCCTTTATGAAACTGGATGATCCACTTCAGGGTCATGGAGGCTTCTGCCTATCCCATTGCCACTGGTGCCAGGGCTCCATTCCACTCAGTTTCCTGTCCACACATGGAGAGGCTGACCATGAACTCACCCAGGCCCTGGCATCAGAAAGCACCAGCTTCATCAGTTGAGCTCTAAGTGAACTCCCAATGCCCAAGTGAGTAGGTGGGCAGCCTGGGTGCCACACAACATGATTTGCTTTCTCTGCCTATTTATCTCTGTAGGGCCTTCCTGCCACTCACTACAACAAGCACCAGATGGTACCAACAACACTGAATGAGATGCCCGCCCACCATGCCCATAGGTTGACCCATCCATCCATTCATTATTCCAGCCAATGATTTGAGGTCAGGGCGGTGTGAGGTGGACCCTATCCCAGTAGTACTGGACACAATGCAGTCATGATGCCAATCTTTGGGACCACAGTCACAGGCAGACCACATTAGCGTCCCTAATTAACATGTGCCCAAGGAGAACGTGACAACTTTATATAGATGGCTACCTGGCTAGGAGTTGAGTCCCATTCCCTGGACCAGAATGCTGCAGTGCTAATCACGGTGCCACCATCTGCCAATGTATAGTCACATTTGAACCCTTGAGTCCCCCCCACCCCCCCAACATCAGGTCAGACATGTACCCTCAGTCCAGCCCCCATGAGAAAGAATAAAAACAGGATGAATGGATGGAACTTCTGGCTGTCGCTATGAGAGGCGCTATATAAAATACATATTAGGACGGCTAAGTGACAGACTCACTGAAACGTCAACTCGATACGCCGATGCTGACACTCCATCCTGTTTATCATTCTGGCTTTGAAGGAGAAACTTGAGAACGTGGGGGCCTCGAACCCCCAGCAGCTGACCCCCCAACTGTCAACCTGCAGGCATCGGCACAAAGTTGAGGGCCCAGTAAAGGAGGACCTCAGACTGTGGGATGCCACGTGAGTCTCCTCAATTGTTTGCTGTTTCCTGTGGCACAACAAGACGAGGAGCTTCTGAATGGCACACCGGAGACCCCCTCCACCCCACCCCCCCTTAGTCTCATCCCGCCGTGCCTATCATTACAGCTTTTTTTATTTGCTTTTCATTACGTAACACGCTAAGCAAATGTCTAGATTCATGCCAGACAGAGTAAGCCGTAACCCCAAATGAGTACAGACATTAAACAATTAGGACTCAAAAGACGATTAAGTAATTTCCTTCAAATGATGGCGTCAGCCTGCCAGAGGGTAACAATTACACGTCTTGGTCAAAGTGAGTGTCACCTGAAAAAATGTGCATATTGGCAGTTTTGGGCAAAAAGTTGAGACGTTAGCACCAAGCCCACAAACGTCAGGCTCTGCCAGCCTCCATTCAACACGAACCTGAAGGGGGCGCCAACACAACACATGGGGCTGACCTGAAGGGGGCGCCAGCACATCAGATGGTACTGACCTGAAGGGGGCACCAGCACATCACTAGGGGCTGACCTGATGGGGGCGCCAGCACAACATAGGGTACTGACCTGGAGGGGGCGCCAGCACATCACTAGGGGCTGACCTGACAGGGGTGCCAACACATCAGAGGGGGCGGACCTGAAGGGGGCGCCAGCACATCAGAGGGTACTGACCTGAAGGGGGCACCAGCACATCATAGGGTACTGACCTGGAGGGGGCACTAACACATCAGAGGGGGCTGACCTGAACGGGGCACCAGCACATCATAGGGTGCTGATCTGAAGGGGGTGCCAGCACATTACAGGGGGCTGACCTGAAGGGGGCACCATGTGACCTGAAGGGGGCACCAGCACATCACAGGGTGCTGACCTGAAGGAGGTGCCAGCACATCAGAGGGGGCTGACCTGAAGGGGGCGCCAGCACATCATAGGGTACTGACCTGGAGGGGGTGCCAGCACATCAGAGGGTACTGACCTGAAGGGGGCACTAACACATCAGAGGGGGCTGACCTGAATGGGGCACCGGCACATCACAGGGTGCTGACCTGAAGGGGGCGCCAACACAACACAGGGGGCTGACCTGAAGAGGGTGCCAGCACATCAAAGGGTGCTAACCTGAAGGGGGCAGCAGCATTGGGAGTTCATTTGAAGGAGCTGCCATGAGTGCAGTGCCAATGTTTACTCGTGCATTAAAATAGCTCTGACCTGAAGGGGGTGCCAATACCATGGGCACATTTAAAGGGACAGGACCTTTTTGAACTTGGAGAAGGCACTTGATTGGCATGGAGTGGCATGCGTTACGCTGGCATGGCATCCCTGAAACCAACATTCGCTGAATCCATCTTTTCAAGCATCGTATGTTGCATAGTTGGAACCTCAGCATCCTTTGCCATCTGGGTAGGAACACATAAAGGGTTGTCACTTCTGCCACTCTTGATATCTCCTTATGTCTAATGGGATAGGCACCGAAACCCACAAATGTGTTGTGGACTTTATGGGTCTAAATAACTAAATATGGTGGGCTTGGCGTCCTGTTCAATCTGTGCCCCCTGGACACTCCTTTACGCTGATGACATCTTCCATGGGAGCCAACTTTTAAGGGAACTGTAATGACAAACTTGGTAACAGAGGGCATGGCAAGGTGACTATGGGCTTTGACGAGTGTAAGGACCCCAAATGGATGGCGGTGAAGATCTGAAGAAAGTCGCACAACAGAAACATCTCAGCTCACTGATTTGTAGTGACAGTGACACATTCCCTGATGTTCATGTGCAAATTAATGCCACATGGGTTAAGTGGCACCTTTGTGACCCAATGGGGAAGATTTATAAGTCCATTGCTCACCCGGTTGATTTTTATGGATCAGAAGGTTGGCCAGTGACAACAAAGCACAAGCAACCCTGCATGTCATGGAGATGTAAATGCTGTGGTGGTCACTGGGTCACAATCAGTGGGTCGGTGTCCTGAACGATGACATCTGGAAATGGGTGGAGGTTGCAGGAGGACATGGGAGGCAACGGGAAGCAACAGGGACAGCACTACACCTTAAACCCCCCAAGGATGAAGACCACTGGGACTGCCAAAGGAATGGTGGCTTGACCGACATAAGGAACATATGTGATGCATCAGTGCCAAGTGGAGGGGCATGTGAAGAACAGCAGACCCTGCAATGTGTGGGACAATCCCTAGGAAAGACTTAAAAGGATTTAAAGAGACCTGAGCCCACCAGACATGCCATGTTTAAGAGCAGCTGACCTGGAAAAGGCAAAAAATATTTTGGGTGCATTAAAAGAGCCGACCTGAAGGGTTGCGCCAATATTTTGAGTCGATTTAAAGGAGCTGACCTGAGTAGAGTGACATACTGTACCTTCTTTTGTGCATTAAATGGAGCTGACCTGAAGGGGGCGCCAGCGCCGTGGGCACATTTAAAAGCAGCTGACTGGCAAAAGGCCAAAATATCCTGAGGGCAGGAAAAGGAGCTGAAATGAAGGGGGCACTGCCAAGTGCACATTTAAAGGGGATCTGACATGAGGGGACTGTCACTATCGTGGGTGCATTAGATGGGGAGATGTTAATGTTGGGCACATTTAAAAGGGACCTGACCTGACCTGACTTGGCCCCCCAGCATCTTCTGTATGTTTTGGATATATTCAAAGAAACTGACCTGCAGGGGGCGCTGATACTATTAGATGCATTTAAGTGGGCACTGACCTGAAGGGAATGCCAAAAAAGGATGCTGACTTGAAGGGGGCACCAATATGTTCTGTACAGTTAAAAGGGATCCGTCCTGAAGGGGGCGCCAGTGTCCGGGGTGCATTGAATGGAGTTCATCTGAGGGAGACACTGATATGTTGGGCACTTTGAAAGGGACCTCAATGACTGGAATTGGCTTCAATATCTTGGGTACATTTAAAAACACAAGAATATTGGGGTGCATTCCAAGGAAGTGAGCTGTAGGGGGCGCTGATATTTTAAGATACATTTAAGGAGCACTGAACTGAACAGCATGCTGGTATCCTGGCTCTGGTAGGAGGATGCTAATCTGAAGGGGGGCATTTTGGTTGAATTGACCTGATGAGGGTTCCATTAACTTAGCTGTATATGTGTGTGTGGGGGGGGGGGATTGGGTTGGGGGTGACCTGAGATGGGTGCCAATATCTTAAATAAATTTAAAGGAGCTGACTAGAGTGGGGCATCACACTGGTTCTGGGGAGCACTCAGCTGGGTGCCAATATCTTTAAAAAAATCAAGTGGACCTGAGGGGGGGCTCCAATATCCTGGATGCATTTAAAGGGCACTGACTTGAAAGGGGGGGGGGGTAATATTTTGATTCGATTAAAGAAGCTGATCGGAGTGGAATGCTAATATGTTTGGCAAATGGAGCTGACTTGTAGGGGGCGCCAACATCATGGGCACATTTACAGTAAAAGCAGTTGGCTGGCAAAAGGCAAAAAATACGTGTGTGCGTTAAAAGGAGTTGAAATGAAGGGGGTGCCAATTCTGGGGAGCACTGAGCTGGGTGCCAATATCCTGGGTGCATTTAAAGGGTGCTGACCTGAAGTGGGTGAAAATATATTCTATATATGTAGGGGGAGCTGACTTGGGCAGAGGTGTTAATGCCTTGGGTTCATTTCAAGGGCATTAAACTGAATGGGAAACTGAGGGCTGGGTGAATTTAAAGGGGGTTAGCCTGAAGGGGGCGCCAATATTTTGGACTGATTTAAAGGAGCTGAAATGAATGAAGTCCTAACATCTTTCATGAATTAAATGAAGAGAACCTGAAGGGGGCGCCAATATTGTGGATGCATTTAAAAGGAGCCAATCTGAGGGGGTGGCGCCGATACCTTGAATGAATTAAAAGGAGGTTAGCTTAAATGACGAGGGCAGACCTTACGGGGGTGGAGGGTGCCAATATCATGAATACATTTAGAGGGATCTTGGGTTCTGAGGTGATGAACTAAAGGAGATGCCAACATATTTGACCTACAGGGCATGCAGACATCCTGGGTAAATTTAAAAACGGAGAGCTCATTACTCTCGGGCCATTTAAATCGTATTTAATCTGATTGTTTATACAGTGCCGTTCACATCTATCTACAGGCCTTCGCTTCTACATGAAAATCGCAATCTGATTATCTGGATGGTTAACTAACAGGTGACGCTTGCGGTTGGTCGGCCAGCATCCGCCACGTCCTCTCAATTGCGAAAAAACAGATCATAGATATGTGAGAATGCGGTGGGTTGGCACCCTGCCCGGGATTGGTTCCTGCCTTGTGCCCTGTGTTGGCTGGGATTGGCTCCAGCAGACCCTCGTAACCCTGTGTTCGGATTCAGCGGGTTGGAAAATGGATGGATGGATGGGTATGTGAGAGAGTACCTGCCAAATAATACAAGAAGTACACGTCACGTGTTTCACCCTATTTGGGGCTCATCAGGTGTACGCACTTTTGCTTCCGATTGCGGGGATCGAGAAACCGCTTACGTTGCGCCACGGCGGTTGGCTCACTTATGTGACAGGGTGACGATCCGAGTCTTGAGTGTCACATTCATAGGTCTGAGTCACAAACACCAGCCGCCGCGGCGCAACTTAAGAGGCTTCTCTTCGGACGCTGACGTCAGAGGTGCGCTCCCCGCAATCGGAAGCAAAAGTGCGTACACCTGATGAGCCCCAAATAGGGCGAAACACGTGACGTGTACTCTTCGCATTATTTAACAGGTACTCAATCTCATACGTATATCGTAGCGTCCCGGCCAGGAAAGTGACTGTTGGATCGATCGGGGGGAGCGAGGGAGGAGAACAGCGTGGAGAAGTAATAGCGGGGGTATGATTGACAGTAAAAGGGGAGGGGATAGGGGGCGGTACCCTAGACGGAGGCGAATTTTTTTTCTTCATTCTTTTCCGTTTTCGAGAGGGTTCGAGAAGGAAGGCGGGGAGCGCGTTGTGAGGGTGTTGATGAATGCGAAATCAGCGGTTTTTTGTGCCGTTGCTGTTTTGGGTTAATTAACGGCGTCTGTCGCGGCCACAGCAATGAGAGATTCATAGACAATTGTAAATACTGTAGTTCAAAGTCGTTCGTTTTTGTTTGTTTTTTTTTTTAACAATCCTGCATTATTTTTTTTTGCGTTCCAGAAAACTGTTCTGTCTTTCTTCCTCCTTCTCGGTTTCTTTCTTTTCGAGTGTGACGTTGAGGTCGCTACAACATATACAGTACAGTATATGCATTTAACTACTGGTGGAATGACAAGTGCAATGCATTTTACATACATTCTATAATACATGGAGATAGATATATAGAGTGAAAGGCACTAAATAATAGAGAGTGAGTGAAAGGCACTATATAATAGAGTGAAAGGCATTATGTAATAGACTAGACAAAAAGCCCGTTTCGACAACGTAAGATGAAACAGGCACGAGTTTGTGTCAGTAGTGTATGAAGAACAAATGATAAGTAAGAAATAAATAAGAAAGTGATGTAAGTAATGATAATTAACTAAGGGGTTTAGGATATTTGTATGACTTTATCACGGCAAAAAATACTGTACACTTAAAAAAGACCTGCTATCTAAGACAACGTTTTTTGTTTGTATACTGGAGGACTGTCAGTATGCAACTAAAGTTGTAAAATCTCCCTGTAGACTACATTTTTTGTGAAGACACTCTCACTGTTTGGTAGTAATTTCCCTTGATGTGGCCCATCTTTAACTTGTACCTTCACATCACTCGCCCGCTGAAAGTACTTAATAATAATAATAATATGTTCTTACGTATTATTTTGAGTGTGAGGGTTGGCTGTGATCGGGGCTAATATCCTACGCCTGGGCGGAAGGATTTGGGATTTCAGAATAATAATACAGTAATAATAAAGACCGTTGTATAATGCGTAGGCTAAATCCGCCGCCAGCCGCAATGTTGGGGTTGGATGCGCAGAAGGCGACTGCGCATTCGGCTTCGGACGGACGTTCGTCGGATGAAGCAAATTTTCTCTTTGGAGGCATTTGTATAAGTTGGAAGTGAGACGAACTTTGAAATGTTTAAGTCGTGAATGTACCTGTTGAAGACAGTTGTATAATGCGTAGCCTAAATCCGCCGCCTGCCGCGAAGTTGGGGTTGGATTTCGGTCTCGTAAGGTTTTTTTGGGCAGCGGCGCAGAAGGCGACTGCGCATTTGGCTTCGGACTGACGTCAGTAAGTGCGCAGAAGGCGACTGCGCATTCGGCTTCGGACGGACATGAGTGAGTGAGGAGGCAGGCGAATTATGTATTAAGATATCTAGAGTGAAAGGCACTATATAATATACCCTTAATATAATAGAACCTTAACTTGACACATGCCTATGTCTCTGTCACATGCCACTGCTAATGTTTATGATGTGCCATCTGTTGGAATGGCAAATACAATGTATTTTATACTTTAAATGTTTGGTTTGCACCATCTGTTGGAATAACAGAGACACAGCAACAAGGCAGACAGATAGATACACAGACACACAGACACTTGGCCTTTAGTTAAAGTGGATTATTAGTATTTTTTTTTTGTATTTCTTTCCCATCCCTTCTCTTTATTTTTATTATTCTCACTCCTCTTTTCTAACTCACACCATAATCCTCACTGCCAGCCTTACAGACTGGTGGTCTCCATCATGACCCTCTGCTTGTCCAGGGCCCTCTCATTGTTTTCTTGTGGCTCTCCTTGCAGCTCATCCAGTCATGAAAGCAACCATCCTGCTCATCTGTGCCCTTCGGCACCACGTGTGCCATGCCAGTAAGTGCCCTACTGCCTCTTTCGTTGCCTGTTCCTCCGTACTGTTGCTGACCAAACGTTCTTCTTTACCAGCAGCAGCCGCAGGATCTGGGTGTTCCTGCCCTGGCGACCATTAGCCAGGAGGTAGGGTTCGGGTTTGGGTTTGGAGGGGCGCAGGTCTATCATTCACTAATGATTTCATTTGGCAGATTTAAAGCTTGATGTGGGAGCCCCGGCACCTTTAATCAGCAGGCCAGTGTATTGTGGGGCTCAAGGGGACCCCCTCCCAATGCTCTTCTATTGAATCCTTAACAGAGTGCTGCCACCTCAAGCACTGGTTTGGGGGGTCATTTATGTGTTGATTTGATTTTCTTCTACTGGTCTACTAGATGATCAAATATTTTTTGAAACTGGTGGACGAGACTGTGACAATGAGGGGGACTTTGACTGTCCCACCACAGGGTGAGCCCCTCTGAGAGTCATTAAGTTGTGTTGCCTGCCTTTGGATTTGGTTTTTGACTCTCAGACCCTCGGCTGATGGATGGCAGCTCAATGACAGGAGTGACAAGATGACCAGCAAGGACTGATGATACATAGCAAGTGAAGAAGAGCAGTGGCTGTAGTACGCCAGATGTCCACATGAGGTGAGTGAAAGGCACTATATGATAAATAGCACTTTATTCGTTCCAATAGGGAAATGTAGGGTTCTATCCCATGGTAAGGTAAACACACACATGCTGCCCGCCTGCCTGTCTTTGGGCTATGGTAATAAGCTGGCGCTGTCCGAGTAAACCCACGTGAGAACTCGGAGAAGATGCCAGCTCTACAGAAGGAGCACCCATTTCTGATCCTCCAGGTCTGCTTGTTGTCTCCACTGCACCCCCCAACTCTTACTAATATGTCTTGTATTCAGTTCTCCAGATCCGTGTTTACTGTTTGTATGTCTTTGTGTCTCTTGCTGGTTTTTGATTTTTTGTCACAGTCCTGCGGTGACAGACACGCCATTGGATGGAGTCCAACTGACAGTAAACCTGAACTCAAACACTCCAATGATGTGCAGTCCATTGACGACTCTGCCTTGGCTCAGGACGACTTAAAGTTGGTGAGTCAATGCCACCCCGTCCAGTGTTGGTCACTTGTGCTGTGCCCACTACCTCCAGCGCAGGCACTAATTCATTGGGACCTTGGCATCATTAAATGAGTAGCACAGTGTAGTGGTAGCAACAAGGAGACCAGGGTGGCACAGTGGTTAAGGCTGTGGACCTCCAGCCCTGAGGTTGTGGGTTCAAGTTCTGCCACCTAAGCAAGTCACCTGACCTACTTGAGCTCCAATTGGGGGAAAAAGAAAAGAAATCGAACCAATGAAATCTCAAATGTTACAAGTCGGCCTAATAAGTGGAGAGCAGGCTCCCTGGAGCAAGTCCTTCATGTGTGGGATTTGCGTGTTCTCTCCATGGTTTACTTGTCAGTCCAAAGACCTGCAGGTTATGTGGGTTGGCAGTGCCATACTGGTCCCTGATATACAGTATGTGCGTCTATCCTGCCATGGCCTGGCATCCTGCGGAGGCTCTGTTGTGTACTCTGTTTGCTAGGACAGGCTGCAGCTTCCCTGTATCCCCAGTCAGGCGGGGTTTGGAAGATGGACAGGTTAGCAGTTGGATGGATGATGAAGTGACTGTTCCAGAGGGCCAGCTGTAGTCACTTCACTTTCCTGGCCACTAGAGGGCCACACCTCCATGTCCCATCTATTTTCCAACCCTCTGAATTTGAACACAGGGTCACGTGTGTCTGCTGGAGCCAATCCCAGCCAACACAGGGAACACGGCAGGAACCAATCCTGGGCAGGGCGCCAACCCACCGCAGGGCACACACAAACACACCCACACACCAAGCACACACTTGGGCCAATTTAGAATGGCCAATCCACCTAACCTGCATGTCTTTGGACTGTGGGAGGAAACCCACGCAGACACGGGGAGAACATGCAAACTCCACGCAGGGAGGACCTGGGAAGTGAACCCTTACTGTGAGGCAGAAACGCTACTCACTGCGCCACCGTGCCACCCCCTCCATGTCCCTTAGCTGCCTAATCCAGTTCAGGGTCACAGGAGGTGGAAGCCCATCCTGACAACACTGGGTACAAAGCAGGGACCAGTCCTAGACGGGACCCTCGCACTAATGATTGTGCCTTTTAAATTGAGTACTTGAGAATATGCAGAGTGCACCCAGATGGGGACCAGGTGTGGCATCTGAACCCAGGACACTGCATATGCGCTAAGCACAGTGTCCTCCCATTCCTATGGAGTCAAACAAAATGGAAGGAAGGAAATAAAGGGACAGAGAAACTTTTTGTTGTGTTGTTGATCGACTGTTTATTAAAAATGAACATGGAGGAGAAACAGAAACTGTCAGCTTTGAGTTCAGCGCCGGGTTATAAACCCGGGACTGGCATGGGCACACACAGAGGGGTACGTTGCTGCTGGTCCTGATTTTGGGTGGAAATCGTCTCCTGTTACCAATGTGATTAAATATTGAAATAAATTGACGTGATACAGTAAGTTATACAGTAAGTGTGGCTGCCCGTGTCCTGATTCTGATGCCCATTCCTCCCTCCAGAGTGAGCCTCTGCTGCCACCTGCTGGTCCAAGTGCTTCATCTCCACCTTCTCCTCCTTCTCCAGGCCCTCACGTGGACTCCATTAAGTTGGATTGATATCCCGTTAACTGAGGTCACCTCGGTGGACCGCACTCTTGTTTTGGGTGCCCGCTGGCACACCTGTTCTGGTTGCCCTGCCACCTTGCCATAGGCTTTTCAGCTCTGTAAATGCTGCATTTGTTGGCTCGACAAAAGTCACTTCAGTTGGAGAAGCTGTGGACGCTTTCCTGACCCCCGATGGCTTTGCCCCTTTACCACATGATGGCACCGCACCCCTGTCATGAGACGCCTTTGCTGCTGGAGTTACTGCGTTTCCCTGCACGCCAGCCAGCCCTGTGCCACCTTGTGGCATTTCATTTCCTACAGGGATGGGAATGGTGCCAGTGTGTTCAGGCGGGGTGCCTCCTTGATGGGCAGGCATTACCTCTGTGGCCGTGGTGCCATCTGGAGAAGCAGGGTTGGCTGGCTGTGGTAGAATTCCTTCAGGGAGTGGCACTTCAAGCTCAGGCTGGACCGGGCTCATACCCATCCCTGCACTTCCTGGGCTCAGTGGCAGGTAGAAGCCGGTGATGACAGGCGGCTGTGCGGGACAAAAATGAGGAGCAGATTAACGGAAGGAAAGAAAATCCGAGAAGCACAAGGCGGAGCGGGCACGGACACTTACACGCTGCTGCTGTGCCTCCTCTGAACTTGCTGAGCCCACCTAAAAAAACAAAAGCAGCTGGTCAGCTTGGCAAGAAGAATCAGGAGTCACAATCCCAGACTGGACATGCCACCCATGACCCCTCCAGGACTTGGATGGCTGGGGGTTTTCCTCTCTCACTTAGCCTGGGGGCTTTGGCAAGTTGTGGGGGCACCAGTGATCCAGAGAGAGCCACGCCAGCACCAGGAGCCACCAGTCAACTTCTTGTCACTCTGTCAGAGCTCCAGAGGTCCTCTGTGGAGAGAGGAGAACCTTCTAGAAGGACAACCATCTCTGCAGCAATCCACCAATCAGGCCTGTACGGTAGAGTGGCCAGACGGAAGCCACTCCTTAGTAAAAGGCACATGGCAGCCCGCCTGGAGTTTGCCAAAAGGCACCTGAAGGACTCTCAGACCAGGAGAAAGAAAATTCTCTGGTCTGATGAGACAAAGATTGAACTCTTTGGTGTGAATGCCAGGCGTCACGTTTGGAGGAAACCAGGCACCGCTCATCAACAGGCCAATACCATCCCTACAGTGAAGCATGGTGGTGGCAGCATCATGCTGTGGGACTGGGAGACTAGTCAGGATAAAGGGAAAGATGACTGCAGCAATGTACAGAGACATCCTGGATGAAAACCTGCTCCAGAGTGCTCTTGACCTCAGACGGGGGTGACGGTTCATCTTTCAGCAGGACAACGACCCTAAGCACACAGCCAAGATATCAAAGGAGTGGCTTCAGGACAACTCTGTGAATGTCCTTCAGTGGCCCAGCCAGAGCCCAGACTTGAATCCGATTGAACATCTCTGGAGAGATCTTAAAATGGCTGTGCACCGACGCTTCCCATCCAACCTGATGGAGCTTGAGAGGTGCTGCAAAGAGGAATGGGCCAAACTGGCCAAGGAGAGGTGTGCCAAGCTTGTGACATCATATTCAAAAAGACTTGAGGCTGGAATTGCTGCCAAAGGGGCATCGACAAAGTATTGAGCAAAGGCTGTGAATACTTATGGATATGGGATTTCTCAGTTTTTATATTTTTAATAAATTTGCGAAAACCTCAAGTAAACTTTTTTCTCGTTGTCATTATGGGGTGTTGTGTGTAGAATTCTGAGGAAAAAAATGAATTGAATCCATTTGGGAATAAGGCTGTAACATAACAAAATGTGGAAAAAGTGATGAAGCGCTGGGAATACTTTGTGGACGCACTGTATGTATTTGTGTGTATATAATTGAGAGATGGGTACATGACATTTAGAAAGGTAGGCAAAGGTAAGATGTTAAATAAATAGATATGATAGGCACCATATGATAGATAGATATGAAAGTCATCTTATAAACGATTCAACATTAAAATAGATAGGAAAATAAGAAAGGAACAATATAAGAGAGAGAAAAGTACGAAAGGCACTATATAATAGTCTAACCTGCTTAGTCCTGAACAGAGTCAGTCATGGGAGGTTGCCAGAGCCTATCACAACTAGCATAGGGCGAAAAACAGGAACACACTTTGGACAGGGTGCCAGTCCATCATGGGGTGTACACACACACACACACACACACATAGAGGAAACCCACCAGGGCCAAATGCTAATCCACCTAACCTGTACAGCTTTGGGCTCTGGGAGCACCCTGAGGAAACCCCCACAGACATGGGGTGGACATGCAAACTCCACACAGGGATGACCCAGGGGGAGCAAACCCTGATGTCTTTACTGTGAGGCAGCAGCACTACCAGTGCACCACCATGCTGCCCCCACGGTACAATAGATAAGTAGATACGAAAGGTGCTATAAAATTGCTGACTCTGAGTTCCTGCAGCCCCCCCATCCAGAGTTGGTCACTTGCCTTGTGCCCAGTATCTCCACCATAGGTATGAATTCCTTTATGATCTTGAATTCAGTAAATCGGTTAGAAAATTGAGAGTCGATGATCATTAGCAGTCAGTTCAGTTTCTTAGCCCCCCCCCTACGTCCATGACACAGAACACAGCCTCACTCTCTCCCATTTACTGTTAAGCAAGAGTGAAAGGGAAGGTCTGCAGGACGGTAGTGGGAGCAGCTGTGTTATAGGGGCTGGAGACGGTGGCACAGGAGACACAGCTGAAGGTGACAGAGTTAAAGATGCTGAGATTTACATTGGGTGTGACGAGGATTAGAAATGAGGTCATCAGAGGGTCAGCTTAGGTGGGACGGTTTGGAGACAAAGTCAGAGAGGTGAGATGGCGTTGGTTTGGAGAGATGCTGAGTATATTGGGAAAAGGGTCCTAAGGGTAGAGCTGCCAGGGAAGAGGAGAAGAGGAAGGCCTAAGAGAAAGGTTTATGGATGTAGTGAGAGAGGACATGACGGTGGTGGGTGTAACAGAGCAAGATGACAAGTACAGGAAGATATGGAAGAAGATGATCCACTGTGGTGACCCAACAGACAAAAGAAGATGAAGAAGTGTGACAGGAGCTCATGGCGGTGCAGTTTCCCTAACCCTAACTTTCTCCAATCTACTTAATCCAGTTTAGGGTGACAGGAACTGGGAGAGCATCTTGGTAGCATTCGATGTAAGGTAAGACCCTTTGAGTTTCATGTTACAAATCTGGTCCAGTCTTGTTTTTATCATTTAAAGGTTATTGTTAAAGACAACCCCATATTGGGGTTTTGGGGACACGGAAATGAATTCACGCTTTTATTACTTCATGGCTGGATTATTGTAACTCCTTGTTCTCAACACTTAGCAGAACCAGTCTGCAACTGGTTGTGGATTTTAGTTGGTGGTGGATTTTAGGAGGCCCAGACCCCTCATAGACCCCGTGATCATCAAAGGTGACTGTGTGCAGAGGGTGCAGACCTATAAATATCTTGGAGTGCAGCTGGATGATAAATTGGACTGGACTGCCAATACTGATGGTCTGTGCAAGAGAGGACAGAGCTGACTATACTTCACTAGAAGGCTGGCGTCCTTCAACATCTGCAATAAGATGCAGCAGATGTTCTATCAGACAGTTGTGGCAAGCGCCCTCTTCTACGCAGTGGTGTGCTGGGGAGGCAGCATTAAGAAGAAAGACGCCTCACGCCTGGACAAACTGGTGAGGAAGGCAGGCACTATTGTAGGCACGGAGCTGGACAGTTTGACATTTGTGGCAGAGCGACGGGCGCTGAGCAGACTCCTATCAATTATGGAGAATCCACCGCATCCACTAAACAGTGTCATCTCCAGACAGAAGAGCAGCTTCAGCGCCAGACTGCTGTCATGGTCCTGCTGTCTGACAGACTGAAGAGATCGTTCCTCCCCCAAACTATGCGACTCTTCAATTCCACCCGGGGGTGTAAACGTTAACATTATACAAAGTTATTGTCTGTTTTTCACCTGCATTATTATCATTCTTTAATATTATTTATTGTATCATTATGCTACTGCTAGAGAATGTGAATTTCCCATTGGGATTAATAAAGTATCTATCTATCTATCTATCTATCTATCTATCTATCTATCTATCTATCTATCTATCTATCTATCTATCTATCTATCTATCTATCTATCTATTATATAGTGCCTTTCACATATCTATGTATCTATCTATCTATCTATCTATCTATCTATCTATCTATCTAACTGGTGCAACAGGCTGCTGGAAGCCTCGTCAGCAGGTGTAAGTCCTCTGCACATGTCACCCCTACTTGAGCCTCATTACATTGGCTGCCAGTTAGTTATAGGGTCCAGTTTAAGATGCTACTTTTAACATATAAAGCTCCAGTGAATGTTAAAGATCCGCTAAACGAATTTCATACTGGCAGACCTCTTACTGTAGGTCACCTGACCAGAGCCGACTCGTCACTCCACGCCACCGATTAGAAACAGAAGCAGATAGAGCCTTCTCAGTTATGGCCTCCAAACTCTGGAATTGCCTCCCCCTGATATTAGAACATCTAATTCTGTAATTACATTTAAATCACAATATTATTTTAGGCAAGCATTTTTTTCTTGTTGATTTTTATATCTTTTTTTTATCATGTATTTCATTTATTTATCTTTTTTTTGTGATGGCTTGCTAATTTTATTTCCTTTTTGGTTATTTATCTGGATTTATGTGAAATATTGTAATACATGTTCTGTTGTTGTAAAGCACTTTGTGCATATTGTTTGAAACGTGCTGTATAAATAAAGTCATAATAATAGAGAAGCAGTCTTGAATGGGGGGCCACTTCATCCCAGGCCCACTCACACCCACACTCTCACAAGAAGATCTTGGATTCTCCACTTAGTTTGGCTTTAGGGTTGTGGGAGGAATAAAATGAAGTCCCCGAAGAAACAATGGACAGACCCAGAGAGAACACACAGAGGACACACAGGCATAGAATTTGAACCCAGGAAAGTGGCTACACATCCGTTAAAAATGAGAAATAAAAAAGAGGATTTCTTACTATCTGAGGCTGGATGAATATGGCGTACACCTGTAAAAGAGAGCACATTGTTACTGGTCAAGATGGGGTGAACATGTTAACCTGCCTGCCTTACACACAAAGGGCCGGAGTGTTAAATAAAGCGGACTGAGGCAAAGCACATTTCCTTACTGGACATGAGATGATATGCATAATCCACATACAATACTCATTGAGACACAGGCTTGACAATACAAAACTCCCACAATGCAGCACATGCTTGGGATGATGGGCAAAATAATAAAAATATCATCTGGGGAAAAAATGAAAAGGATTAAAATATAAAACAGCTATGAAAAACAACATCAATGTGTATTGTAGCAATTGGCTGGGGACACCTCCACGCTGGAAGGACTGGGGGAGCAAATGTGGCAAGAGCCAGTAGTACCTCCCCTGGGACACTAGATGGCAGCCCCCCTGGGTTGTAGCAGTGCCTCGGACTCCCACAAGGCTCCATGGGACTTGGAGTTGGATACAACCCTGTTGGGATCCGTGGGTGCCACCAGGGGGTGCTGCAGCAGGAGCTGCTGGGCTCTTATGGGAAGTTCTTCTTCCACTCCTGGAAGTCATCAAGCAACTGGAGCACTGCTGGGTGCCTTGTAAAAGGAGCCACTACTCCGGGAGCCAGAGTTGGGAGGAAGAAGACGAAGCTTGACCAGAGGAGTGGAGGAGAAGAAGAGAAAGAAAGGTAGGAAGAGAATTGTTTGTTTCTGTGCTTTGGACTCTGCAAGATGTATGGGAAATAGGGGAAGGTGTGTCCCATGAGGTAAAAAGAAAAAATAAAACGTGTGTGCCCCACGCTTGTCTGTGTTGGGCTTAGGCGGTGGTGCCAGCCTGGTGGTCCACAGTATATTCTTTACCACTTCTCTCTGACATCCATGACTTTTGCAGCAACTAACTTAAATGCTCCCCTCATCCCAATCACGTCGCTGAATCAATTGGCAGTTTTCAAACTATCCTGCCTGTCCTTTCTAACTAAATCTGCATGCTTCAAACTTTGGAGACCTGTAACAGACATTGTACCCATGACGGACCACTTAGCAACATTCATGAAATTAAATGAACATCATCAGCATATAAACATGTATGATATGTGAAAATGAATGCCAGTGTCAGTTTCTGCCCTCTCTTCGAAATGCCCATGTGCCGTTTTGATGCCTGGATGTTCGGAGTGAACCATAGTTTGATATTTGAAAATATTGATATATATATATATTGTGATAGACGGCTGGGACGTCCCAGAATGGGACGAGTGGAGAAGGGCAGCCTTTCCAGGACACTGCCTCCCCCAGGACGCTAGGTGGCAGCTCCCCTGGACAGTAGCTGTACCCCAGATTCCCGCAGGGCATCATGGGACATGGAGTCCATTTTCTCTGCCCTGTTGGGTACCGTGGGTGCTGCCAAAGGGAACTCATAAAGGACCTGGGGACTTCTACTTTTCCTACAACTAAGAAGTACTTCGGAGTCACGAGGACGGAAACCCACAGTACTTCCGGGATGCTTGAGTAAGGATGATGTGGCATCTGACCCGGAAGAAGAGGAGAAGCACTTCCGGGTCATGGAATATATAAAGGACTGTTTGAGACCCTGCAAGCTGAGCCGGAGTTGGGAGGTTGGGTGATGAAGCTGCTGGGAGTGGAGGATTATTATTGTATTATTATTGATTATTGTTATTAGTGAATTGTGGTGTGTGTGGTGCTTTGTGCACTTTATTGAAGAAAATAATTAAAAATTCTTCTTGGTGCTTTATACATGTGTCCTGGACGTCTGTCTGTTGGGTTTCACGGGGCAACAGCGACCCCTAGTGTCCACAATATATATACTATATACTGTATACTGTGTGTATATATATATATATTTCTTACAGTACTACAGGTATTGCTGTGTATGTAATGCTTAACTTTCATTTTTTTTACTACTATTTCATAATGTTAAAAGAATTACTCTTCTAGGAAAAGGCCACCGTGACCAAAGTGCCTCCTGAGTTGTCATCTCAAACCACTTGCCGGCCTCAACTGCACAGGACAAACAATCCAAAGACAGATGGGAGTCCTGACAACGCACGTTCACTCCGGCCATGTCAAATGATCAGGAGTGACAGCGCCTAGGGGACTCTGACTCGGGTGACACGACTCGCTGCCTGCCTTTTCCAAAAACGTAAATCATCTCCGGGTTATTGTGAAAGTGAAACCGTATTGGTGATGATCATCACACTGGCCTTTGGAGAGTTAAATATGAAGGAGGGCCTATTCAGCTTCACTATTTTTATTGAGATCTCGAGAAAACAAAGTTTGTTTTCTCGAGATAACAGAATAATTTTACCGAGATCGCAATAAAACAAAAGATCTTGTTTTCTCGAAATTATGAAATAACTGTATAAACGTTTAATGTTTGGCTTATTGAAGCCACGTCCTGTTTGAAATGGCAGAAGAGGAGAACTGTATTGATCAGCGCATCACATTTTTGTTCAGTCAAGGGCTGACACAGGCTGAAATACAGATAGTTTAGAAAATAATAACGTTAGTGTCCGTCATTTAAGAAGACGGTTAAGCATGGCTTCAGCTGTATATGCGTCGCAATCTAAGCGAGCCTGATGCCAGGAGCAAGGTTACATTTCGTTTTCTCGAGATCGCGATAAAATCATTCCATCCTCCCTCGGCTTCCGTAATTCCCATTTATCATGGTGCCAGAGAGGGTTGAAGTGTTCTTGTTGGTTGCACATGCAAGTAACAATTTCATGGTGCACTGTACACGTGACAGTACAGCAATTACCAAAACTTCTGTTACTTGCATATTCGGGATGCAGAAGAGAGGAAGAGCACTGAGGTTTTTTTTTTCAATTCTGGAGTTTTAGACACCAGAATGTGAGTTTTGTCCACTAGATGGCAATATTGAGCTTCTGTTAAGCAACGTCCAACTTGACGGTTCACTGTCAGGCGTTTGAGATGCACTGGACTTCTCTGCACCTCATTTAGCTCAAATTTTAAATGATATTAAATTGTATTTGTGTTCATAAGAATTACTTACTACTACTTTGGAATCATTTAAGTTTTGCTCAATGCCCCCACATCTCTCTCTCTCTCTCTCTCTCTCTCTCTATATATATATATATATATAAAATCCAACGTCTGTCTGTCTGTCCGCTTTTCACGAGAGAACGACTTAACGGATTTAGATCGACTGTTTTTCTAGAATCTGCTTGAACATTCCCGTTGATTTTGCGACTTCTCTCATTGCGCTAAGTATCATAATTTACTTGCGGTACCGATTTATTTGCGCGAATCCTCGAGAGAGAGAGACACAGGGGGGCGGGGCCCTCCTCACTCGCGCGCATGCCACAGGGCGTGTATCTTACCTCCGCTCAGTTAGCGAATGAGAGAACGACTTTACCGATTTAGATCGGGTGTTTTTCTAGAATTTCCTTGAACATTCCGGTTGATTTGCGACTTCTCTTATCACGCTAAGTATCAGAGCGATATATTCGCGCGAATCCGAGACAGAGGCTGCGAGCCGAGGGGAGGGGGAAGCGTGACGTCAGGTGTAGGGAGCCGGGCGCGACCCTCCTCACTGTCCTGTTTCACTACTACTGGGGGTGAAGCCGTGAGGGATGGCTAGTATGATATAATATTTCACTCCTCTTCATTTCTAGTTTTGCTAGATGTCAATCTTTTAAGGGCTTCTCTCAATTTCTGGTGCCATAGACTCAAAACCCAAATTTTTCGGCCATGTTAGTGCATGAGATTACACCCTTATGATAAACAGTAAAGTAATACAGCAGGTGACTTCAATAAAAATAATCAGAAGGACTTGACGGTGTAAATGCCACATCAACCAACCCCTGGGCTTCACCCCATGTGGGATACGAGGGGTCCAAGTTACTCGTTTTCACAAAACTTTGAATAAATAGGTATTGATGATACAAGCATGTGGAGTGTAGCTTTATGATATTTCGAGGATGTTGACTACCAATACGATAATATTTTTGCTTTACGGGTGGTCCTAGCCTCCCTCTAATAGCCACTCTCAGAAGGCTCAAAAGAGCACATTTCAAACATAAGCAGGTGGGGTATCGTTTTCGATTATTTCAAAGTCAGTGATTACGAATGTGATGTTATTTTTGATTTTTGATCCTTTACTAGCCTTCTGTGGACCCCTGTCCGAAGGTGACAATGAGACATTTTTATTGCAATCAAGAATTTAAATTGGAGCACAGATTTGAATATTTCAAATATCTGACGTGACTATTCTTGTTTATTATGTACTCCTACAAGTCATATGGACCCCCTAAATTAGGGCGGCTTACGCTAATTCAGACTTTTGACAATATGTTACGACTGTGGTCTGATTATTTTGTGTGGCTGCGTTCCATGGTGGGTGCGTTGCTCCTATTTGTGCTTAACTTTGGGTCGTTTGTTCTTTCCTGTTTGGTCCCCTTTGCCCTGATTTACTTTTTACTTTGTATTTTAGCTTTCCCTCGTCTCTTCCTTGTAATATTGTCCTGATTGTAAATGGGACCACCATGTCTCTGTCCTTACAGGTGTTCAAACCTCACACCTTTGTGTGACTCAGAACTCGGATGCTGAGATTTGTCAAGAAGCCTTCAGATTCTGCACACACTGCCTAACGCTACGTAGTGATCCCATTGTCAGCGTCTTTTAATGGAACTGAGCTCATTGGACCGTCTCTGCCACCCTGTAGGGAACGACTGGCCCACTCTCATAGCCTGACCAGGATCTTCTTGGCAAGGCTAGTCATTAAAAGGCACACGTTTGTTAATCCGACACTTACTTGTTGTGGCACATCCGTGTCAGCCATCGGGGTGAGGAGTTGCAGCGCTGGGTGATATGAAGTTTGCTAAAAGGGAAGAATGAAGGCAGAATGAGACAACGGAAAATCAAACAGACAATCGTGATCTGACATAGTAAAGCCTACCCCTCCAGGTGATGTCCAGGGGTACCATCTCTGTGCGATGCTGTGTACAGCCGGAGCCTAAGGAGGTGTAGCGACTCGCTTATGGCCACACGCAGGGACTGAAATAATAAAACCTGTAGCCCACCACAGCAGACCACTAGAAAATGGACAGTGTAAAGGCACAGGTGAATTCTGATCAACGAGCCTGAAAACCCTTTCATCCGATTCACTGGAAATGGGGAGAGACTCTGCAGCACGGACTCTGCAGCACGGACGCACTGTTCCCCATTATACGTGTGCTCACTTGGCCTTTACCTTTTATTAGAACATTAGAACACTCGAGATGAGAAGAGGCCATTCAGCCCAACAATGCTCGCCAGTCCTGTCCACTTATTTAAATCAAGTTGAGTCCCTGAAAGTCCCTCAAGTCTTACTGTCCACCACACTCCTTGGTCGCTTATTTCAAGTGTCTGTCGTTCTTTGTGTTAAAAAAAAAAAGTCCTAATGTTTGTGCGAAATTTACCCTTCACAAGTTTCCAACTGTGTCCCCGTGTTCATTTTAAAATAACAGTCTCAATCCACAGGACTAATACCCTTCATCATTTTAAACACTTCAGTCAGGTCTCCTCTTCATCTCTGTAAAGGCTCAGCTCTTTTAATCTTTCCTCACAATTCATCCCCTGTAGCCCTCAATCAGCCTAGTTGCTCTTCTCTGGACCTTCTCTTGTGCTGCTATGTCCTTTTTGTAGCCAGGAGACCAAAACTGCACACAGGACTCCAGATGAGGCCTCACCAGTGTGTTATAAAGTTTGAGCAGAACCTCCTGTGACTTGTACTCCACACATCAAGGTGCTATATAACCTGACATTCTGTTAATGGCTTCTGCACACTGTCTAGAAGTCAATAGCTTAGAGTCCACTACAACTCTCGATTTTCCGACCGTCCATTGTGTATTCACACCTCACATTTTTACTTCCTTTGTGTAATTCTTTACATTTACTGACATTAAATTTCATCTGCCACAAGCCTGACCAAGCCTGTCTGCTGTCCAAGTCCTTCTGTGATGATATAATGGATTCCAAATGATCTGCTAATCCACCTCTCTTGGTATCATCTGCAGACTTCAGCAGCTTGTTCCTTATCTTCCTATCTAAATCAGGCAT
Source organism: Erpetoichthys calabaricus (assembly GCF_900747795.2). NCBI lineage: Eukaryota > Metazoa > Chordata > Cladistia > Polypteriformes > Polypteridae > Erpetoichthys > Erpetoichthys calabaricus. The sequence goes on from NC_041398.2 coordinate 250,376,428, forward strand.
GTCAAACTCACTACCATTGGTGGGCCGCTTCGACTGCCATACGTGCGTCAGCGGACCGTACTGTAACAAATACTATTATACAAAGTTACTGTAGCATTCTTTCCAATACTGAAAACTTTAAAAAATGTAACACATAAAGTTTAAAGTTTAAAGAAAAGCAATTTATTTCCATGCATTCTCTATACAACAGTGTAGAATTAGAGTCTTAACCTTGCTAGGTCCTTATTATATTACTAGGCTCACCCGCCTTTTATCCTCAATTTGTGTGCACTCCATGTGTACATCAGGCATGTAAGTGTAGGGAATGAGAACATCAAAGTGCTCATTCATAACATCTCCCGAAAACCTAAGTTTTTTTATCCTCTCGAGTGCCTGTCCAAACTTGGAGTGTAGGACTCCATAATAATATACTTGAAACTCATTGGGGAACAACTCTCCCGCTGCCATTAGCTCAGAAATGGTACCATAAGTTTGAGACTTTGACATTTCAGTGAGATACTGAAGCTCATTTGTAGGCCTATAAGAGGTTCCTGACGGCATCATTGTAAATGGCTGAAACCTTGACCAATTACTTAAAACATGTCGTACAATGTCAGCCCGAATCTGTACCGCTAAAGACGGAGTTTCATGCACTAAATAAGCTATAGATGAGAATAAGCAAGCACCATCTCCCCTGATATTTACTACGCGGTGAGGCATTTGTACTCCATCAACATTAATTATTTCCAGAGACATAATTTTGTCTATTTTTCCAGCGCATCGCGCACAAAAGCAAGGGAACGATGGGAGCACCAGAACTCTGCTCACATCGCGTCGCTTTGTACCGCAAGTCTGTGATAAGCGGAATTCCGCTACGCTTTGCACTCATGGGACGGAAGGACAATCCCGACCGCTTTTATACAGTAGATATATCGCACAGTCTGGAGTAGAAAATCATCTTTTACCTGGAAAAAACGAAACTACAAATCCCATCGTGCATTGCAAAATGGACGGGGCGTGCGTGAAACTCCGCGCCTGGACGGAAGGACAATCCCGACCGCTTTTATATAGTGTCTTGATGATTGATATTCATTATATTATATTCATTGCTTATATAGGAGCCTTACAGTGTGATATTTATTTCTTTTGTCCCGACACTTGGCATCTCTTGTTAGTAACCAGTTCGTCAATATCAGGCTTGAAATCTTGTGCAGCTGCAACTTTTATGAGGGATGAAAGGTGCTCGATGGTAAGTCTTGCGCGATGTGGGGTTTTGGTAGCTTTCATTAACAAAAACAACTGCTCAAAATGGTAAGTGCTTCCGAACATTGACAGTACTCTCGATGCCAACTTACGGACCTGCACGAGGGTGGCAGGTAAGCATACAAGCCTGGCACACCAACTTCGTTGTATTTTGCCTTCAGAATAGAATCTGACTGCACTTCGATCAACTCCATTTGGATATTCTCAGGCGCATTCTCAACGTTGTAAGAGGAGAGCGCAATGCCCACTGAATTAATTGCTCAGTAATTCAAGTTGGAAAACAAATCCTCCAAAAATCAAATTTTACTTTACTAAGTTTACTTCAAAGTTTATATTGTAAAATAAGCCGATATGCAAAAAGCCACCTGACCTACAATAATTATACAAACTCAAAATCACAAAAATATGTTAATAAACAACTCACCAACTTCTCGTGTCCACTTCAGATCTTCAGCTGTAGTCCGCACTAACTGTTCGTTACAATACTATCACAAAATTACATGAAACTAGAGCAAAAAACATGAAAATATGCGAGCTATTACTACTCGTGATGGTCAGTTCTGCCCAGTGGTCAGTCTCAGCAGCCCTAGTGTAGCCTGCCAGGGGCGGCTCTAGGCTCGTGGCGGCCCTGGGCAGAGAAAGAATCGGTGGCCCCTTCGTCTGGCAATGTCAATACGGTATCTTATGAAAGCGTTGCGGACACTGCATAGCTGCCTCGTGCTCATGACACGCTTCTATATACGCGTATTCATAACTTGAAAACCAAGTGGCGGCCCATGATATTCTCATTACGGCAAAACATTATAATACTACATATAGCTTACAGCGTACTAATTAACAAGAAACAGAATGTTTTTCGGCCACATTGCCGTCCGCTGTGTCGTTATTTTCTCTTTCTGTTTTATATTCAATATATATTGGCGTGGCGGCCCCTGGGATTTGGCGGCACTGCGCAGGTGCACAGTTAGCACATGCCTAAGGCCACCCCTGTTGCAGCCTAGCACTTCAGTTGCGACGCTGCGGCTCATTAACTTTGGACAAGGCTCGTGGCTATACTAGCAGATGACGTTTCCGGTACCGTAATACCATGGGAAAACGCGCTTTTGTCAGAAGGCAGAAGTAAGAAAAGTCAATAAGTAACACCGAAGATGCAGAATGATTCAATCACAAACGATAGTAATCATTTTGTACAAGTTCAGTGCTAACTAGGATCTGTCATGCGGGCCGCACAGATTTCTGTTGCGGGCCGCGAGTTTGACATGCCTGATCTAAATCATTTATAGAGATTTAAAAAAGCAGTGGCCCCCACACTGCCCCCTGCAGGTCACCACTCTTAACATCACCCAATTCTGATGAGGTTCCTCACACCGTCACCCTCTGCTTCTTGTGTCTGAGCCAGTTCTGCACCCGTCTCTACATAACACCCTGAACTGCCACTTCTATTAATTTGATGCCCACGCTCTCATATGGCACCTCGTCAAATGCTTTCTGAAAGTCCTCATCAATCATCTCATCTGCTCCACTCTGGTCGTATCCGTTTGTTGCCTCCTCATAGAATTCCAGCCTGTTAGTAAAACACGACCTCCCTCTTCTGACCCCATGCTGACTATCCTCTCCTTGCCAGGTGTTGCTCCATCTTAACCTTAAGAATTCTATCCATTAATTTTCCTGTGATGTATGTTAAGCTTAATGGCCTGTAGTTGCTCTGACCTGCCCGTTTATCCTTTTTATATAATGGGAGACCTAGGAATCTCTACTTTCTACATCGCCCGGAAGTACTCCAAAGTTACAAGGACAGAAACAAGCTAAATGGAGAAATGCTGGTTTCTTTGGTCATTTGCATCTTATTGCTAAAAAAAAGAGCAATTAAAACAATAAATCCAGCTGTTTAAGACGAAAATAAGCACTAAGGGTTGAAAACCTTAACGAGCGAGACCACTACAATGTGTCACTTGAGCAATAAGTGCTTCTTGTTAATAAAGCAATTGGGTTGGAACCAAAACCTGCAGCCATGGCGGCCCTCCAGTAACGACTGTGCCCATCCCTGGTTTAGGGGATGTAATTGTAAAGATGGTGAAAGCGACAAAGTGAAAAGACAATTTAAAAATAAAAATAAAGATGAAGGAAAGGCTTACCTGCTGTTGGGGGTGTGGAGGTGCGGGGATGTAATTGAGTGGCGCTGAAGGCTGTCAAAAGAAGCAGAGAGTGGAGTTAACTCAAGAGGAGACGGGCAACACCACCAGAAACTTATCAGGGGAAGCATCAGCTCATTCCAGGCTGGCACAAGGAGGTCCGCTGCCAAGGAGGCTCACTGATTCCTTTGGGGTATCTGGCATTTTTTTACATCAACTCACCGGGGACCTTTTGATGTGCCTACCATGTGTTTGGGGGCATTCACAGGCACCTTTGACCCAGAAAACAAGTACACCAGTGGGTCTCTTTGGCTGGAGAGGCTGGCATCTTTTTGGTACAACACCTTAAGATGTTCATTTTCCTTGAATGATCAGCAGATTTAACACATTTTACTGCAAGCTTTTTAAGCATTCCCTATGACTCTCGAATGTGGTGAAATGTGTATAGGTGTGCGAGGTGTCTCGTGTAAAAGAATAAATGTTCTCATCCTGCCCATTCAGTGTGGCATCTTAGTGCTCATCTGCTAAAGTTGGTGGAAGAAGTTACAAGGCCATATAATGGCATTTCAATGTAAACACTGTCACACACGTGCAAATAGGAGGAAGCTGAGTGGACCAAGTGAAGGTATTTACCTGCCAGGCTAGGGGGTGGCAGGGTGTGGTAAACCTACTTCTGTTGTCTCTGCAGGCCAAATAGGGGAAAACCTATCTGATTCAACATTGATGACGTCACTTCCGGTTCCGGTGCCAAAACAGACGTCACTTCTGGCCCCGGTGGCAAGACTGATGTCACTTCCGGCACCAAGACTGACGTCACCTCTGGTTCTGGCACCAAGACTGATGTCAGTTCCAGCTATAGATGACATCACTTCTGGTTTTGGCTTTTGAAGCCGCCATCTTTTTGCATATCAGATCAGTTCAATCTGGAACTCAACGAGTACACTTCAACACTATATTCAATACCCTTTATGTAGCCAGCTAGGGATAATATATGGGTGGCTGCCCCAAATGTTTTCGTGTGCTGAGACTGATTCTTTTGACAACACGTATTTTAACTTGTCACAGTATAAACTCCTGTCATTTAGTTACTTTACTAGAATTGTTTTAACTGTGTTACATTTGTGTTTATAAGCAAACAATATGTAAGTGTCTTGAAGGACAGGCATTTCTAAGGATTAATAACTTCTGACTGTCAGTAGGACCACCAGGACAGAATACATGTGTGTGAATGAGAGGGAGGTCAGCGGAGTGGTGAGGATGAGGGGAGGAGAGTTGGCGAAGGTGGAGGAGTTTAAATACTTGGGATCAACAATACAGAGTAATGGGGAGTGTGGAAGAGAGGAGATAAAGAGAGTTCATGCAGGGTGGAATGGGTGGAGGAGAGTGTCAAGAGTGATTTGTGACAGACAGATATCAGCAAGAGTGACAGGGAAGGTCTACAGGACTGTAGTGAAACCAGCTATGTTATATAGGTTGGAGATGGTGGCACAGGAGACAGAGCTGGAGGTGGCAGAGTTAAAGGTGCTGAGATTTGCATTGGGTGTGACGAGGATGGACAGGAATAGAAATGAGGACATTAGAGGGCCAGCTCAGGACCGTTTGGATGGTTTGGAGACAAAGTCAGAGAGGCCAGATGTGCAGAGGAGAGATGCTGGGTATATTGAGAGAAGGGTTCTAAGGATAGAGCTGCCAGGTAAGAGGAGAAGTGGAAGGCCTAAGAGAAGGTTTATGGATGTGGTGAAGGTGATGGGTGTAACAGAGCAAGATGACGAGTACAGGAAGATATGGAAAAAGATGATCTGCTATGGTGACCCCTAACAGGTAGAAGAAGAAGAACTATTCTGCACATAAAATATTTCATATATCTATATGTATTCATACCAGGCATCTGTACTACTGATCAGTATTCCCATCTATATCCTCCTCTTTTTATGTACTACTACCTGAAAATTCAAATACCAGGGTAGAGTGGAGGCCCTGAGGCTAAGGATCTGTGCTGGTATCCAGAAGGTTGCCAGTTCAAATCCCCCGTTACTGCCAACGAAGACCCTTACTCTGCTGGGCCCTTGAGCGAAGCCCTTAACCTGCAGTTGCTCCAGAGGAGCTATACAATGGCTAACCCTGCACTCTGACCCCAAGGGGTATGCGAAAACTAACAAATTCCTAATACAAGAAATTGTAAAAGGTAAAATAAAGAACAAAAAAAGAGAAAGATATATATACTCATTTGTGTGTTGTCTTATTGCACTTTAATGTGCTATTTGCACCATACTGTCTATTGCACCTTACTCTACTATTTGCACTGTCTGGTGAGATGCTAAACTGCATTTTGCTGTTCCTGTACAATGACAATAAAATCTAATCTAATCCCGTCCAATAGGTAATGGATGTTCTATACTAATTGAAATTGGAAAAAATCAAATTCTCACTTAAAGGATCTGTGCAAAATTTTTTAAAAACCTGGCAGGATCTAATTAATATCATTTTAGAATAAGCATTTAAATTAAGGAAGCAGATTGTCTTCCCAGTTTTTACTCTATTTATTTATTTGTTTGCTTGTTTGTTTGTTTGTTTTTCCTACTATTAAAGTTTTACTCTATTGGCCTAGCTCTCTTTCTTATGTGTGGGGGTTGATTTGATTCGAACCTAGTTTTGTAAAATTTGACTTGCTTGTATGGAATGCTAGTTTATTTTAATAAATCCAATAAAATGTTTAATAATAATAAATAATAATAATAATAAAATAAACTAATTCCATCCTACATAAAGTTTGAGGTGGTGAGGGGAGCACCCTGGCCCGACTTGCATTACTTTCACACAGGTGTAGAACACACTGTATATTACAGAGCTGGCACATCTGTACTTTAGAGAGTTCTTTTGAAGTCAATTTTGTCTTTCTTAAAAAAATCAAGATTTTGGGTTTACTTTGAAAGATAACAACTTTTCAGTTTTATGACACCTTGAAAAATATGATAAATAGAAATAATTTACTTCTAGTTCACGGGGGTCGAGTGAAGTGAACTCTGGGAGCTTTTATCATTAAATGGCAGGCGTGTTAATATTTTTGTTCATTGTTATGTGCAGCTTCTTGATCAAAAACTTCAAAAGGAATTGCATTCAAGGGAGAAAAAGTTGTTACCATCCAATGAAATAAAAAGGACGTAAGCGTCAAGTGTCGTAAATTGTTTACTGACATGCATTTAGATTTTATTCCATGACTTCTTTTGGATGTTCCCCAGAAAAGTGGAGAAGTCTATGCACACTGTCAACCGTGAGAGTTTTGGGGGGCACCTTCAGGGCTCCAGTGAGGTAAGCAGTGACACTCGCATCTGAAGCCAGTTACCAAAAACAAAGCACGAGACGAACCGTAACGCAAGGCAAAGGTCAAATTCTTCAACAAAAACATTTTCTCTAAGTAGTTTTTTTTGCAATTTCTGTTTTATTTGCACAAGTGAAAGTTTCTTGAGAGTCCTCTCTAAATTTTGGCAATTGGTTAATGTTGCTTTATCTTGTACGAGTTGTCCCCCATGGCTCCGCCCACATAGTAGTGTAACAGGACAGCGAGGAGGACCCCGACCCAGCTCCCTACTCCTGAGGTCCCCGCCTCCTCCTCCCCTCAGCCCATAGCCTCTCTCTCGGATTAGTGCAATTAAATCCGTGCCACAATCGAACTCTGATTCTTAGCGCAATGAGAGAAGTCGCAAAATCAACTGGAATGTTCAAGCAAATTCTAGAAAAAAAAACGATCTAAATCCGTTAAGTAGTTTTTTTGTGAAAAGTGGACAGACGTTGGATTTTATACTTATAGAGATATTATGACATATATTAGGGGTCTCACGGCACAAGCCATGCAACCACACCACATCATGCCAACCAGACGCACACAATGGCAGTGATGATGATATACTGTGAATGCTGCTTTAAGAATACAGAAAATTAAAAACAAAAAAAAATTCCAAAATCGAAAAAAAAAAAAAATTCTAATAAGCTGTTAATAGCACTTAGGTGAAGCAATTAATCAGGTGGTAACATTCAAGTTTTTTAACATTTCAACCACTTAAAGACCCACAAATTCATTGATACTAAAAAAATATGAAAGACATTACCAGTCAAATTCAGTTTGCTCACTACTCTTAGGTACCGTTACACCAACATGACTACCGCCCATGATCCTTTGCAAATGCTGTGTTCCTTTTGAAGTGGGAAGTCAGAATTTCTGAGCTCAGCTGGAATTTTCAACTGCAGGGCACCCTTAAGTCAGATTCCCAATTCGAAAATTTCAGGACTTGTCTGTCAAGGCCAAGTTTGTTCAACTTCAGATCATGACGTCAATTCAAAATGGCAACGTACATCACAAACTTTAGTGAGAGCTAGTCATTAGCACTAAAACATAAGTAACATGATAGTTATAACTGGATACTAACCCTCACCTATTCTGTTTCTCTTCTTGGTACTCAAATGTGGCACTTGGTGCCCACGTCCCACCTGCCAAGTTGTTTCGCCTGCCTAAGGTAAAGTCATCCCTGATGGAGGATTGCAGGAATCGTGGGAAAGAGGTGTCCTTTCATCGGATTAGCGCTATTTCAGCTGTGGAATGGCCAAATGGGGGCGGCAGCTTGATGAATGAGGTCTCCAGGACTCTAAATATATCCAAATCTTATTATGGGATATCATCTACTGTTAAATTCTGCTCCGTACTTCTAAAATTTTTATTTTTATACTGTATTGAGGATTTATTGTATTCTGTGTATTGTATTGTATTGTATTGTATTGTATTGTATTGTATTGACCCCCTTCTTTTGACACCCACTGCACACCCAGCCTACCTGGAAAGGGGTCTCTCTTTGAACTGCCTTTCCCGAGGTTTCTTCCATTTTTTCCCTACAAGGTTTTTTGGGAGTTTTTCCTTGTCTTCTTAGAGAGTCAAGGCTGGGGGGCTGTCAAGAGGCCTGTTAAAGCCCATTGCGGCACTTCTTGTGTGATTCTGGGCTACACAAAAATAAATTGTATTGTATTGTATTATATAGCTGCAGCGTTAAACTGTTTATTAGCATTTCTTTTTACTTGAGTCTCATTAAATTAGTCGTACACACGGTGCTGTCTGACTTCTATCTGTGGACAGACATGTTGCTACAGTTGTTGGATACACAAAATACTGTGTAATACGTTGCTATCAACTGATATATATTCCGACGGAGCAAGTACAACAAAGAATTCCCAAGACGCGTCCATTTTGGTTTTCTTAATATATTACTAGATCACAGTCAACTTGTGTGTGACGTCACTAACAGCTCTGACATCTCACTTCCGTGGTAAACAGAACACAGCATTAACCAACCGAGATATACATAGGAATGCTCTGGGCCTTGGCAGCCATGCTTGATAAGGGTAGATGTGCATCTCTTGTCCACTCCTAACTACATGACTTCAAATCCAGCATATGGGGTCTCTTGAATTCCATTCCCTGCCTTCCCCCTAACATAACCTTCAAATCCATACTCTCATGAAGTGAATATGAACCAACAAATGGATCATTTTCATTTTTCAGGGAATACTGATCAAATCAAACCTCTCAACAGTTTTAACAGCTCTGTGCTCACATAGTTAAGAAGTGGCTCCAATTCCCGATCACACTTCAAGTCATGTCTATAGATGATTATTCGGATTATGGTCATTTCTTTTTGATTCTTTTATTCAACCTACTGTATGTCATAAACTCAATGTGACGTCAGTGACTCAATGGATTCTTTGTGTTACCTGAGGCTGCTGATCTGGAGTCATCGGCCTCAGAGGGGACTGGGGTGTCAGAGGCACATTTCCATAAATGGGATCAACATTGATGAACTGAAAGAAAAAAAAAAAAGAAGATCAAGGTGTCAGTGCGGATCACGTTATCAAAATCTCATCTCCTTCAGATTTGTTCTCAAAGCACTTTGCAAAACCTTCCAGAATGCATTCCTTTTATGTCATAGATCTTTCCATTTTATAAACAGACTCCAGTTTTGCAGATGGTGAAGTGCTTTGTGAAAGGTGCTATATTGGATAAAAATGGACCCATAAGCATTTCCACCCTTGCATTATCAGACTCGCTTAAAGAGGGAATCTGAAGCCTTTCTCTGTAGCACTGAGCATAAAGCAGGAACAGACAATGGACGGGAGGCCAGTCCACTGCAGATATATAACTCCTTGAGACCACTGACCAAGTCTCCATGGATGAGGGGGCAGTAGGTTATTCTTCTTATCCATTTCATGGCTTGTCCCTGAGTAGCTGCTGAGTGTTCTAAATAAAATATTAGTACAGTATACTATTGTTGAGTCCACCTGGCCTTCTCAGACTCCATCTTCTCCTTACCCTTTTTAGGTAGGCTACGTTTGTACATAACCTATAAAACATCTACTATTGATGCCATGTCAGTCTTTACGCATGAAACTTCTTGGTTCCAAAATGTGAAAATTAGATAGATAGATAGATAGATAGATAGATAGATAGATAGATAGATAGATAGATAGATAGATAGATAGATAGATAGATAGATAGATAGATAGATACTTTATTAATCCCAATGGGAAATTCACAATTGGACAACTTACTCATGAAGGAAATTTCTTGAATGCCGGACGCTACACAAACTTCTAAAATTTGAAAACCTCTCAGTATTCCCATCTATATGGGAAAACCTCTCATTGAATTTTTCAAACTCATTTGTTTTGAAACAGAACATTTTTGGCGACTTTCATTACAGATTAGTTTACTGTTTTAAATTTACCTTGACATAGATCGCTCCAATTTGTGTTCTTTGTAGATTCCCGACTTTTGTGCGAGAGCCGCTACGGAGGACAAAACTGAATCAGCCTCAGAGGAGCGCGCTGCTTCAGAATTGGTCTACAGAAGTAGCTAATGCGCCTGCGTAAATGTCACCCGCGCTTAGCGGGTTTGTAGAAGCGACTGTTGCGCGTGCGCTGCTTCTAGTCAATAATATCCGCTTGAAATAAGCGGCTACGGCGCCTGCGTACATGTTGCGCGCGCTCCTTGAAGCCGACTACTGCGCCTGCGGGGCGGCATTCGCGCTCATCAGCCACACCAACGCACTTCTCTAATACTTTTTTTCGTAGCGGTAAGGTAAGTGGCATACTGTTTGTGACCGACAATGTATAGAATGCAAGCAATTCGCACTGTATAGATTTGAATGAGAAAGAAAAGAGCTCCCTAACCGCGGCTTGGTGACAGTTTGTGCTTACCGCGAATAGACGTGTGCTCAGGACTAACGTTATGCTACAAACAATCTTGCGGCTGCGTTACCTACACTTTGTAATGATTCAGTTTATCTCTGACACTTCAATTGATCAGCAAAGGGACACAATTATCTGCACTAAATCAAAGTCGGAGACAGCCGACAATCTTCCGAACTGGGTACATTGGTTATATTTAAGAAATCTGAACCGCAGTTTAGTTACCGATCCTCCTTAACCAACAACTAGGAATAAGACATCAAGTGAAGCCATTTTGACATCCCTTGAGTTGGACTCTGCTGTTTATAAAAGTTACCACAAACCTGTTTGGTCTCACTTTTCATCCATCCATCCATCCATTTTCCAACCCGCTGAATCCGAACACAGGGTCACGGGGGTCTGCTGGAGCCAATCCCAGCCAACACAGGGCACAAGGCATTGTAAAAAGGTATTAAAAAACATTTTATGTACCCAACTAACCTATGTCATTACCTTCTATTATCACTGTTATGTTTTAATATGACTCACAATTACAAAGATATTTTCCAAAATAAAATGTGGTAACTCGCTCCTTAATGAAGCCAATAAAAAATTTCAAATCTCTAAAATAATTCTCCAGACTCACCTGAATCTTACACCATCTGGACATTTTCTTACTTGTTGAGTTCATTTTTCAATGTATTGCTCAGATGGTTCAGAGGCACAGCGAGTGCTGTAGTCACCTCAAGCCATTTGGACCCCAATCTAATTACTGCCTGAAGGTCATACAGGGGTCTGTCAGCTTGATCAGGTTGAACTGCAGCTTTGAAGTGGTCTGCCGGGCTGTGTGCGTGTGTGTGTGTGTTTAATCGACCTATAATGGACTGACCTCACTTCTAGTTGCTGTCCTGCCTTATTTTGCTCCTCTTTTAACTGGCAAAAAGTGACAAGTGGCAAGTTTAACACATTGGGAATATTCACTATAATGAAAATAAATAAAGATTAAGCTGTAGTCAGGGCCCTAGATACAACTACAAGAGGAGCGAAGGATGTGTAATCCTGTGATTTTAACTTCATCAGATCTATTTGAGGTTTGCCTGAAAGTACATGAATGTGTGCCCCTCTTAGCTAATGTCAATGACACAAGAAAACATGGAACTGGGTATAAAGGAGGGCTGGGGACGGGAGGCTTTGGTTGTTGTTGGTCATGTCATGTACCACCGTGTCCTGCTCACTTTTGTTTGCCACCTAACCATGCAGAAACTGGACAGTCAGCCAAAAATCCTGCTGTCAACCTGTTGGGGGAACTGGGACCATTTTCAGGAAAGCCAATAATCATAAACAAGTCCGAAGAATGGACTGGACAACCGGAAATTAAAGAGTCGAGCAATTACCTGAGGGTGTGTGTATAGTAGAGGGACTGAGGACTGAGGGAATGGCTCCTGGAAGTAGGCTGGGGGTGCAAACATCTGCAAAGGTGACTCCAGTGGGCTGAATGGTGGCATCTGAGGAAAAGAAAAATACAGGAAGACATGCGGTTTGTCTTACTTGTATAGCAATTTTTACACAAATCTATTGCACAGTGTCGTTTATGTTTTTTATTATATAGTGCCACACCTACCATTATACAGTAGTAGCCGTCCCCCATGGCTCCGGAGGAGAAACTTCAAAAATCAATAAACAAACAGGTATCGCTAGCTAAACGTGAGGGAGGAGGGGCCTGCCCGGCTCCCCACTCCTGACGTCACACTTCCTCCTCCCCTCGGCTCGCAACCTCTGTCTCAGAATAGCGCCAATAAATTACTCCTGCAAGTGAACTCTGATTCTTAGCGAAATGAGAGAAGTCACAAAATCAACCGGAATGTTCAAGCAAATTCTACAAAAAAGAACGATCTAAATCCATTAAGTAAGTAATTCTCTCGTGAAAGCGGACAGACAGACAGATGATGGATTTTATATATATATATATATATATATATATATATATATATATATATATATATATTTATTAGATAGACAACTAGATGTTAAAGGCGCTATACATCCATATATATATATATATATATATATATATATATATATATATATATATATATATATATATATATGATGTCTTTAACATTTTACTTCACATATATCTATCCAACTATCTGCTTTGTCTATTATATAATGTATTTCATATCCATTTACCTTTCAATGTATAATAGAGTTTTTACCTACCAATCTACAGCATCTGTTGTATCCATCTATTACTGTATATGGTGCCTTTCTCATCTAGTTGTCTGCATATCTATCCATTACTTTATGTCTTTCAAATCTCTGTCTGTCCATCTATCGTTTAAAGATGTCTGTCTATTGTATACTGCCTTTCATATTTCTGTCAATTTTCCTTTTATTTGGTGCCTTTCAAATCTAACTATCCATCTATTTACTGTATCCATCCATCCATTTTCCAACCCGCTGAATCCAAACACAGGGTCACGGGGGGTCTGCTGGAGCCAATCCCAGCCAACACAGGGCACAAGGCAGGAACCAATCCCGGGCAGGGTGCCAACCCACCGCAGGGCACACACAAACACACCCACACACCAAGCACACACTAGGGCCAATTTAGGATCGCCAGTCCACCTAACCTGCATGTCTTTGGACTGTGGGAGGAAACCGGAGCGCCCGGAGGAAACCCACGCAGACACAGGGAGAACATGCAAACTCCACGCAGGGAGGACCCGGGAAGCGAACCCAGGTCCTCAGGTCTCCCAACTGCGAGGCAGCAGTGCTACCCACTGCGCCACCGTGCCATCTATTTACTGTATCTGTTTTTTAAATAGAGTCATACATGTCTGTCTACTACGTCATGCCTTTCACATTTCTGTCTGTCTTACATACTTTCACATTTGCTATATCACTGTTATATTATCTGTCTTTTCATTTCTTTTTTTATGTCTAATGCTGAGTTGTATTTCTGGACACACTTACCTGAGGAGTCTGAGGCGTGTTCATCAGTCCGTTATAACCATAAGGCTGTATCATCTACAAAGAAGCGAACAGAGTAAACGTCGTCAGACATGCTGTGCAGTCTTTGTCTTTGATCAGCACATGGAGATTCTCCCAAAGGAAACCGTCATCACCCTCAGTGAGATTCTGTTGGCTTAAGGCTCAGGTTCTGTTCCAGTGAGCTCCTGTCCCCTCTCTTCTCCTGCCTTGTTCTTGGTTTCTTTTGGCTATGTCACTTACTCTCTTCATACACCCGCTTGTGTCATTTTACAGGAATAATAGCAGGATGAGATGTTGAAAGGAGGCCGTGAGGCTCTGCGCTTTCTTTAATACCCAAAATGTGCTAAGCCCCAATTTGCTAATAAGCAATGTACTTTCAATGAGTCAAGTGTGCAGAATCATTATTTCAGATAACTTGCTGGCTTTTAATAACATATCCTCTTGACCTTTTGATTCCTGTATCAATCACTTTTAACCACATTGTGTTGAAGAAAGGCACTCTATTCAGTCAAATTAAACCTTTGTTACACACATACAGTATGACATTCTCTTATGAGTGAGTGCTTTGTATTCACTCACTTTATGGAATCCCCGTTCCCAGTCATCTCTTAAGTGAATTACTGACATAAGTGCACCACCTGTTTGTTTGTAAAGTGTCCCAATTCCCAATTTGGCTTTTGCTGTCATTTCCCAATATGCTGGGTGGTCTTATAACCTTGTGATTGATGTCCCTAGATAGGTTTTGCTGAGACTAGCCAAGGTTCAACAAAACAGAAAGATAAACCTGTCTACTTGAATCGGGTGCACTGCGGCACAGCGTGCAGGTTGTGATGTCTGCAGAGACCTTGAAATTGAGTTTATGAGACACCCCAGGTACTCAGGGTCAGGTGTGAAAGCATTTCCCATTTTTCCCATTTCACTGAGCACCTGCTCCATACATCCACAGAAATGGGTGGGTGACGGCACTAAAAAAATGAAATCGAAGCAAGTGAAAAGTGTTTATCTCATGAGATTAAATCTTGTTTTCCCCATTGTAAGAATTATTGATGTATTAAAAATGTGTATTTACGATTTTTTAGCTTACTTTAAGAAATGTTGTTAAGCCAATTTTGCTTACCCCATTGGCAGATATTAAATTAAAGCAAAATGACTCTCATTTTAAAGTTTATCCATCCATTTCCTAACCCACTGAATCCGAACACAGGGTCATGGGGGTCTGCTGGAGCCAATCCCAGCCAACACAGGGCACAAGGCAGGAAACAATCCCGGGCAGGGTGCCAACCCACCGCAGGACACACACAAACACACCCAGCCCAATTTAGAATCACCAGTCCACCTAACCTGCATGTCTTTGGGAGGAAACCCACGCAGACACGGGGAGAACATGCAAACTCCACGCAGGGTGGACCCGGGAAGTGAACCCGGGTCTCCTAACTGCGAGGCAGCAGCGCTACCACTGCGCCACTGTGCCGCCCAATATTAAAGTTTAGTTTTTGTATATACATTTTTTGCACTGTGTGCCTTTAATGAAATGATGCCCTCTACAGGCCTGTACCCTTCAGTGTATCTAATAATACTGAGACAGGCACTGCCTCACGGTGGGCTTCTTTCCAGTAAGGAGAATAAAAAAGAGAATAGAGCAGAGATAGCCTGCTGTCACCATGTGAAGCAAAACAATTTAGAATGAAACTGAAAGAAGAAAGACAGAGCTCATTGTGCCACTAGTGCCCACAGCCACTTCATTGTATGCGTTTACCTCTGCACTGGCGCTGCCAATCACTCTTCCATTTTGCAGGATCTGTTGTGAGAAGACAAAAGACAAAATCCCTTTCAGACTTCAGTCAAAGTGCCCTGTCACCAGCCGACTCGCTACTTACTGGTAGTGCCGAGGAGACTTCAAGAAGGCAGAGCAGCCCGATGAGGGTCCTCATTCTGATCTGGACAAGACACCTGAGCGTTGGTTTCATTTGTGGAGCTTCTCCCTCTTAACTTGGCAACTTGTCCGATGGGTGGAAGCGCTTTATTGTCTCAATGGAGAGCTCCTCTTAAGGTGGCACAATTTAAAGGGCAGAGGCAGGCAATAAGGGGGGCCGTGATGCAACTGTTCATTACCGTGGTGGGCCACATTCCAGCTGAGGAGACGTGCCTACATGTCATTAGGCTCCAGAAGTGCTCATTACACAAAGCTCGGCAAATGACAGCATACAGAGCTCCAGCAGACACCATGCTGACATAAAGGGCATCCCTGAGTGCAGCGCTGAATGGAGAGTTTGTGCAAAATAACTCAGATCTGCAACTTTTAGTGCCGGGATCCTAAAATAATCAACCATACTTGTAAGTCCATTTAGCCATCTCTTTTCAAACCCATTTATACTGAGCAGGGTCACGGGGAAGCTGGGCTCCATCCCAGCAAGTGTCGGGCATATCCTCCATACAGGGTGCCAGTTCATCACAGGGTACACACACACACACACTAGGGCCCATTTATCTAACCTGCATGTCTTTGGTATATGTGAGGGAACCCATGCAGACATGGGAAGACACATGCAAACTCCACAGAGGGAACACCCAGGACGTGAGCCCTGGTATCCTTGTCTCAAAGCAGCCGCACTATAACTCTACCATCCTGTCTCTCCTCCATACTTGTAAGTTTATTTTTTAATTGGCCTTTCTGCTCTGATGTGTTAATCTCTTATGTACCATCGGCTCATCTTCACTTGCATACTGTAACAGACGGGTAGCCTGGCTGGGACGTCCCGGTAATGGAAGACTAGGGGAAGGCAGCTACTTTTGGAAACTGCCTCCCCCAATACGCTAGATGGCAGCTCCCCTGGAGTGTAGCGGTGCCCTGGATTCCCACAGGGCATCCTGGGACTTGGAATTCAGTATAACAGCCCTGCTGGGTGAAGTGGGTGCCACCAGGGGTTGCTGTGGAAGGACCTGGGGAGTCATGCTTCCCTTATAGCCTGGAAGTACTAGGAAGTCATGAGGATGGAAGCCCCAAAGTACTTCTGGGCCGATTAAAAACTTGAATTCTCCATCTGACCCGGAAGTGCTGGCAAGTCACATGGGCGGAAGAACAGAAGCACTTCCTGGTCAAGGACTGTATAAAGGACTGCGGAACACCCAGGGTTGAGCCAGAGTCGGGTGGTTGGTGGATGGAGCTTGCTGGGAGGTGTGGAGGAGAAGAGAATAGCGATTATTGTGTTATTTGCCTGTTATTTGTGGCTGTGGTGCTTAGGGAGCACTGTTTTGAGAAGAGAAAAGAATTAAAATACTTCTTAGTGCTTGTACCTTGTGTCCTGAGTGTCTGTCTGTTAGATTTTAAAGGACAACAGTGCCACCTAGTGTCCACAATACATTTTTTAAGTTTTTGCTTTGTGCCCCTAAGCTATAACCTATTGTCTGTGGGGGAGGAGAGAAAGCTTTCAATTCATCAAAAATGTCGATCTTCGGTTTTCAACAGATCTCAAATTTTAGGGGACCCATGATACCGAAAACTTCAATATCTCAATGATGTGTGTCTGTCTGTCTGTCTGTGTGTAGAGGACAGTCCACAGCTAAAACAGCTGGACGAAAAAATACCATACTCGAGAGGAACCCTCAAATACCGTAATTCTGCAATTCATTATGAATTCTTCCCGTCAGTTGCTATCGTAATGAGCTATTTAATGATCAGAAAGTTCAGCCTCAGAGTGGTAAATAATTACTGAAATGTTACAGAATAGTTTGGGTAATTTGGTTCTGAGGGTGTGAAGTCTACTCCGGCTCACTTCCAAATGTTTTTCCTTATGCATTGTATTGTGTATTGTCATTTAGAACTCTTATTAATTTTTTTAACATTACGATTTGTGAAAGGTGCTATATACATAAAATAAAGACTGACAGCCTGATTTCAGTTTCATCAGGGTATTATTTAGTTCATCCAATTCCAGCGCTTCATTCTTATGTTATTGGGTCTATGCAAGCAACATTTTGCAAATCTATAATTGTGTGTGTTAGGGGAGTCTCAGTAATCTGTCTTAGCACCCCCTTGGGGCATCTCACTCTATCATCAGCCATATCTACTGTATGTTTCATTTTTTAATTCACCCCTTCTATCCTGATCTTTTAATCTTCCCTTATATGCCATCAGTTCCTCTTTACTTCCAAAACATTTCAATGTTTTTTTTTTTCTTATTTATTTTAATATTTTATTGTTATTTTATTGACTCTGTGAAGCTTTGTGAAAGGTGTGTGATGCCCAAGGCACATACAGCCACCCTAACCCCGACACAGACAGGCAGGACACAGGCTTAACACACAACACACAGTTTATGTACAGTTTTCAGCACACCCAGTAAAGCACAACACAGCCCCTTCTTTGCCACCAGTCCTCCTCCTCCAGAGCTTAGTCTTCCTCCTCCTGACTCAGGACCTCGACTTCTGGCGACTGGCCCCTTTTTATGGGGCACCCAGAAGGACTCCAGGTGCCCAACGAGCTTTTTCTGGCCGTACTTCTGGCATGGTGGAAGTGCAGCCAAATAGGGCCCTGAAAATGTTCATGCCCCCCCGGTGGTGGCCATGGACTCCAGCAGGGTTGAGGTCCCATGCTCATGGAAACCAAAGGGGCTGCCCTTTGTTGGTCCTGATGAGAAACTCTCCCCTAGTTCCTCCACAATTAGGGTGTCCTGGCCGTCTGCCACTGGTGCTACATAAATGAAAGATTCACTGGGTGATTTCAATTCCAGAAGTTTCTTAGTAAGTCCATCCATCTAGTAAGTTTTGTTATTTCATTATTGGTTAGCCAAGCATTCCAAGTCTATGAAGCAGCAACTGACACAGGATGAGTTAGGTGTACCCTAAATTGGTCCAGGGTAGGTGTATGTGTGTCTAAGTGGGTCCTGTGATGGACTGTTTAGTGTTGGATCCTGCCTAGCAGTTGATGCTGACTCCCCAAAACCCCAAAGTGCATTAGGTGGCTTTGTGAACGTTATAATAATAATAATAATAATTTATTTTGTTTATAGGCGCCTTTCAAGACACACAAGGACACCTTACAGAGCACACATAAAATTAATAAAATATTACAGTACGATAAAACCAGGATAAATACAATAATAAAACTGAATATAAATTTATCAGCTAAAATTATCAGAAACAATAAGCCATCTTAAAAAGATGTGTTGTTAGGTAGGAAGAGTCGATATTACGAATGTCTTGTGGGAGAGGTGAGGGGCCACTCGGCTGAAAGCTTTAAACCCCCCACATGATAGTCAATTAAGCAGGAGGTCTAATAAGATTGACAGAGGAAGAAGATCTAAAGCTACGAGAAGGAATGGAGATGTGAAGAAGATCAGAAAGATAAGGAGGTGCCTGATTATGAAGGGTCTTGTAAGTAATAAGCAGAATCTTTAAATCAATGTGATACTTAATAGGGAGCCAGTGAAGCTGTTGAAGGACAAGAGTGATGTGTTCAATGGAAGGGTTCTGCTAATGATGCGAGCGTCAGCAGCATTCTGAACCAACTGGAGTTTGTGAGGAAGACCAGGAAGGATAGAATTACAATAATCAATGTGAGATGTGACCAGAGCATGAACAAGAATAGCAGTGCTGGTAGCTGAAAGAGATGGGCTGAAATATGCAGACTGAGTAACATTATTAATATGTGCCTCAAACTTTAAGGTACTATTGAAATTAACACCTAAGCTCTTAACCTGGGAGGAAGAAGAGATTAGAGAATTATCAACAGTCAATGAAATATTATCACATTTATCCAAAACAGATATAGCTCCTAGCAGAAGAACTTCTGTTTTATTACTATTTAATTTAAGAAAATTAACAGACAGCCATGATTTAACTTCCTGAAGACAGTCGGAGAGGGAAGAAGTTGGAAGAGTGGAATCGGGTTTAGTAGACAGAGCTGGGAGTGATAATGAATATTAAATTTCCTAAAGATATGAGGGGCAGAAGATAAATAATAAATAGAAGGGGACCCAAGGCAGAGCCCTGGGGAACAACACTAACAACTGGGCAAACTTGTGATCTGAAAGTTTTTCATTTATGTTGAAGACCCATATAAATCTCACTTTTTACCTTCTCGCTAAATTCCACAAATCGGACAATCCCAAGCAGCTTATTGCTTCTGCATGCAAATGTTCTCTTACTCCTATTTCGGCCTTCCTCGACAGTCGTATGAGACCACTGGTTGAAGGTCTCCCTTGTTTCACAGTTGTTTCACAGTCTTGCCTGCTTCATACTTTACCAAGGATATCACCCCTCTGAACACTGCCATTCCTCATGACGAAGGTCTGTTGTCCCTCAGGCAGGTACTCAACAGACGCCCAGTCCAGGATCCTCCCTCAGATGCCCGCAACAGACTGGCAGAACTTCTCCCTACCATCAGTGCCTCCTCTTTTGATACCAGTGTTTTTCACCAGGTCAGTGGTGGTGCAGTGTCTACTACAATGGGACCCAACTTTGTCGGCTGGATGGAAGAGAGTTTCTTTTCTAACTGCCGAGGCTTTGTGCCAGACCTGTACTAAAGATTTATCAGAAGTTGTGTTGGGCCCCCTTTTTACTCTAGAAGTGAGTGTAAAGAAAGCGCAACAAACAGGATCAAGATTTGGGGATTCCACCCCGTATGCTGTAAGGCAAAGCAACAAAACAAGTAATCATTCAAGACAGAGTCCAAGTAAAGACTAAACAAGATGATCAACGACTTCTGCGTATATAGAAAGAAGACAGGAAGGGGTGGGATCACGGAAGGAAGTGAGTTCTTGTAGGTAGGCGGGGTCATAGGCGGGCTTTCTTTCTGTTGGTCTAGGGAAGAGGAAAGAAAGCCATTAGCACCACTTAGCAAACCCTGTCTCTGTGTGTTCGCTCCCAATAGACTTCCTCCCAGGCGCATGTGTGTGACACGAGCTACATGAATTCATTAACGATTTTACAGTTGAAGTAACTCTCCCATTTTTAGATATCAGTCTTTCTATAAGCTTTCCTGGACTTCAAACCTGTGTCAGTTACAAGCCAACAGACTCACACATTGACCTTCCATCCCTAGCATACTCAAAACTCTCTACCTCTTTCACATTTCCTTAGAGTCCGCCGCCTATACATTGATGAGAACGACTTCTGTAATGAAGCATTCAGAATGAGAAGTTTCTTCAAAGATAGAGGATACACTTCTCATATTTTGGACAGAAGCCAGGAGTAGACCTCGTAACATCCACTCTAAGATGAACCGCAGTAGTGAAACCTGCATCCTGCTGGTCCTACCTGACAATCTACGTCTCCCCCAGGTCATTAAAGAAAATGTCCCCATTCTTCAGACTGATCCTTCTACAGGGGCCTCTTTTTCTTGACTCTCCCTTGATGTCCATCTTTTAACAACCCAACCAGAACAAACCTCTCATTCGCAGCTAATTAGTTAGAGGAGAGCCACATTCTGCAACGGGCACATATTTACCACTTGTAAAAATGTCACCAATCATTCCCTTGATTCTGGTCCCTCTGGTAAATTCAATATTAAATAATGGGCCTCTTGCCAGACTAAAATTCATATTTACTGCATTTCTTGTAGGAAGTGAAACAGGGAGACAGCTGGCAGACCTGAGCCATTAAAATCAAAGACCTTCCAAAGCTCATTGTAGAACACCTCATGTCTCTTGGTCGCATCATACTGATCTCTCTGTTTGTGTTCTTCCACAGGGCTTGAAAGACACTTTTCAAAGAGAAACTGGAGAAGCTAAGCTCATTCTCATCTTGGGATCAAACAATTCTCCAGGTTGTATTGGCTGACTAGTTTTTAAATCTCTCCATCTCCTCTAATGGCAGCTTTTCCTCACCTGCTCTTCCCTTTTCTTCTTTATCTACAATGACTTTGGTCCTTCCTTCCTCATATAAGTTACCTGCTCTTTCCTTTTCAGTGTAGATATAACCTCTAATCTTTTTATTTTCTAAACTAATTTTTTTTTATTTATGTATATTATTGCTTGCTTTAAAAAGCACTTTGATATAATTCATTCTGTGCATTCTGTATGCAAAAACATTTTTTGGTATGGACCACAGGATAGGTCAGGGTTCAGCTGCTATACCTTTTAGCATGCCAGGCTCATCTGGTGCTGTGGTTTTATTTTCTTTTCATCTCCGTCAATGAATTTATGCAAATTAAACACATTTGCATATGGTAATTTTACAAAAGTGGTGAAAGACAAAATTGTACATAGCATCACAGCAGACCATTTTGAGTTGTTCCATCCAGTTGTTGTTCTCACAGGTGGCACAGTGGTAGTGCTGCTGCTTTGCAGTAAGGAGACTGTGGAAGATTGTGGGTTCGCTTCCCGGTTCCTCCCTGTGTGGATAGCGCTTTGAGTACTGAGAAAAGCGCTATATAAATGTAATGAATTATTTTATTATTATTATTATCCATCCATCCATCCATTTTCCAACCCGCTGAATCCAAACACAGGGTCACGGGGGTCTGCTGGAGCCAATCCCAGCCAACACAGGGCACAAGGCAGGGAACCAATCCTGGGCAGGGTGCCAACCCACCGCAGGACACACACAAACACACCCACACACCAAGCACACACTAGGGCCAATTTAGAATCACCAATCCACCTAACCTGCATGTCTTTGGACTGTGGGAGGAAACCGGAGCGCCCGGAGGAAACCCACGCAGACACGGGGAGAACATGCAAACTCCACGCAGGGAGGACCTGGGAAGCGAACCCAGGTCTCCTAACTGCGAGGCAGCAGCGCTACCACTACGCCACCGTGCCGCCCATGTTGAGTTGTTCATTTTTCTAATTCTTAATTTGGTAAGAGTCTGCTTGCTGACTTACATTTCAGGAACACCATTTTCCAGAGTTGCCCATTGGGTGCCCCAGCGGGTGACGACTCTGGATTCTTAGTGGTTGTTTGTAGGTTGCAGTACACAAGCCACTTGGAAAGCCTGCATTGTGCAGTTTCACTTCAACCCCAAAGTAGAGAGGCAGGACAAAATCACCCCAAGTAGGCCATTAATGTTCAGTGGTATTCACTAGTGGAGCCCAACTAACAAATCCTTGTCAAAAAAAACCATAAAGAATCCTCATTAGTTAGCTCATTAGTTTTTAGCCCATGGCGCCACTTCTTTGCCTGCTGCCCATCTCTTGGGTCAGCATTATGCAAGGACATTATAAGCAGGGGTCTGTGAGTCTGTGCCACATTCTTGGAATGTGCTTTCAATTGATTAACAGTCTAATAATGCCACTAAGTGCTTACTCTCCACTGGCACCGCTTACTTATCTGGCATGCAGCTGTCTTGTTCATGTTGTCAATGCTTATTTTTGGGGACTGATTTGAAGGGCACATGGAGAAAAGAGTTAGATTCTTCACAACCTCTTCCTCATCTTCCTTTTCTGCCCTGAGATCAGAAGAGAATGACTGAGATGAGCATTCATACAGGGGAGCAGGTGAGCCATGACAGGTACAAACAACACAGGTGGGAGAATGAAGGTCGGTGCAGGAGGTGTTGTTCATCACACCCCAAAAGTGATGACATGCAAGAGTAAAAAGAAAAAAAAAACAGCCCCTAGACTCAAGATGGCTCCCGTGGGGCTTGCTGACACAGTGAAAGTTTTTTTGCTTTTAAGTCAAAAACAGCAAATCCTTAGCTGTGTCAGGTCTAGCGTGCTGGACGGCTTACCAAACCAGACAGACGGTGCTTTATGTATTGCATCAGTGCACAAAGCGCCGCCTGAGTGACACGTTTAGGAAGTGAAAACACATCAGCGTAATAACACTCTGTGCTGGACCGTGACTCACCACGCTTTTGTCTTCTAGAGCCATTGGCTTTAGTCAGCCAGGAGAATGAATGCTGTTTGGTCTCAGCTTCGCTTTCTCCTCACCTGTCTGAGAGTCCAGCACTTCACGACTCATGGGGGATTTCTGCATTAAGGGCTTTACTCTGCTGTCTAATGGGTAGAACATGGTGCCTTCTCTATCTATCAGTTGTATAGTGCCTTTCATATCTATCTATCTATCTATCTATCTATCTATCTATCTATCTATCTATCTATCTATCTATCTATCTATCTATCTATCTATCTATCTATCTATCTATCTATCTATCTATTTAGGCACGCGGCTGGGGGTGGTACCCAGCCGTGACGCCCAGGAGGACTGGAGGAGAGCTTACGCCTCCTCCAGACCACGAGGGGGCAATCGCCCTGGTTGCTGTGGGGGCCACGGGTACAGAGCTTTGAAGCTCAGCCCTGTAGGGGCCCATGGTCACCGCCAGGGGGCGCCCCAATGCCTGAAGAGCCCTGGACCTCAGCACTTCCGCCACACCAGGAAATGCTGGGGGGAAGAGGAGCATGGACACCCGGAGTGCTTCCGGGGATACAGCCGGCACTTCCGCCACACTGGGGCGTGTCGGTGGAAGATTGCCGGAGCACACCTGGAGCACATCCGGAGGAACATAAAAGGGTCCGCCTCCCTTCATTCAGGGCTGGAGTCGGGTGGAAGAGGACGAGGTCTGGGAGAGGAAAGAGGCGGCCTGAAGAGACGAGGCAGATTATGGGTTGTCCTGGACTGTTGGGGTGATTGGTGCTGCGGCACTGGTTTGTGCACTTTTATAATTGTAATTAAACGTGTGTTGGACTACAAACGATGTCTGTCTGTCTGTGTCCGGGGCTATTTCCCACACTATCTATCTATCTAGTGCCTGCCTGCCTGCCTGCCTGTCTGTCTGTCTGTCTGTCTGTCTGTCTGTCTGTCTGTCTGTCTGTCTGTCTGTCTGTCTGTCACAGTGGATTCAGAAGGTATTGAGACCCCCTCACTTTCTGTACATTTTATTGTGTTGTTGAATGAATTTTAAATGGATAGTTTGCCATTTTCTCCCATCTGTCCACACTCAATGACCTCTATTGACAAAGTGTAAACACGCCTTCAGAAAAGTTTAAAAATGTATTAAAAATCAAAAAGTGAAATCTCTCAGTCCTAGAAGTATTCAGACCTTTAACTCTGGCACTCCAAATTGTGGTCACTTGAGCCCAGAACTTGACTGGAGTCCACCTGTGGCCAACTGCCATGATTAGATCTGGCAGGGTGATGACCAAGAACCCAGTGGTCACTGTAACAGATCCTCAGAAGTGCTCTGATGAGAGGGAAGAACCTATGGGAAGGATGACCATCTCAGCACCTCGCCATCAATCAAGCATTTATGGTAGAGTAGCCAGACTCTTTGAGAAAAAAGCATGACATTTTAAAAGACACTGAGGACGTGAGGAAAGAGATTCTCTGGATTGATCAACACACACATTGAACTTGCTAGGCAGAGGTCCAGGCACTATTTCCAGTGAAGACCAGGCACTCACTGCTCATTACCTGCCTAATGCCATCCCTATGGTGAAGCATGGTGGTGTTAACAACATGTTATGGGGGTGCAGGGACAGGGAGACTTGCGAGAATTAAGGGAAACCTGCTTTGGACTGGGGCGATGGTTCAGCTAATGCAAAACGTACAGCCAAGACAACAGTGGGACAAGTCTGTGAGTGTGCTAGACACTCAGGTTAAACCCCATACAACATGTGTGGAGGAACCTGAACATGGCATTTTACCGCCATCCAGTCTAAGGCAGCTTTAGGGGATCTGCCAGGAAGAATGGAATCAACTTCCCAAATGCAGGTATACCAAGCTTATAGATAAGATTTGAAGCAGGAATTCCTGGCAAAGGGGCTTCTATAAAGTACTGAATTAAGGTTCTGAATATATCTATGAATGGGCGATTTCAGTTTCTGATTTTTAATAAATTTGCAAATCTTTCTGGCAATATGGCTTGATTTGGCCGTTATGGTTTATTAGGTATAGAAAAATGGTGTCCAACTCCATTCCTGGTGGGCCGCAGTGGCTGCAGGTTTTCAGTCTAACCATCTTCTTAATTAGTGAGCCATTTTTGCTGCTGATTTACTTGTTTTGCCTTTGTTTTACTTGACATGACTCAGACCCCTGAGTTGTTTCTTTTACTTAATGAGCAGCCAAACAATGAGACACAAAACAAGATGCCACATGAAAATAAAGAAAGGTGAAGGTCTCGGTCATGGGGTCTGCTCAGGCCACCAAAAGATTTTGACAGTGGTCTTAGAAAAAATCAACAGTCTGTTGTGGCAGAATGAGAGCAGCAACAAGTCCTGATATTCAGTAACGGCTTTAATGAACAGCAAGAATCGGCTTCTCATTAAGAAACTGGTTGGAGTGAAACTGGCTGGAGTTTGACGTTCATCTGTCGGCTTGTTTCACATCTCATTTCTGTTTGGCTGCCATTGAAACAAATCAATTCAGAGGACTGAATCTTTATAAACAGGGCTATTAGAATGAAGAGAAAAGGAGTTAATTAGCAGTGAGGAAAAGGGTTTGAATGAAAACCAACATCCACTGCGGCCCACTGGGACCGGAGTTGGACAACCCTAGTATAGACAAATTTGCAAAAATGGCAAATTTATCCATTTCAAGTTATATCTACAACACAATCAAAGGGTAGCTGAACGAATGGTTGTGACCCCAGTGTCAGATAAGTGAGGAACACTGTTAAGGGGGTCTTTAATACAGTTTTAGAGAAACAGGATAAAGGGGCTATAATTGAAAGATTAGCTAAGTGCTGCCTCATTTAATAGTGGCTGTCAGTTAACAGCACCTACTGCACACTAAGAGGGCGATCTCCTTAGTAAAAAAGGGTTATTGCAGACTTGAGCACCCTATGGAGTCTCTGCTTTTACATCTGAACCCCCTCACTGGCCATTTTTATTGGGGTGATGGCACCACTTCACCCACAATACTAAAAAGAGTGTTCAGAAGTAAGTGATAGTAGAACTAAGTGGGGTTAGAGGGTGAAGTCTGAGACAAAGATGAGAGGAGCCAGGGGCAGACAGCAAAACAAAGGAAATGTAGGAGTAGACTCTCCGACATCCATAGACAGGGGGCAGCAGCAAAGAGCAGGGAAAAGGAAGGTTATGGGGGGAGTTTTAGACATGGACAGGTGAGGCCCCTGCAAATACGAGAGAAAAGAATGGCTAAGGGCAGAGACTCGGACAAGGATAGGAAGTGAAAGGGGCAAACTGCAGAGGAAAAGAGAGCTAGGAGTAGAGTCTAAGACTCAGAAGGGTAAAGGAAGGCTAAGTGTGGGGGTCTTGAGTCAAAGATGGGATGAGCCAGAGAGAAATAGCAGGGGTGCAGTGTGAAACCGACAAGATGTGGCTATTCTGTTGGCAGCATGGGCACTGGAAAGTAATGTGCATGTCTTCACTGCTGGTGAACTGTCATTTTAGTGCATCTGTAAAGTATGACTGTTAAATGAGGGCAGAATTTCGGAAGAATCGCATTTTAAAATCAAATCGATGTTGAGTTAAATTTCCCAGAATGCATTTTTGAATGTACACTAATGTGTGGTCATATTTGTGTGAATTTGGGTTTCTCTCCTCTTATTCCAAAGTAATTTTTCAGAGAAGTGAAATTATAAATGGAATGGACTTGTCAATAAGATTAATGCCAAGTTTTAAAAAAAGGTAACTTGCTATACCACTCTGTACCAGTAGATGGTAGCATGTCGCCATGAGTGAGCTCAATTGCCTGCCATGGGTTGCATTTTTTTGGTTCTTGTTGATGTGAAGAATTCATAACAGAGAGTCGCTCTTTGTTTGTATCTTCAGATCTCACTGCATATCATTTTGGGGTTGCTATTAATAAATTGTCAAATATTGTGCCGATTATCTGCCTGTGATTATTGTAATTAACGCTGGAAAGGTATAGAGCCGTTTACTGTGGACACACACTGGAGCTCAGCCTCTGAGGTTCACAGTCTGAATATTTTTATTTGTCTAGTATCCTGTTTATAATTAGGCTTTGAATTAAATGAAACACGTGCTAGGCGGAGGTGCATAGTCTTTAAGATTTTATTCTGGAACCCACACTAAGGAGTGACACTTAGCCTCTGAGGTTGCACATTAGAACAGGATGCACATGCCATGTTATTTATGTAGCCCACGTAGCCCTTGTGGTTTCATCATAAAGCACACACACTTGTTAAGCAGCGTTCTATTTCTGAGGTTACAGACAAAGACTGACTGTTAACAAAAGGCCTGTTGTTTTCTCAGGGTATGTAAACAAAAGCTTTGCAAACAATGGAAAGTCAAGTTAACTCAAATATGACATTAACTTATAACTACCGTTTTTACTCGTGTACCACACGCCCTCGTGTAAGACGCTCACCCCAATTTTTACAAAGAAAATCACGAAAACGTTTTGCCCCGTGTACAATGTGCGTTGTGATTGTATAGGAAGCGTTTAGGGCACGTTTTCCGCGAAATGCCCTTCTGTTTTTGTTGCATGACGAAAGTTTTTCTTTCTTCTGAGAGAGCGAGTGAGAGAGAGAGAGAGCGCAAGCAGAAGAAGTAAATATTACAGAAAAAAATTTCCTCGTGTATGACGTGCACCTGATTTTCTAATACTAATTCTTGGGGAAAAAATGTGCGTGTGGTACACGCGTAAATACGGTAATTTATATCTTTAAGATAAAATTGGTCTTTTATACCAAAAACAATAAATTGGAGTCAGATTGATGGTCTACGTTCCTCTTTCATTGTTGGTTAAGAGACATGAGGCTGTGGTGAATTGAATCTTAACATCTGCCTAAACTCACAACCAGGTTAAAAGACCTACAACTCAGTGACATGTGAGGACCTCGCAGGCAAGAATCGGCAGGATGACAAAGCCACAGGAGCTGGAGCTGAGCTGAGCAGAAGGTTGGACTGGAAATGAGCGAGAAGATGGACGGCTGGGCGAGGAGAGCTCATCCTGAGGAGGGTCAAGTGCTTCATTTGGCATTGCAGTAAGAGTTTCTCCAGCTCCCATCACAAAAGGGCTGATACAGGTACTTCCAGTTGTGTGTGTGTGTGTGTGTGTGTGTGAGACCTTCATCAGCCATACATTGCAGTATTCCAATATGTTAAATCTGTTGGAGGTTATATGTTCAACCTTGTTGGGTTCCATGGGTGCTGCGTTGATGTGTGATCCCTACTTTGTTTTCCCCGACACCAGAAGTACTGTCAGAGAACAACTTATTACCTTTTGTTTGATCAGTGGTAATAAAAAGCATATTAAAATATTAATTAA
Source organism: Erpetoichthys calabaricus (assembly GCF_900747795.2). NCBI lineage: Eukaryota > Metazoa > Chordata > Cladistia > Polypteriformes > Polypteridae > Erpetoichthys > Erpetoichthys calabaricus. The sequence continues at coordinate 250,405,137 of NC_041398.2, forward strand.
CTAAAGATAAAATTGGTCTGATTTGATAATATATAACAAATTTTAATTTAAGTGAGTATTCATTATTACTTTGTTTATCGGGACAGCAAGTGAACGTAATACTTCACTTGAGCAGTTACATCAGGCCCATTTTAACCAAAATATCATCACTCATCATCTCAGAATTTCAAAAGCCCCTCTATAGATACGCTGGCACTGGGCTACCTGATGTCTGGATTCCCAACTGACCATAAAAATGGAACATATACATCGTGATGGATGGCATGTATGCAGTGGCATCCTAGTCAGGATAGGTTCTGATCTCTTAACTGGCTGGGAATCCAATGGGCTGCAAAGAACAGGGGGAGGACACCCTGGCAGGTCTTTATGCCCCCTCAGCACTTTAAGTGGCAGCCTCCCTGGGTGATGCTACCTGTGCAGACACCTGCAAGGCATGCTGGGATGTGGAGTTCCTTAGGGCAGCCTTGTTGGGATCCATGGGTGCTGCGGAGATATGTGATCCCTACTTTGTATTCCCAGACACCAGAAGTACTGTCACACACAACTTATTACCTTTTGTTGATCAGTGATAATAAAAAGCATATTAAAATATGAATTAACTAAAGATAGAATTGGTCTGATTTGATAATATCACAAATTTTAATTTTAGTGAGTATTCATTATTACTTTGTTTATTGGGACAGAAAGTGAACGTATAACTTCACTTGAGCAGTTACATCAGGCCCATTTTAATCGAAATATCACCACTCATCATCTCAGAATTTTGAAAGCTCTACCCCCCGACCCATAGACACGCTGGCACTGGGATACCTGATGTCTGGAATCCCAACTGACCAGAAAAATACAATGTACATGGGTGGGGGTTGATTTGTTTTGAACCTAGTTTTGTAAAACCTGACTTATTCGTATGGAATGTTATTTGATTTTAATAAAATAATAAAATCCAATAAAAAAAGAAAAGAAAAATGCAATGTATATATCGTGATGGATGGCATGATCTCTTAACTAGCTGGGAGGCCAGTGGGATGCAAAGAACAGTGGAGGAAACCTGGCAGGTCTGTATGCCAGCCCAACACATTAGGTGGCAGCCACTCTGGGTGACACTACCTGTGCAGACACTTGTGAGGCATGCTGGGAAGTGGAGCTCCTTAGGGCAGCCTTGGGTTCCATGGATGCTGCGGTGATATGCGATCCATCCTTTGTAGTCCCCAACACCAGAAGTACTCCCAGGTCTAAGATAAATCAAGCTGCTTGACCCCATCCAGGCAAGTTGGAGTCGGGTGTGGAGGACAGACAGAGCTCTTCTGGGATAAATGGAGGAGAAGAAAGAAAAAAAGAAAAAGAATTGTGTTGATAATTGCAAAAAAACTTTTGTAAGATTTTTGTATAAATTAAACTTTTATTTGAATCTTTTTCGTTTTTATTGACTTTATTAAAAACATAGAACATTCCATACAATCAAGTCAAAGTTAACAAAACTGAAATCAAATCGACCCCCACCCATGAGAAAGAGAGGAAGGCCAACAACCAGAGCAAAACTGTTAAGAGGAGTAAAGAGAGGAACATCTAAATGTTTATTCTAAAATGTTATTGATTAGGACCTGCCAGGTTTTAATAGTTTTGTACAGATCCTCTAAGTGAGAATTTGAGTTTTTCCAGTTTCAAATAACACATAACATCAGTTACCTGCTGACTTAAAAGAGGAGAGTTAGGATTCTTCCAGCTGAGCAAAACAAGTCTATATGCCAATAGTGAAGTAAAGACAATTACAGTTTGTTTGTTCTTCTCCACTATAAGCCCCTCTGGTAGCCCACCACACACAGCTGTTAATGGATTAGGAGGGATTGGGACACCAAAGCTGTCTGATAGACATTTAATGATTTTCATCCAAAATGATGTTAATTTGATACACACTGCCCAAAACATGTGGCCCAGTGAAGCTGAGGCTCGATTGCAACGTTCACAGGTTGGCTCTCTCCCTGGAAACATCTTGGACAATTTCAAATGACACAGATGTGCTCGATAAAAGATTTGAAGTTGAATAATTGAATGCTTTACACACATGGAGCTCGAGTGAATTCTGTGCGTGGCTACCTTCCACTCCTTTTCTGAGATGTTGAGTGAGAGATCCTTTGCCCACTGTACTCTGGGATCTTTAAAAGGAAGGAAGGGACTTTAAGATGGTTTAACCACTATACTCCAGGGGAGCTGCCATGTAGTGTCTTGGGGGGGAGGCAGTGTCCTACAAAAGCTGCCTTTCCCCATCCTTCCATATCAGGGGCGTCCCGGCCAGGTTGAACTGCCAGGCAACTCTTACAACACATTTTCAAACCTGGGCCAAAGCCACTCCAGACAGCAATGGGCAGGGCAGGAACGAGCAGTGGGCTGGCCACCAGTTCACCACTGGGCCAGTTTAGAGTAATCCATTAACGTAACCTGCATGTCTTTGGTGATGTAAGAGGATGACCCATGGAGACATGAGGAGATCATGCAAGCTCTGCACAGTGAGTAACTGGGTCTGGATTTGAGCCCAGGACTATGAAGCCATGAGCTCTAGCCACTGGACCAAATGATTGCAATATTTTAACATTCTTAAACCCATTTAATACAATTTAGGGGTACTTGGGGTGCAGCAGCACTGGACACTATGCAGTTACCAAGCTTGAACAAGGAGCCACTCCATTGCTGGGCACATTCATGCACATACATTTCTTGAGGGATGTCAGTAGGAAAGCACAGGGAGAACACGTGGAGAAATGCGAAGTTGAGGGAGTGAAGAGGAATGGAGACCACCAGATTAATGTGCAGTAGGGCAGGAGCTTGCGTATAAATGACAGATAGAATTACATTACAAATACAATATACAAATATGATATGCAACCCCTAAATGTGTTGTTTTTTTAGGTCAAAACTTTAAGGTTGTCTCCTCTTGGTGACGTTGGGGCTGAATCAGTAGAAGGTGTCATCCCTGGAGTTGTAGTCGATAAGGCGGCTGTTGTGGTTGTTGTTGTTGTTCTCATTGTGGTAGTTTTTATTGTAGTTACCAGGCTTGAACAAGGAGCCACTCCATTGCCGGGTCCTTTCATGCACACACAGTCATGGCCTATTTGGAATCCCCAGTTTTCCTAACCTGCATTTCTAAAGGAATGTCAGTAGGAAAGCCCATTGAGACACAGGGACAACATGGAAATTTCACACAATCAATTTACCAGATGCATGATTTGAACCCAAAATAAGCAAACAAAACTGTGACATTAATTCAAAGAGAGAGGACAGGGAAATGCCTTGGACCATCCAAGATCAGAACTTTTTATAATATCATGCATACATGTGGCAGCATTCCTTATGCAAGGTGTTTGTCACAACAGAAGATGTCAAAGAGATCTTTAAAATTGTACAGTCATATCTCTAAATGGCTATTTGACATATCAAGCATTTGTCACAGTGGACCAGTTAAGCATCTACATGCAGAAATTGTGCAATTGTAGTATATCATAATAATTGTGTGACAGGAGATGGTGAGTAGATGCTGTCATGGAGCAGTGCTTGAAGGTGAAGTTGTACCCACAGTTGTAAAACAAGTTGACGTGATAGAAGCAGCTGATGATGAGACAAAGGATGAAGAAGATGGAGCAGTTGGAGTTGAAGCAGCTTTAAATGGAGTCGCAGCAGATGAAGATGGACTTTAATACAGAGGATGCAGATGAATTTGGTACATCGTGTTTGGACGGAGTTTATGCTGCTGTCTGTGAAGGGGTTTGTGCAGCAATTGAGATGAAGATGGTGCAGCAGGTGACGAGAGATTATTATAATGGAGCAGCTGAAGATCAATTTGATGCAGCAGTTGGCACAGCAAGCGATGGTGGAGAGTGCAGCAGGTGAACAGCAGTGGTTAACTATGGTGTAGTGGATTGGTTTGGAGCTAATGCAGCAGTCGAGGAGGGACTTAGGGCAGTGTGTGCAGGTGGTGCTGGTCTAGCAAACAAAATAGTGAGGTTTTGTTAAAATTGAACTTTTAGGTGACTTGATCAACACTTGGTCATTGAATGTGGTGCCAACCACTTGTAGGCGTAAAAGTTACAGCAGCTGAACGTGGAGTTACTGCAGCAGACATGGAGGAAGTTGATACCATGGTCACAACCGCAAGGTTTTGTTAGGCTGCAGCTTCTAAGTTATCTCCTCTTGGAGATTCTTCTGTTGTAGGTACATCAGTCTGTGAAACAGAAGATGGAGTCGGTGTAGTGGTGGTTGTTGTTGTAGTGGTTGTTGTTGTAGTTGACGTTGTGGTTGGTGTTGTGGTTGGTGTTGTTGTTGTAGTGGTTGTGGTTGTAGTTGGTGTTGTGGTTGTAGTTGTAGTTGGTGTTATAGTTGTAGTTGATCTTGTGGTTGACGTTGTGGTTGGTGTTGTGGTTGTTGGTGTTGTAGTTGGTGTTGTGGGTTTTGTAGTTGGTGTTGTAGTTGGTGTAATTGGTTTAGTGGTTGTTTTGGTAGTCTGTGCTATTGATGTAGCGGTTGTTGGTGTTGTGGTTCTCGTTGTGGTTGTAGTTAAAGTTGTGGTCTTCACTGGTGTTGTAGTTTTAGTTGTTGTCGATGTTGTTACAGCTGATGAAGACGAATATGTTGAGCTACGCACTTGTGAAAAGGCACGACTTAGAGTTGATGTTGACACCACTTTTGAAGTAGATGTTGGCATAGACGTGGACGTCAGAGGGGGTTTGATCTTTGTTGTTTTTGGCGGCGTAGATGTCGATGCCAGTGGCTTCGAAGGCATTGCAGGTTGTGGCATCGGAGCTGGTTTGGGAAACAGAGGCAATTTGGGCAGGAGTATGTTGACTCCGAGTGTTTCATGGTCAAATCTGGGCTGTGGATAAGGCATCATTGGTATGAAATATTCTGGCTGTCCCACGAAGTAAATTGACTATAAAAGAGAAAAGATCAGGAGTCAATGACAAGCAGGATAATCAAACTCTTTAGAAATATGCTTTCCTAATATTTTATAAAAAATGCCTACCCAAGACATCTGTGCATTTAATCTGTTAATCTGCCACATGGACATTGTTTCCTCGTGGTGGTGGAGTGGCAGAAGGAGATGGTGAAAAGAGGAGGAATTGGCGAAGGTGCTGAAACCAGTGCTTGGGTCAGAACCGTGGAGAAATGCAGAGTCGAGGGAGTGGAGAGGGATGGAGACCGCTAGGTTAATGTGCAGTAGGAGTGGAGCTTGCGTATAAATGACAGATAGAATTCATGCAAATATGACGTGCAACCTCAAAATGGGATAGTTGATTTTTTAGGTCAAAACTTTAAGGTTGTCTCCTCTTGGTGAGGTTGGGGCTGAATCTGTAGAAGGTGTTATCCCCGCAGTTGTAGTTGATAAGGAGGTTGTTGTAGTCGGTGTAGTTGTAGTTGTAGTAGTTTGTGTTGTGGTTGTTGTCGTTGTTTTCAGTGTGGTAGTTTTTACTGTAGTCGATGCAGAAGTGGTGGTCGTAGTTCTTGGTGTTGGTATTTGTGGCGGGGGCACAGGAGGTGGGGGCACTGGACTTGGTCTTGGAAGTAATCGGGGAAGTAATCGGGGAAGTAATCGGGGAAGTAATTGGGGAAGTAATGGCAATCTGATGACAGGTCTTTGCACTCCAAAATAGACAGGAGCAAATCCTGGAGGTGGTCTTGGGTACGACATACACGGCACTGGCTGTCTTACGAAATAATTGAACTGAAAAAGAAGGAAAATCACTCATGAAGTATTCAGAAGTAGAGAGAAAGATAAAAAAACATAAAAGCAAAACTGGGAACAATTTGAATTAGAAAAACCATCCTTCTCTGGAATGGGTCACAGTGCGGACCACCTCATCGGTCACACAGCTGAGCACAGCATTTTGATACGCACTGGAAGTTTAAAGCAGCCTGAGTGTCTCTGTAGGTGCCTCTGCAGACCATGCTGGCTAGGGCATCCATCACTTACCGTCTTTATCTCGTTATTTAAATAAGTTGTGGGATTTACTCAATGGGTTCTGATCAGTTTGGTGTATAATTTCAGGATTTGTTTTACTAATCTCGATGGAGACCTCACCTTGTTGTTCTATTTGGTCATTGATTTAGCGTGAGATTCGCCAGTTCGTGTGAGAGTTTCTCACCGCGGCCATTTTGTGTGTGACATCCGTTGCTGCCTGTTATGATATGATATGAGGCTGGAATCAAAATTGTACACAGTGCAGTGGTCTTTTTTCTTAGTGTAGCCCTAGGCTCATATAATATTCCCCTTAATAGTGTTTACTGGTTGCTTAAAAAATATATATATTAATTATTATTTAGTAATGTCAGTGTTTCTGTAATGTGATTGAGTGGGTGAGAGGACAGGCGGGGCTCGAACTCGGATAAGAGAATGACTACACTGAGAGTCTGAAAAGAAGTTTGGGTTTTACGTTGTTTTCGGAGGCTTTTGAGCTCCGGCTGGTGTACAAGCGAGAACCTGTTGGACGTGAAGACAGGAAGAAGCCGTCGTCAAAGAAAAGGTGTTGTTGAGATTAGCATCACAGGCGAACTAGTTGAGTTAGCCTGCAAAGAGGCACAGGATACTTTTGGATAGCACTCAAGGTGACCAAAGGAAAGCCTGGCAGCTCCTCGAGCAACGAGGAAAAACAACAAGTTTCACCCCATTTGGACGGACTAGCTCCTTTTTGCTTGCAGCATTTTGCCGTGAGCCTGCCTGCCTGCAAGGCAACTCCATTGTTTTTCCACAGCGTGGAAGTGCTGTGTTTGGACAATGGACACTGATATTCACTCCGCTTATTTGTGAGTACTGTGACCTTTTATGTTGGCTCTTTAGAGTGAACGGGCCTTAACATTTCTGGCCACCACGTTCCCGAGCATCGACCTGGCCTGCAGCAAGGGGGGTTTGTGTTAATATTATTTTTATTTTGGTGGCCGCTGGCTGGGCGGCATGGTGGCGCAGTGGGTAGCGCTGCTGCCTCGCAGTTGGGAGACCTGGGGTCCCGGGTTCGCTTCCCGGGTCCTCCCTGCGTGGAGTTTGCATGTTCTCCCCGTGTCTGCGTGGGTTTCCTCCGGGCGCTCCGGTTTCCTCCCACAGTCCAAAGACATGCAGGTTAGGTGGATTGGCGATTCTAAATTGTCCCTAGTGTGTGCTTGGTGTGTGTTTGTGTGTGTCCTGCGGTGGGTTGGCACCCTGCCCTGGATTGGTTCCCTGCCTTGTGCCCTGTGTTGGCTGGGATTGGCTCCAGCAGACCCCCGTGACCCTGTGTTCGGATTCAGCGGGTTGGAAAATGGATGGATGGATGGCCGCTGGCTTGTGTGCGTGTGTGTGTGTCTGTGCGCCCCTAAAGTTAAGTTAAAGTGAGGTTTTAGTGATTAAGTTTGCTCATATTCTAGATTTGGTTATTGTGTTTTTTTTAATAGTGGGATGTTTTAAGTGCTGGTAAAAGCAAACAGTTAAAAGTACATTTGTAAGGTTTAAGTACACTGCCTGAACCTGCAGAATATTTACCCTTCCCAACAAATACCTACAATTTGTGTGAGTTTTCTAATTTCTGTAATCTATGTTTTGTGGGAATTTTGATTGGACTTAACTATAAATATTTTTTTTTTTTTTTTTTTTAGATATTTTTCCAATTTAATCAATAAATTTTGTTATTTTGGGAACATATTTGTATTGCGAATTGTGTTACAAGTTACTAATTGTAAAGCAGCTGGCAGCTTATTACTGGGGAGTAGGTATTAGTTAAGGGATTCTAATTTATCCTCTAAAAACACGTATTTAAAAAAATTAAAGGGGTTTTCATAAATCAGCTTAGGGAAATAGAATTTACGAACTTAGGGCGCTGTCCTATGGATAAAGGTAAAGAAAGAAAGCGCTACATTAGTAAAAAGGGAAAGCACACATTAACATCTTATTTATAAACGTCTATGCATGGAAGTGTGTGTGTGTCTGCCTGTCTGTCTGTCCGTCCAGCCCGGAAGTGCGAGGCTACAACATGAAGCTGAAAGAAAGTAACTCTGTCGCCAAAGTGAAACACCAGGGAAAAGAGAAAGTTGCCTAGCTGCTAATTCACAAGCAACACAAGCACATCGGTAAAACGAAACCTTCAAAGAGAGAGAAACTCGCTTAGCCACTAGTAGACACCGAAGGTGAGCACATCGGTAAAATGAAACCTCCGAGGAGAGAGAAAGTTGCTTAGCCGCTGATAGACAATGGACACGAGCACGTCTGCAAAATGAAACCCCCGGGAAAAGCGAAAGTTGCCTAGCTGCTAATTCACAAGCAACACAAGCACATTGGCAAAACGAAACCTCTGAGGAGAGAGAAAGTCGCTTAGCTGCTAGTGCACAAGCGATGCGATTGATTGATTGGTTGATCGATTGATTAAAGTTCCAGAATCCATGGTTTCTAGGAGCCCTGGCTTTTTACAGCACGGGCTCACACAGCTGGTATAGTATAATAATAAAGAGTACATACATATGTCTGTACCGTATCCGTTTAACATTAAGTCCGTTTCTGTATTATAAGTTAGATATGTACTGTAGCCTTGTACAGCTAGCAGCTCAGTCAGTTGGCGTGTCGGATACACATGGCATGGGAAGATATGCCTGCTAGAGCCGTTGAACGAATGTTCGATTGGTCGTCAGGTGAGATATAAGATAGATATCCGCTACGGACCTCAGACATAAGAATGATCGGACGGTGTAGGACATACGTCAATAGATACCGGTGTTCTATTCTAGTTGGTGAGTAGCAGTGTCAGCCATAAGCTCCTGACTGGCTCATGGGGTAAGGCAATGAGGGGCTCTTCGTTAGTAAAGACATCATTTTCAAGTAACATTAAGAAATAACAATACAAGAAGGTTTGTTAGAAACCCAAAGAATTACACACACATCTACTGCCTTATTTGTAAGGTGAGAAATATTTTCTTTTTAAAAGTTTTCAAATTTGACATGAGGCCATTCACAGCAGACTGCAGCACACTGTGAGCATCCAAATTAAAATGGCGCATGCGCAGCTTGAAACCACATGACAGTCCATCATATTGGCGTTTGTTTCCCCGATGCCTATCCTGGATCTGAAAAATGAATAAAAATGAATTTATCGGACAGATGTGACATTATAAACAAGAATAACTTCTGTGAATTGGTCAGGCCACGATGGCAAGTGCTCAAACATGCTTGAAGTGGAATCGTCGCTCTTAGAAAGTTCCTCATTTGAGATGTGACATTTTGGAAAATGCATAAGACGTAAGACATTTTTGTCCATTTCACATTTCTGTAAAAATGTCACAAGTGAAGAGTGACATCTCATCTGAGGAATAACAAGATCAATAATGGAATAAGATATTTATCAGTATTTAAACCATCAGCCGTCCTGGGTATGACGTTAATCTGCATCCAGTCCTGCATGTGGGCCCTCCAACCTGAAGGGAAAAAACCAGGGGGTTGGTGGCAGAATTGGCACTCCAGCCACCATAAAAAAAAAAAAAAAAACCTCATGCTGTCCCATTCCATCTGAACTAGTGGGGTGCTGCAGCTGCACTGGGGTCCTAATCTGGGATCCTGAGGTGGTTTGTCATGTGGTGAGTGTGACAATGCGCTCTCTCCTCTCTAAACCATCAGCAGAAATGGAAGCTTACAGTGATGGTGACAGCTTTTTAACGTGGTAGGGGAAGGACCAAATGTGAAGAGTAGAATCATCAAGGTCAGTCATTGATGGTACTGAATATCTGCAGATGGAATTTATGGAGTTTGAACGCAAATCTTAAAATTAGCCCATTTGAGAGATCAGGTCAGGTCTGGTTGGGGAGCGGGCACTGATACAGTGCATTGCTACACCCAGCTCACGACAAAACAGCTTGGCATAGGCAGACACACGCAGTCCGCTCCCATCCTCTGCAAATGACGCTCTATCTGCCGCAGCCAGGTGTTACAATAATGAGGGTCCTGCGAGCCGGACCACCCTCGGGGAATCGTGCCACATGGCCGTAGTGCTGTAACTGCTGCTCCCTCACCATGCAGGTCATGTGCTTCTTTTGGGGATCCTTCAATAACTGCAGGTGGCCACTGCCATCTTTTCTAGGAGGTCTGATGCTCTTACTGTTGAACAGCATACAAACAAAAGAATTATTGTGTCTGCCCACTGGGCCGCCCAGAGGTGCAGGTAGGCTGTGATATGGGAGCGGGTCATGCCATTACAAATGAGGAGTTCATAGTAAGTCTTGGTCTGGAAATGGCCACCAGGTGTTATGTGGGCATCCCCTTGGCCTGGTCCAGCCACTTGGCTCCTCAACAGTGAACCTGATGACCTCTGGGTAATAACACAACATGGCCATAGTGCCGTAACTGACACTCCCTCACAATGTGGGTAACACTTCCACTTTAAATTAACGCCATCTTTACCAGCGCCTTTAAAGCCCGCAGTCGCCATCCTGTTTCATTTTACTTTTCCACGTCTCTGTCTCCTATGCCTGTTTGAGGATCATTAACTTGTATTATTATTACTGGATGACAATCTACATGTTGTAGCCTCTCCACTGCCCACCGTTTATGACAGGTTGGCACATATGTACTGTATATCTCATTGTGTACGTGCTGATGATGCCGTTTTGTAAAATTCTGCTCATTTATGGAATCTGTTTAAGGTGTCAGTCACAAGTGATGTCTGTTAAGAGTAAGTCTGCAGCGCTTTTTTTAGTTTGCGGGACAGCGTTTGAAACGAAAAAAGACAGTCAGGCAATTTAATTTTAATGATTTTAATGCCTACTTTTGTGTTTTATTGTTTTATATTTTTTTCAGATATTTATTGATTTATTGTTTGTCACTGCACTGTGAAGCCTGCATAACAATACGAATATCTGTGTGGATTTATCGTATCAGCTCATGTGGTTCAGGGTGGCAGAACTGCTCTTTGCCTCAGGTGACACTGTGCCACGCGCTGGTCCTGTATCAGCCGTACAGTCGTCAGTGAGCTGTGTACATCAGAGCTAAATCAGGCCCAAAGGTTTCTCTCTCACCATCTGGGATGTCATTCTGAGGGTATGTGTGGCCTCGGCACTAACAAAGGGCATTTGCTTGGGGTTTGCTGCACCATTTTAAATACACACGCTTCCTCTACATTTGTCATTATTAGCTTACATTGACTGTGATCTCTTATCATCAAAAGGGTAAGACACACCAGTGTGAACGATAGCAGCTACTAACTGAAGTAACGTATGTGAATTTCCCATTGGGATTAATAAAGTATCTATCTATCTATCTATCTATCTATCTATCTATCTATCTATCTATCTATCTATCTATCTATCTATCTATCTATCTATCTATCTATCTATCTATCTATCTATCTATCTATCTAATACAATGAAATCTGATCATTGACATCAAGGGGGGCTGAAACCACAGCCTTAAATTGTTAAAAGGTAACACATGTAGAAAAACAACAATAAATAAATTAACACTAATAAGAGAAAGAAGTTCTTAAGAAAAAGCTTACTTCATGGCTACTAGAGCGAATCACTCGTTGGTGAGGCCTGCAAATCTAAAAACATTTTAAACAAACTGTTAGTCATCCATTATGAGAGTTTAACAAGAACAATAACAACAACAAATGATAACAGACATAGTAACAATAAAAGTAATAATAACAGACATAATAATAGCAATCACAAAGACTACGGTTCAAATTCTGCTCTCAGTTGTGTCTGTGTGGAGTCTGCATGTTCTCCCCATGTCTGAGTGGCTGCTCCGCTCTCTGTGTGCTTGTCAGACTGACTGGGGAGTCTCAATCAGCCCTGTGAGTGTCGGCGGGTCAGTGCCAGGTGGGTGTCCAATGTAGGGTGGGCTTCAGTGTATGTGTGTCAAGTGCACCTCCAGTGTTGCCAGGGTAGACTCCATCCAGGCCAATATACCCACCCCAGATTGTACCCTGTCCTAAATATGTACAGAATCACAAAAACATGTAGAGGTGAAGCCACGACCAGCCAGGATGTACCCCAACAGGTGTGGTGTAGAACTGGAGATGTCACTTTTAGGGTTCAAGGCTGTAACACCTGAGACGATGACAGCTAATATTTCTTATTATTATCTTATTTCTTCTTCTTCTTCCTCTCTGGCCATCTAACTGTAGCATCAGACTTATCATTAGAGACTTGAAAACAAATCCATGAATAAGGACTCCACTTGTTCTCTTACTGTGTTATTTAAGGGCATTTCCATTTATTCTTACCAACTATTTTTGGTTTGTCATTTATTCATTCTTATACTTATCTATTTCTATCTGTTTTGGTTTTTTTCTTGCAACTTATTAGTAGGAGGAGGAGGAGGAGGATGAGAAGAAGGAGTAGTAATTGTATTAATAAAATCCATTTACTTGGGTTCAGGTTTTTCACGTGCTCATTGTCCGTGGGACCACTGACTTTCCTCACTCATTCCTCCCTCACTAAGCTTACTCAATGAGTCTAAACAAAAGGACAATAATGAACATTTCTAAAAAGAGGCACTAATGTGGGGAGATAGGATTTACCCCAACTGGTAGAGAGTAGACCTGGTGGAGGCACCATTATATTACAAGGCTATAACCATAGGTGCCATCTGTGAGGGATACACAGGCAACTGCCCACCTCCACCACAATAAAGTACCTGTCGTTAATGTCAAAAAGGACCAATGTCCTGGGCTTTCATGGCTCACTCTCCGGATCTCCGGAGAGTCGGTCAGCAAGGCCACAACACTAAATATGGTGGCTTATGTCATAATAATAATAATAATAATGTATCAAAAAAGTGTTCTTAACAGCTCCAGATAGGATTATGGGAAGCCAGAATCTAACCCTTTAGACTAGAACTAGTCCTAGAGAGGGCGCTATTGTCCTTCACATATCCTACAACTTTAATCACCAGTGTGATTTTCTGTGCTCAAGTGTGTTAAGCCGGGAACATCACTTCAAGAGAGGCCCACCGAATTGACAAGCTAATTACAAAAGGGCAGGCTCAGTTATGGGACACCACCTGGTCCAACTGGAGATAGCGATGGATCAGAGAATAAATGACATAACCGAGTTTCATTATGAATAATGCTGCCCATCTTCTCTAATAAACCAGCACTGAGGACTTTTAGAGAAACGTTTAAAGAAATACTACTGGGGCTCCTGCATGCCTATGGCTATGTGCCTGTGTATCACCTATGGGGGGGGTTTAGGGAGGGGTGCGGGGGCTCGCGCTTACCTTCAGCCAAGTCAGATGGTTTCTTCTTTTTCGTAATTCTGGTGTGCACTTGGTGTTGGCAGATGCTGTTAGTATTAGTTATAATATTTGGGACACATAAAGTACTATCTATCTATCTATCTATCTATCTATCTATCTATCTATCTATCTATCTATCTATCTATCTATCTATCTATCTCTCTTATATAGTGCCTTTCATATCTATCTATCTATTAGATAGATATGTGAAAGGCACTATATAATAGATAGATAGATAGATAGATATGTGAAAGGCACTATATAATAGATAGATAGAGATAGATACTTTATTAATCCCAAGGGGAAATTCACAAAAGGCACTATATAATAGATAGATAGTGCCTTTTGTGAATTTCCCCTTGGGATTAATAAAGTATCTATCTCTATCTATCTATTATATAATAGATAGATAGTGCCTTTTGTGAATTTCCCCTTGGGATTAATAAAGTATCTATCTCTATCTATCTATTATATAGTGCCTTTCACATATCTATCTATCTATCTATCTATCTATCTATCTATCTATCTATCTATCTATCTATCTATCTATCTATCTATCTATCTATCTATCTATCTATCTATTATATAGTGCCTTTTATTTCTATCTGTCTGTCTGGTTGCAGTGTGAGTTGCCTGAGAGCTGTAAGTCGAACTGTAAAACATGTACCCTGTGTGCCCAACAACACACCGTCATGCCGCCAGCGTCCTTACCGTGTCTGGAAGACAATTGACAAATACCAAGAAGGCTATCAAAGGCCTCATCCTGCACGTTTGAAAGGTAACTGGAAGACAAGAAGAGGGGATGCACCGTTAGTCGTCTGCACTGTAAAAACCAAAGACAGTTTCAAGAACTTAAAAACGTTCAAGCGTGCATTTACCTGGGCTTTGGAAGAATTGAGAAACTGCATTCAGATTGATCCACTGTCGTGTCGCGTCTCCGCTTCTGTTCTTGTGTCTACCTGCACAGGTTGAGCCGAGTGTAATTTAAGGTTAGCAGAGCCAATAGAAAGAGGCGTGAATAATCTCGAAGGAATCTTTAAAGCCCACTCATATGATGACAGTTACAACATACAGTGGGCGCTAATATTAATTAATTACACGTTGCACACACCGAAACTGCACACTTCTGAACCTGAGCTGAGTGGGGATTATTAAAGAGCTCAGCGTCTGTGTGTCTGAACCGATGAAAGTCATTGCGAGATGAAACTAATCACCTCAAAGATGACACAAAGCTAAGCCCGGCTGTGTGGTTTTTTTACCACATGTTACGTCTGAGTTGATCACTCCTTAAATAACAAGGCTTGCTGTACTTCCATAGAAATCAATTTTATTGAGTGGAAAAAGAGGCCAAAGTGCATTTTGATCTATTACAACAGGAAAGCCAAAGAGCATCAGGAAGAGTTGGGAATGGCACAGACACCCAAAAGTGGACTTGCTGGGCTCTTATGAACCTGGAACATCAGTTAAAGTGTCAGTTTAGGAAGGGAAACAGCCAAGAGGTCAACACCTCTGCAGCACACAAGGAGGTCCGTCCGGCCACAAACAAAGACCCCTACTGTGCCACCTGACAGCACAGCACTTAACATCCCTGCTGCTCCCTGCCCTCGACACCAGCTACACAACCGCAGCAGAAATGCACACCACTCTTTTGAAGAGCATATACGTTGTCACAAGAACTTGGAAATGGTCACTGGGAAAGCAGACCACTCAAAGGGAGGGCTATGTGAGGAACGGTGCTGACTCACATCAACCAGGGATGGCATCAGTGCTGAGCTGGCAGACCAAATTAATATGAGGAGCTTCAGAGCTAGCTGCAGGGGAGCCTATGAAAATGGCAAGCCAATCACAGTACCTTGAATTCCAAATTCAGGAGTGCAAAGCTTGTAGAGATTTACCAAGAACTGGCACCCCATCCTGGGACTGTTCCTGCCCTGCACCACACATTCCTTGCTGGGATTGTTTCCAGCTTCCCCATGACCCTATTCTGCATAACCAGGTTTAGAAATTAAGGGACCGATGGAGTTATATATTTGAATATATATAATTCACTGTATATATACAGTGTGTATATTGTGGACCACTGGGGTCTATACAACCACCCTAAACCTGACACAGACATGCAGGAGATGAGTTGTCACACAGCACACCTTGCTTTTCTCTGCTCCCCAAAGCACAGTCCTCTTTTCCTTTTCTCTTCTCTCTGCCTCCACTCTTCTCCCAGCAACCTTTGTCCACGTCCTCCCGACTCTGGCTCCCCAAATGGAGTGAGGCGGCTTCTCTTATTCTGGTCCTGGGAGTGTTCCAGGTGGTTCATCAAGATTACCTGGAATCACCCCCAAGTGTGGTAGAAGTCCACTATAGGGCTCCACAGCTCCCCCTGCTGGCCCCCATGGAACGCAAAGGGGCTGTACCAAACTCCAGCTGCCAGCATGTCCTGTGGGACTCCGTGGTGCCACAGCCGCCCAGGAGGGCCGCCCTCTAGTGTCACAGGGGATGTATTGCCTCACCGATGCCCTCTCCCCCAGTCCTTCCATTATGTTTTCTAAATAAACAGGATTCTGAGAAATTAATTCCTGCCTTTATTTCTAGTAGGATTGATGACTGTGACGCAGTGTTCACTGATTGTTCAAACCGTTCTTTATACAGCATCCAGTTAATCCAAAATGGTGCTGCAAGAATTATTACAAGAACAAGAAAATACGAATACATAACTCCAGTCCTTTAAATCCTTACACTGGCTCCCCATTAAGTTTACGGCAGATTTCAACATATAAAGCCTTAAATGGCCGATGTCTGGCTTACTTGTCTGAACTTATCATGACTTACAAACCTGAGCGCACATTAAGATCTCAAGATGCCGGTCTGCTTAGGATTCCAAGGATTAATAAAATAACAATGGGAGGTTGAGCCTTTTCTTACAGAACCCCCCTAAACTGTGGAGTGGTCTGCCTGCTACTATAAGAGATGCCCCTTCAGTCTCAGCTTTCAAAGACTCACCACTTCAGTTTAGCATACCCTGACTAGAGCTGCTGATTAATTGTGCAGACTGTCATTAGCATTAAAAAATAAGTAATATAGTTAGAATTTGTTACTAACCCTCACCTATTTTGTTTCTCTTCTCAGTACTCAAATGTGGCACTTGGTGCCACGGCCCACCTGCCAAGTTGCTTTGCTTGCCTAAGATAAAGTCATCCCTGATGGAGGATCGCAGGAATCATGGGGTAGAGGGGTCCTTTCATCGGATTGGCTGGCCCAGAGCTGACTCAGTTGTGGAATGGCCAATAGGGGGAGGCAGCTTGATGGCCGAGGTCTCCAGGACTCTAAACAAATCCAAATTATATTATGGGCTATCATCTACTGTTGAATTCTGTGTATATATATATGTATACGTATTCTGTATATACACACACACGCACACATACACACACACACATATATAAAGTACAATTAAAACAGCACACATCAGTTTTGTTGATTACACAGCAGAGGCAAAGGACACCAGCTTAGGGCACCACCTGGTGGTAACTGCTATCCTTGTCATTCCAAAGGTGAATATCAGTAACAAATAGCAAGACACCAAACCTAATATGAGGGGCGCTCTGCTGCGCATGACTAGGCTGAGCCTCATTTTATATATATATTCTAGCTGTACCCTGTAGCTGCGCCCACATAGTAATGAAACAGGACAAAGTTTAAAAGTCAATAGACATTGGCACTGTATGTGATGGTGTTCAGCTCTGATGGGAAGTGTCCCCCACGTGGGGAGAAAAGCACATGGCCGTAATATCTCAGCTACCCTCTAAAACACTTGTAGCTCTGATCTCTCTCTCTCTCAAAAACGTCAAACATTACTCCTTAACAATCTCTAGACGATAATGTCTGCTGAACAAACAGGTATTGCTAGCTAAGCAGAAGTGAGGTGCACTCCAACACGTGGCGACAGATAGAGCGACTCAAACAGAAGCTGGCGAGTGAGTGAGGAAGGCCCCGCACCCCTGCTCTCAGCCACTCTGTTGGATTTGCATAAATATATCGGTACCGCAAGCGAACTCTGGTACCTAGCACAATAAGAGAAGTCATAAAATCAGCCGGAAAGTTCAAGCAAATTATAGAAAGCAACCAGATCTAAATCCGTTAAGTAATTCTCTTGTGAAAAGCGGAGAGTCATACAGAAAGAACGTGCTTGGACCACGAAATTTAAAAAAAACGCTTCTTAGCGAGCACCTATGGGCCAAGGGTAACCTACATGCCAAATTTCACATCCCTTGAGATCACATCATGATGAGTGAGTCAGTGGTATTTGGCTTTAAATATATATATATATATATATATATATATATATATATATATATATAATATATATATATAAAAAATACACTTACACATAAAAAAAGATACATAGATACACAGCATATAAAATTATTAAATTACATTCTCAAAGCTTGCATAATACATGATAATAATTATAGACAGATTAGAAATTAATTATGTAAGAGATAGAGAGAGAGAAAGATAAAAGTGAAAGGCACTATATAATAGATATATAGAAAGGCGATCTATAATAGACTGATAGATAAAAATGAAAGGCACTATATGATAGATAGATGTGAAAGGCACTATAATATTATGGATATGAAATTCCCCTATAAATACCATAGATAAGACATTAACTGAGAAAAAATACAAGATAAGCAGACCACTTCAATGTAACCTGCTAGGACCCTTTTCATCAAAAGTACAAGACACGTCCATATTGGTGTAACATTGACTTTGTACCCTCAGAAGGATTTGAGGAGATGACGACTGCAGGACTCGCATCAAATGGAACAACAGGAGAGCCACTCACCCCAAGGCAGGGAGTCCTCCTTCTTCTCCTCGGGGTCCGCGTCTGCAATGTCGAGGGAGCTGACAGAAGATCCTTAAGCTCCAGCCCTGCTGTCTCGGTGTATATAACAGAGTAAGAAGCTTGTTTTATTTATTTACTTTTCTGAAGATTTGGCTTTTTGCCTCATGCAGGTTTACATGTGCCTTGGATAATGAACGGGCCTGCAGAGCGGAGGTGTTTCTTACAAGACTGAACACGTCCACACGTAAAAACACTGGTGTACTCTATCCATGATGGAGGGCCCAGTCAAACTGTATGTGGTCTGCGATCAACTAAAAGACTCACCCGTTTGATTTTCTGTTTTCTTTTTCATTTCAATCTGTCCCAACGTGTGCATTCATACTGGCTTAGTCATGAAAAAAAAAGTATGAAAAAAAAAACAAGAAAAATGTGGACATGCCTGGGATTTAATGGTCTGCTTGCATTCTGATCCATGCAGGGAGAGGACTGACAAACACCAGGAACACAAAGGGGATGAGGAGCAAAGCCTGCCATCCATACTTCTGTTAGTAGGATTTTACATTTGGCTGACAGCCTCATCCAGAATCACTGACAAGTGTGGGAAGCACTAAAACTTATAACACATACAGAAAACATCCTCACATTCTTCTTGTTTAATTTTAATATTTGTAAACAGGCGAGTTATGTGAGACACCTAGAAAGACAAATTGAGTCAAAGGGTGGAACTAAACAATTAGTTATTTGGGGTTTAAAAACCCATCTGTTAAATAGATAGATAGGATATGAATGGCTCTATCTATCTATCTATCTATCTATCTATCTATCTATCTATCTATCTATCTATCTATCTATCTATCTATCTATCTATCTATCTATCTATCTATCTATCTATCTATCTATCTATCTATCTATCTATCTATCTATCTTTCATCTATCTATCTATCTATCTATCTATCTATCTATCTATCTATCTATCTATCTATCTATCTATCTATCTATCTATCTATCTATCTATCTATCTATCTATCTATCTTATAGTGCCTTTCATTTCTATCTACTTCTCTATCTTTAGACATTCTAGTGCACATTTAGTCCAGAGTCAAGTCAATAACTCTTTAACGATTGTTTCCTTTATTACTACAAGTGTTAAGAACAGAGGTATATACGGTGACCTCAGAAAATCTTCAGACCCCTCACTTTCTGCACACTTTATTGTCTTGTTGATTTCATTTTAAATGGGTAGATTTGCCAATTTTGCCCGTCAATGTTCATTCGGTGACCCCAGTCTGCACCACAATATAGCGTACAGAATGTTGAGGTCTTTGTCTGAATCCACTGTAGGAGACAGGGCCCTGGAGCTCACTGCTCTTTGAACTTCTGTATTAACGGAGGACAAAACGGAGGCCCACAAGTCAACAGAGACCTCCAGAGTCCTAATTGTGCCCAGAGGTCGCATGGCCCTTTAAGAGAGTTTGCAGGGGTACCTGCGGCCATTAGGGGAGCTGTAGGCGGAGGGTCTATTCCTGTCTGTTACTTAGAAGCTCCTCCAAGAAAGAAGGGAGACCAGAAAAGGAGAGGAGGTAGAAGGAGCTTACAGGAGGAGGATAACGAGGCACAAAAAGATGGGAAATAGAAATGGCTTCGTACTGTAGGGTTGAGCCCTGCTCTTTTAGGCCCCTTTAAGCTGCAGGCTTGCTGTGTTGTCCCCTATTTAGTCCCCAGTGGTCCTCGATTCCCTTCACCTTCTTGTGATTTGCAGTGTTTTTCCTTTATAATAATCTTCCTTTGGCCTTCTTGATTTTATTTTAGGTTTGGGGTCAGCGCCCCCTGCAGGCCACCAACTGGTGTGTCACTTTAACCATTTTACACTCTGCCACCGTGGTACCCGGATCTCTGGCACATCTTCGTCTGGCCCTTTATGACCCTGAATGATTGCCACATGAGCTCTCGGAGTTGTCGAAATCAATGGCAGGCCTACGGAGGATCAGTCCATTAATCTGACTTGAGAACAGGAATGAGGGGCTTAGCAGGTATTGACACACAGGGCGGGTCACCTCAATGTTAAGGGAGAAACTTTAACACTCAGACCACAAAACATCAAGAAAACAATTAAAAAGATAAAACAGCTGGGAAGAAGAAAAAGAACAGGGCTGGGAAAAAGTATTTGCCCCCTTCCTAATATTCTTTGTTTTTGCAAATCTCACACAATGGAAGGCTGCAAAACCTACAGACAAAGTGCACCGTTAAAGAAGGGGAAGTGAGCAAATACACAAAACAGATTTTAAATCATAATTCTCATCGTTCAGATACCACGTGAATAACAGTTCCCCCCATCGCTTCAAAACTTGGTGGCAGTACCTTTACCAGCACAAATGTCCATTAAACTTCTCCTATAATTTGCTCCCAGTATTTCACATTACTATGCCAGATTCTGACATATTGATATGATGGTCAGATGCTGATTTCATAATATGTGGTGTGGGCAAAGCGACCGTCCCCGCCGGGGCTCGGCCAGGCGGGAGAGAATGTCGGTTTTGGTGTGTGCAGCCCCGGGTATGGTGGCGAACATCTAAAGCAAAAACCTGTAAGCTAATAGACCACCGAGTGAGCTGGGCGTTCGTCTCCTGTCCGTACAGCCATTGCAGCAGGGCAGGGTGTGGTCATTCACCAAGGTAAACCGTCGCCCCCAGAGATAGTAACGGAGGGTCTCCACCGCCCACTTAATCACCAATGGTCGAAAAATTATGCTGATTAGGTAGCAGCTTTCTGCTGAGAAACGTGATGGGGGTGTTCTTCCCCCACAAAACATTGCGAGAGCACCGCTCCTAAACCGAAAGCATTAGCATCCGTTTGCAGAATAAATTCCTTCAAAAAGTCAGGATTGCACAGAACCAGGAATTAGGATAAAGCGGCTTTTAGGTCCGAGAAGGCTCTGTCGCAGGCGTCAGTCCAGTCCGATGCACAAAGTTAGGAATGAATCGCCTGTAATACCCCGTGAGCCCAATGAAGGCACGGACCTGCCTTTGTATTTCGGGATGGGGATATACAAGCTCCTCCTCCAGCTTGTCCATTTGAGGCCTGAGCAAACCCTTCCTCATGTAATATCCCAGATAGTGGGATTTCGACATACCCAGCCTGCACTTCTTAGGGTTGGCCGTCAACCCTGCCAGCCCTAAACTGTCAAGACGGACAAGATGAGACTCCCAGTCATTACTGAAAATGACCACATTGTCAAGATACGCCAAATGGGGAAGCAGGATCTGGTTCATTTTTTGCTGAAAGGTCAATGGTGTACCATGGAGAGCAAGTGCCATAAATTCAATCAACCCATCAGGAGTGGTGAACGCAGTTCACTCGCAGCTGGACTCCTCCAAGGGCACTTGCCAATAGCCTGTCATGAGGCCTAGGGTATAAATATATGAGGCCTGCCCGAGCTTCTCCAATAGCTCACCCACACATGGCATCAGGTATGCATCAAATTTGGAAATCTGGTTAAAACACCTAAAATCAATATAGAATTGAACTGAACCGTTGGGCTTTGAGACAAGTACAATTGGGCTTTGCCACTCGACGAATCACACCGAACTGGAACATCCGCTCCACTCTTCGCGTATCACCTTCCTTGTTGCCTCTGATAGGCGATACGGAGACACCTGTGCAGTAACACTGGGTGCAGTTACAATCTTGTGTTCTGCAATTGTTGCCCGGCCAGGCACGGTCAAAAAGACGTTGGAGTTCCTCTCGATCACCGATAGCAATTATGCTTTCTGAGTGTCAATTAAATCCTCACCTATAGCAACTTCCGTCTGAGGGACCGCTGCGGACGTGACCATGACCATCCATCCATCCATTATCCAACCCGCTATATCCTAACTACAGGGTCACGGGGGTCTGCTGGAGCCAATCCCAGCCAACACAGGGTGCAAGGCAGGAAACAAGTGACCATGACCTCGCACAGTTAATATGCAAAACCTGCACGGGCTTCCAACGCTCTGGAATCCTAACTTTATAATTCACGGGGGATATATGCTCTTTGATGACTGAAATTTATGTGGATCTGATGGAATCAACACCAGCACCCGATCCCCCTTCTTAAACTCGTCGTAATGACGTTTCTGCACCCCTGCATTTCTGCTCACGCCAAAGATGTTCCACCACAATAGCGGACAGCCTGGAAATCTGTTCCTGATGAGACCCTTTGTGATGAAATGCTACGGAACGATGTCCACTTGCTGCTGAATCGGACCCGCAGACTAAAAAGAGCACAAACTACCTGGTAACAATGGGGCTACACAGGCTTAACCCCGATTTCGATCCAGTCAGCACAGACCTCCAGGGTGACACCATTGTGGAAACACCATAATGTGGACTGCACACAGCAGCTGCTTTCACTGTCATCAACCGGGACATCTGGCTTGGGGGTGCCATCTCCCACCTGCGTAAACCATGACCATCGGTCTGGCCCAGGTATGCGGCTCGCAAGTGTACCCCAAGATGTTAAAGGAGGACAATTTTAAGGTCTCTATTATGTTGGCCTTATGGGAATTCTCTGCACTGTTGGACTCTGGTAGTGACATCTACGTAATCCGCAGCGACTTGCTCTGGCAGACCCCTTATAAGACCACAGACAAAGTGAAAACCCGCTGCGTCCATGGGGATATTAAAACGTATGAGACAATATTACTCACTCTGAAATTTAAAGGGAAGAACTTTAAGGTTTGGACCGCCGTATCAGACACCCAACTTCTGGTACCATGTGACACGGGAGTCACTGTCTTGCACCCCAAAACATGAGGCTCAGTGTCAGTACTTTAGCAAAACCAGCTTTATTCAACTTGAAATACGAACAGCAGGGTTATTTATTGCAGCGGGAGCTCCAACTCTGCAACCGAAACGAGTTTACTTCAAACACCAGGCTGTGGGCTTCAGACGCGGCCCAAGAACAAAATCAGCCTGGCCGACATAGCTTGGCCTGCATGGCCTGATCAGACCAAAGTGAAATCAATAAATAAATAAACAGATAAATACAGACTGCGGTGGGTTGGCACCCTGCCCAGGATTGGTTCCTGCCTTGTGCCCTGTGTTGGCTGGGATTGGCTCCAACAGACCCCCGTGACCCTGTGTTCGGATTCAGCAGGTTAGAAAATGGATTGATGGATGGATGGATAAATACAGAGTATATATATATATATAAAAGAGTTCAGAGTATATATATATAAAAGAGTTCAGAAACCTCACAGTATATATAGATGTTGATAGATCTTGTGACCACCAGGGAGCGCCACAGAGCTCCAAACACCAGACACAACTCAACTAAACTCAATTTCTTGTGACATAAAAGGTTGTTTGATTTGTAATCCTATCTTAATAAAGTTCAGTCAGTCCAGCACAATAAATAACATACAATTAGGGGGGCTGGAGTTCTTTGTTTTGTGAGGTTTTGCTTTTTCTCTGTTTTCCTTTCTTATTATTTTCCTGTTTTTTTATATTTTGAAATAATTTGTTATATAAATTTTGTAGCTGCATTTTCCCAAAGCTTCTAAAATTCTGCAGCTCTAACTCAAAAAAATGGGATTCACCAAAGGCCTGACGTGCAGAAATGATTCCACAGACAAAATATCTTCGTTTTTAAAAGTTTAGTTAAGTTTCAAAGTAAAACATCCATCCATCCATCCATTTTCCAACCCGCTGAATCCGAACACAGGGTCACGGGGGTCTGCTGGAGCCAATCCCATCCAACACAGGGCACAAGGCAGGAACCAATCCCAGGCAGGGTGCCAACCCACCGCAGGACACACACAAACACACCCACACACCAAGCACACACTAGGGCCAATTTAGAATCGCCAATCCACCTAACCTGCATGTCTTTGGACTGTGGGAGGAAACCGGAGCGCCCGGAGGAAACCCACGCAGACACGGGGAGAACATGCAAACTCCACGCAGGGAGGACCCGGGAAGCGAACCCAGGTCCCCAGGTCTCCCAAATGCGAGGCAGCAGCGCTACCCAAAGTAAAACAGTTCACACAAAAAAGAAAATTAAAATAGCAAAAAAAAAAAAAAGAAAAAATTATAATAAGAAAAATGTAGTTCTAAGCTTAATCTTGTTACATCTTAAATCGTTACTAATTACTTATAATTTCTGAACCATTTCAAAACGGTCAGAAAACTGTATGCTTATCCCATTTCTAACTTAAAATGAGTTTATCAAGTCCCTCTTTACTGGGACCTGTTCTAAACAACAACTAGAGCTTATAAACTCACTATTTCTCAGTTATAGTAAGAAGATTCTATATCTTGCTAACTTATAGGGGGAAAAGACTATACCATTGTCTATGACTATGGAAGAAATTCTA
The DNA here is from genome assembly GCF_900747795.2 of Erpetoichthys calabaricus. Classification (NCBI taxonomy): domain Eukaryota; kingdom Metazoa; phylum Chordata; class Cladistia; order Polypteriformes; family Polypteridae; genus Erpetoichthys; species Erpetoichthys calabaricus. Next base: position 250,429,573 of record NC_041398.2, read on the forward strand.
TTCTATTCTATTCTATTCAAAAAAAGCAAACATTAATATATAATATAACTCAAAACTTTAACTTTCTAAGATTGGCTCTTACACATTTTTTAAATTGTATCTGCTTGATATTTCTTTCTTAAAATAAAATTTATTAACAAAGAAAAAGACATTTGGCACACATACCCTGGGTCAGGAAACTAAGCTCTGTAAGCGGGTGCCTTTAGCAGTTAACTTGCTGAACTCTCTGTTGGCTTGACAGGCTGCCCATATATTATGATGATGGTGATGGTGGTGGTGTTGACATCTCTCCCTACAAACAAAACAAATCCCAGACAAAACTTAATAACATTTAATCTTTTCCTGCTTGTCATTTATTCCGTGGATTAAAATCAGCACAGCTCCACCTCTAAGATCTTTATTTTAATTTCCTTGATTGCTGCACAGTAAGTAACCTGTTTGGAAATCTAAGAATTTGGCTGCTTTTGCCTTTCTGGATTTGACTCTTGCTTGGTTTCTGTTTGAGTCCTTATCTCCTCTTCTTTTGGGTCTGCACGCTTCTTTACTTTTCAGCTGCTTGTGGAGGATTTTCTCTCTTTGGTCTCATCAGACTGAGAACTTGGACATGCGATACAATGGTTCAAGTTTGGGAGCGCGGTGTGGAGATGCAGCACCTTTCACCATGACTGCAAGACCACTCATCTGAAACGAGTTTACTTCAAACAACAGGCTGTAGGCTTCAGACGCGGCCCAAGAACAAAATCAGCCTGGCCGACATAGCTTGGCCTGCATAGCCTGAATCAGACTAAAGTGAAATAAAGAAATAGATATATATGAATTAAATTATATATATATATATATATATATATATATATCCATCCATCCATTTTCCAACCCGCTGAATCCGAACAAAGGGTCACAGGGGTCTGCTGGAGCCAATCCCAGCCAACACAGGGCACAAGGCAGGGAACCAATCCCAGGCAGGGTGCCAACCTACCGCAGGACACACACAAACACACCAAGCACACACTAGGGCCAATTTAGAATCGCCACTCCACCTAACCTGCATGTCTTTGGACTGTGGGAGGAAACCGGAGTGCCTGGAGGAAACCCACGCAGACACGGGGAGAACATGCAAACTCCACGCAGGGAGGACCCGGGAAGGGAACCCGGGTCTCCTAACTGCAAGGCAGCAGCGCTACCACTGCGCCACCGTGCCGCCCATATATATATATATATATATATATATATATATATATATATATATATATATACACACACATACATATATATATTATTGTGATGCCAAACCTGGATACAGACACAATACACAGTTTGCACATATCACCAGCAGCACAACAGTCCCTTCTTACCAGCAGTCCTTCTCCCTCCACTCCTCCTCAGGTTTTGCCCTCTTCCTCCCAACTCTCGCCCCTGAATGGTGGGGACTGGTTCCCTTTATTGGGCACCCAGAAGGACTCCAGGTGCCCAACGAGCTTCCTCCAGCCACACTTCCGGGTGTGGCAGAAGTATGGCCATATAATGCCCTGGAAATGTCCATGTGCCCCCTGGTGGTGGCCACGGGCTCCAACAGGGTTGAGCTCCCATCCTCGTGGCCCCACTGGAAACCAAGGGGGCTCCCCTCAGTTGGCCCGGAGGAGAAACTATTCTGAAAATACTCTCTCCCCCGGTCCTTCCCACATTCCAGCTAGATAAAGGGTCTGCACTATATATATATATATATATATATATATATATATATATATATATATATATATATATATATATATATATATATACAGTATATGCATTCTATGTATTTCTATACATATTGTACAGCTCTACAAACACAAACACAGACAGGCACAGAGACACACAAGTACAAAAGCAGCACACTATTTACTTCCTTTCCTTTGGGGAAAACATCTTTCCCGTTCCCCTCAAGTACAACACAGTCCCACAATACTCCTCAAACTTCTTTCTTTCTTTCTTTCTTTCTTTCTTTCTTTCTTTCTTTCTTTCTCGCTCTCTCTCGTTCTCTTCTCTTCTCTGCCACCTCCACTCCTCTCCATGCAAGCGGTGTCCTCCACCTCCCGACTCTGGCTCCTTGAAACGGAGTGAGGCGGCCTCCTTTATTCAGCCACCCAGAAGTGCTCCAGGTGCTCTGTGATCCTCTTCTGGCAGGTGTGGCAGAATTGCTGGAGTCCAGGGCTCCGGAACTGTCCAGGTTCCCCCTAATGGTGGCCACTTCCAAGCTCCCAGCCTGTGGCCCCAATGCAATTCAGGGGGGCTGCCCTCTTGTTTTCTGGGGGAGGTATTGCCATGAACATGTCCTCTCCCCAGATCCTTCCAACACATAGGTTTCCCAGCCAGGTAAGTGGCCCAGCAGTCTGCCACAATATATATATATATATATTGTCAAACACATGCGAGTAGGAGGCAGCTAAAGGGCTTGAGTAATGGTAATACCATATCAGACCAGGGGGTGGAGGTGTGCACTGACTGTCTTTCTCAGTTCCTTGCAGACCATTCCCAAGAAATCCCACCAGGTTCAAGCGCCTTTTATGACACCACTTGCGGTTCTGGGGCCTTTGACGATGTCACTTCCGGACACAATGACATCACTTCCTCTCCGGGCCTTTAAAGCCACCATCTCATCTCCAATCTGGCAGTTCTGTTTTGGACTCAGTCTTGTGAACATCTCTGTTCAATTATTTTCAAACTTTTGCAGCCAGCCAGGATATAATATACAGGTGGCTGCCCCAAACCTTTATAATGTCTGGAGTGGATTCCTTGTCAATATATATATATATATATATATATATTATATATATTGTCACACACATGCGCATGGGAGGCAGCTAAAGGGCTCGAGGGAAGACAGTTCTGAGGCATGCCGAGATGTGGCAGAGTGCACTGATTCTTTTTTTCCCTTGCCTGTAGACCATTCCCGGGAGATCTCACCTGGCTCTCATGACGTCACTTCCGGGACCGAGCCAATGGAAGAAGACCTTACCAGCTCCGGCCCCTGTGATGTCACCTCCGGGCTTGAACCAATGGCAGATGATCCAGAGCCAGACCCATATGACCTCACTTCCTGTCCTCCCCTTTAAAAGTCTAACCGTTTCCTCTATGTGTCAGTCTTGTTGTGGACTCTGTTGTATGCACATCAGTGCTCTATATTTGCATTTTTAACGTTGCAGCCAGGATACCTCATTATACGGGTGGCTACCCCAAACCTTTATCTGTGTGATGTCTCATTATTGCGACAATATATATATATATATATATATAATATATATATTGTCACACTCATACGATTAGGAGGCAGCTAAAGGGCTTAAGTAACGGTAATACTATGCCAGACCAGGGGGTGACAGAGTGTGCTGACTTTCTCTCTCAGTCTCTTGCAGACCATTTTCGGGAAATCCCATTGGGTTCCGGCGCCACTGATGACGTCACTTCCGGTCCTGAAGACGTCACTTCCAGTTCCGGCCTGGATGACGTCATTTCCTCTCCAAACCTTCTTACCTTCACTTGAGCAGTTCTGTTTTTCAAACCTTTTGCAGCCAGGAACATATTATATAGGTGGCTGCCCCAAACCTTTGTGACTGTCTGGAGTCAATTTTGTTACAGTGGCGTAGCCAGCAGGATAATGCATACCCTGAAGAAAACGGACAGGACCTGAAAAATACTCAGGTGGGAAAGTACCGGGGCTGAGTTTCTGGGTGGACGGCTAGTCTGGCGTTCGGGTGTAACTCAGAACAGGCTTCGCTTTCTATATATACACCCGGGCTAAAATATAACCACAGGGGGAATATGGAAGAGACTTACAGATGTGGGCTGGTTCCTGTGGATGAAATGAAGGGGGCTCATTATGTTCTCTCGGAGGAGAGAGCTGAGCCGCCCGTTGAGGTTAAGACCTCAGAAAAAAACGGGCTGTCCCCAGACCAGCAAGCTAGAAAATTAATGACTTGGGAGTATAACTCCCAAAAGAAACTCAGAGAACAGGCAGAGGCTCTGTGGGAGCAGGTGGCACAATGGCTAAGGCCATTTGAGCTGAACACATTTCAGGTGGCCTGCTTTTTACTATTAAAGAGTCTCCCCGCTAACTTAGCCCAGCCGGTCTGGGGAAACTTCCACAGCATGAGCGAGCTCCTCGGGCTCCTCGAAAGAATAAAATCAGCCTCACTATCTGGAAGAGCAGAACGGTTCTCTAGTGGGTTACGTGGGGATTATGTCCCACTTAGCCGGTTCCTTTCATGTGCTCCGAAGCCTGTTTTGAAGTTCCCGGGCCATCGGATGCACAACCTTCCTGGAGATGAGGTGGAATGCAGGTGGAGGGGTGGGGGGGCGGTTTATGTGCACTTACCAACCCCCTGACGCTATCCCATAGGGTATTGTAGTCGTTAATGGATTTAAAGTCAAGGCACTCTTTGACTCAGGTGCAACATCTCCATTGTTGATTGCCGATATGTATTACTGCGACAGTGGATAAAGGGAAAGACCAGTATTAAATATATACACGGAGAAATCCGAAAATACAAAACCGCCCAGAGTTTCATCTGTCAGGGAGGATCGCTGAGAAAAATCCCCGTTGATTCTGGGGTGGGACTGGTCTGAAAATAAATGCGGTATGCTTTTGACTACTCCCGAACGAAGCTTAGGCCTAGTTATAGACGGGGATGACCTGACTCAAGCTGTCTCCACGCCATGTAATCAGCCGGCCGTGAGAGATACGGAAACCCAAGAAAGGGCCGAGGAGATCCCCGGACCGTCGCAGGCAGATACATTATCAACTCGCACCTCAACAAGCCAGGATGATGCTCCACCCCTTAAGGTCAGACCGGACCCGCTCTCAGTTTCAGTTTAGAGAAACGCCGGCTTCTTTCAAATGGGAGCAGTGGAATGATGACTTCCTGAAATTTGCGAAAAATGCAGTCGTGCTTGTCAATGGCTAACGCACTCATCAACCCATGCCACAGGGTACTCATTTTGTGATTATTATAGCGGAACGTTGGGGTGGGGGGGTGAGAAAACTGTTGCTAATCCCACGAACCTACTGGCGGCAGGTCTGTGTGTTGGCACATGCTCATCTCCTGGGAGGCCATTTGGGCACCAAAAAAACACTGGAGTGAATTAAGCTCCGATTTTACTGGCCAGGAATTAATGAGGGGGTTCGCTGTTTTTGTGTCTCTTGTCCCGAGTGTCAATTACGGCAAATTCCTAGGAGGGACCGCGCTCCTCTCATTCCCCTTCCCTTGATTGATGTTCCTTTTGAACGTATTGGGGTCGATATCGTAGGACCCCTGGAGCCCTCAGCCCGAGGACATAAGTACATATTAGTCCTTGTGGATTATGCTACTCGATCTCCTGAGGCTGCTACAGCTACATCTAAGGCAATCGCACGGGAATTAGTGGGGGTCTTTGTGCATGTCGGAATCCCTAAAGAAGTCCTTACGGATCAAGGGACGCCTTTCACCTCAGAAACATTCGTGAAAACTGCCAAATTACTTAAAATAAAGCACTTAAGGACTGCGGTGTATCATCCTCAAACCGACAGTCTTGTAGAGAGGTTTAATCAGACTCTCAAACAAATGCTTCGCATGGTGGTAAGCAGGGATGGGATTCTCACCATTTGAATTATTATATGGACAACAACCCAGGGGAATATTGGATATTTTAAAAGAAGGATGGGAAGGAGAGGCTCTTCCCTCTACTAATATATTAGAATATATCGCACAATTACGCGATAGATTTGGAAAAATTAGACCGATCTTAAAATGTCGCATGCAGGAGGTGCAAGCAGCACAGGCCTGCTATTATGACCATGGCACCACCCTCCGAGAATTCCAACTGGGGGATCGGGTCATGGTCTTGGTTCCAACCTCTCATTCCAAACTATTTGCCCACTGGCAAGGACCTTACGAAATTAAGGAGAGAAAAGAACTCGTCAATTATTTGGTGAAACAGCCCAATCGTCGACCGAGGGAGCAGATTTATCATGTGAACTTGCTGAAGCCGTGAAAGGAAAGGGATCCAGATCAGCCCCGCCCATTCTTTACTCAATCTACCATCCTTAATTTCGGGCCAGAGCTATATTCCAGACAGAGACAGGAGCTGGAAACAGCTATCCTTACCGTCCACGAGGTTGTGAGCGAGAAATCTGGACGGACCCCTCTGATTACGAGTGACATTGTGACCGAACCTGGGGTTGTCGTTCGAGAGCGTCCCTATCGACTACCTGAAGCAAATAAAGTTGAGGTGGAACTTGAAATCAAACGCTTGCTGGACCTAGGTGTGATAGAGGAAAGTTATAGTCCCTGGTCCAGTCCCATTGTATTGGTTTCTAAGCCTGACGGAAGTTGGAGGTTTTGCAATGACTTCCATCAGCTTAATCAAGTCTCCCAATTCGATGCTTATCCAATGCCTCGAGTGGACGACCTCCTCAAGAGGCTCGGACAAGCCCAATTCTTGACCACACTTTACATGACGAAGTGGTGTTGGCAGATTCCTTTAACGGACTCTGCAAAGGCCAAGACCGCATTCAGTACCCCTAGTGGACACTGACAGTATCGCGTCCTTCCATTCGGGTTACACGGGGCACCTGCAACTTTTCAGCGACTGGTGGATAGAGTGCTCCACCCCCATAATGCGTATAGTGCTGCCTACCTGGATGACGTCATCATCTACCCCAGCACATGGAAGGAACACGTACAGCTGGTCACTGCAGTGCTTCGGACACTGGGAAAAGCTGGACTTCGGTTTAATCCGAAGAAATGTTTCTTTGGATTGAACGAAGCTAATATTTGGGCTACCTGGTGGGTCGGGGTTCTGTTAAACCACAGTGTTCAAAGATCGAAGCCATAGTACACTGGCCGTGTCCGCGAACCAAGAGACGGGTCCAAGCCTTTCTCGGACTAGCCGGGTATTACTGCCGGTTTGTACCTCGGTTTTCGGAGAGAGTGCCACCCTTGACGAATTGAACAAGGAAGAGGGTTCCGAATTATGTGGTATGGGATGATACGACAGAGGCTGCATTTAGTGACTTAAAACAGGCCCTTATGTCAGCACCAGTGTTGAAAGCTCCTAATTTTTCTCTTCCTTTCATTCTCCAGACCAACGCTTTGGACACAGGCCTGGGTGCAGAGCTGAGAAAAAACGCTGATGGTGTTGAACACCCCGACATATACCGCCATTTATACGGCGGTGAAATGAGCAGCACTTGCAATTAAATGGGTGATTACGCAGTTGCGGTACTACCTCTTGGTTCAGGAATTCACTCTCGTGACGAATCAAGCGCCCTTATAGTGGATGGCCCTACACAAGGAGTCGAATCCTCGAGTCACTAGGTGGTTTCTTGATCTTCAACCATATAAGGATTCGCTTGTTCATCGTAGGGGCTCCCTCCATTACAACGCCGATGCTCTTTCTCGTTCTCACGACCTCTCAGTGCAGGACGCCCAACCCGGTGGGGGGGGGGGCCTTGTCACACACTTGTGATTAGGAGGCAGCTAAAGGGCTTAAGTAACGGTAATACTATGCCAGACCAGGGGGTGGTAGAGTATGCTGATTGTCTCTCTCAGTCTCTTGCAGACCATTCTCGGGAAATCCCATCCCAAAGTGATGACATCACTTCCAAGTTCAAAGTTTTAAAGCCCACCTAAAAGTACCAGTGAATGCCATCAAGAGCTGACTTCTTTTTAATTCAAGATGGTGCCCCACCTCATTTCCACTTGGAGGTCCGGCGATACCGGAATGACACCATTCCAGTATGATGGACTGGAGGAGGTGGACTACAAGATCTTGCTCATCGTCTTTGGCCTCCCAGATCTCCAGACCTTACCGCCTGGGATTTTTATCTATGGGGGTACATTAAAGAAAAAGTGTTTGTTCCACCTGTGCCTGCTAATCTTCAAAATTGAGGAAGCTGTGAATTCAGTAACTGGGGACCAGTAGAGTCGTGTATGGTAAGAAATGGTCTACTGTTTTGAGTTTGTCGGGCTATACGTGGTGCTCATGTTGAGTGCATGCAACCCCAAGGACCACAGGACCAAACTTTGAACTTTCCCCTATCCAGTGATGTGTGGAATGTGTTTCTGTCTTATACAGTTTGTTAGAGATACATTTTTGAAATCTGCTCTTTCATTTTGAATAGCCCTGTATATATCAACAAACATCTAAGCTTTTGTTTCAAATTCCCATCACTATGACTTCTTGATTTGCCTGAGATGAAATCTGGTTTTGATTCTCTGCTTGCCTTACATTTTCTCTTCTGGTCATCTCTTTAGACCTTGGTAGCCATTCTTGTAGTGGCCACAACTTGCATTAACCCTCCAGGGATACACAACATGCTCAATGGTTTCTTAGAATATTAAAACAATCTGGACGAGAATGGGCTATTCAGCTCAACAAATCTCGTTAGTCCTGTCCACTGAATTCTTCTAAAATAACATCAAGTTGAGTATTGAGGGTCCCTAAAGTCCTGCTGTCCACCACACTACATGGTCACCTATTATTCCACTTGCCTGTAGAAAAACAACCTAATGTTTGTGTGACATTCACCCTTCACAAGATTCCAACAGTGTCCCCATGCTCTTGATGAACTCATTTTCAAGTCACCGTCTCGACCCACCTGACTAATTCCCTTCATAATTTTAAACCCATCACTCAGGTCACCTCTTCATCTCTGTGAAGGCTCAGCTCTTTTAGTCTTCCCTCATAATTCACACCCTCTAGTCCTGAATCAGCCAAGTCTCTCTTCTCTGGACCTTTTCTTCTGCTGCTATGTCCTTTTTGTAGACCAGAACTGCACCTACTACTCCAGATGAGGCCTCACCAGTGTGTTATAAAGCTTGAGCAGAACCTCCTGTGACTTGTACTCCACACATCAAGGCGCTATATAACCTGACATTCTGTTAGCTTTCTTAATGGCTTGTCTGTCAGTTGATATTGTCGAGTCCACTATGACTCCTAAATCCTTCTCATAGGGTGGACTCTCGATTTTCAGACCTGCCATTGTTTATTCAAACCTCACATTTTCACTTGATATGTGTCACACTTTACATTTACTGACATTAAATTTTCTTTTGTTTAAACTGTAAAGGCTCAGCTCTTTTACTCTTTCCTCATAACTCATCTCCTGTACCCCTGTAATCAGCCTGGTCGCTCTTCTCTGGACCTTTTCTTCTGCTGTTTTGGTCCTTTTTGTAGACCAAAACTGCCCACCGTACTCCAGATGAGGCCTCACCAGTGTGTTATAAAGCTTGAGCAGAACCTCCTTGGACTTGTACTCCACACATCAAGGCGCTATATAACCTGACGTTCTGTGAGCCTTCTTCGTGGTTTGTCTGTCAGTTGATATTGTCGAGTCCACTATGACTGCTAAATCCTTCTCATAGGGTGGACCTCCCATGTTGTATTCAAACCTCACATTTTAATTTCCTCTGTGTTCCACTTTAGCAGCAGCCAACCAACCTGCACTTCAGAGGAGGTCACCCACCTTAAACTCAGCCTGTTCGGGCCCTGCTGGGACTTGGATGGGAGACCAACTAGGAAAAGCTTGGGTTGCTGCTGGAAGAGGTGATGGTGAGGCCAGTAGGGGGCGCTTACCCTGTGGTCTGAATGTGGATCTGAACACCCCTGTGAAGAGACGGGGACACTGGGCTGTAAAAATGGTGCCATCCTTCGGATGAGACGTAAAACTGAGGTCCTGACTCTCTGTGGTCATAAAAGATCTTCATAAAAAGTAATAATATTAATAATAATAATGCATTTTATTTATAGGGGCACTTTACATTAGCAGTAAATCTCAAAGTGCAATATAAAAAGATTAAACAAAGGCAAGGCAAGATAAAAACACAGAATAAAGCAACAATAATTATAGCATTCTTGTTAATATGCTTTCCTAAATAGAAAAGACTTTTTAAAAACGTAGGGTGTATCCTGATGTTCTGGCTAAATTGTCCACCATGGCCTAGTCATTCTACCCCCCCACCCCCCACCCCAGTCATCCCCAGTCTCTGATTGGCTCTCACCAATTAATAGCTAACGTGTGGTGAGTGTATTGGAGCTAAAATGGCTGCCGTCACATCATGCAGGTGGACATTACACATTAGTGGTGGCTGAAGTGGCTCTCCACTGAATGAAGTGCTTTCATTAGTGAGAAAAGCGTGAGATAAATGGAATTATTATTATTATTCTTACGGCGGCACGGTGGTGCAGTGGTAGCGCTGCTGCCTCGCAGTTAGGAGACCTGGGTTTGCTTCCCGGGTCCTCCCTAAGTGGAGTTTGCATGTTCTCCCCGTGTCTACGTGGGTTTCCTCCCACAGTCCAAAGACATGCAGGTTAGGTGCATTGGTGATCCGAAAATTGTCCCTAGTGAGTGTGCTTGGTGTGTGTGTGTGCCCTGCGGTGGGCTGGTGCCCTGCCTCGGGTTTGTTTCCTGCCTTGCGCCCTGTGTTGGTTAGGATTGGCTCCTGCAGACCCCCGTGACCCTGTACTTAGGATATAGCAGGTTGAATAATGGATGGATGGATTATTATTATTATATTTGCTGACATTAATTTCATCGCCCACAAATGTGTCCAAGTCCCTGTGTGATGATTGTGCACACAACCTGCTGAACGTTCTGCCAGTCTAGTTAGCTTCTCTTCCAAGTAGCCCCTGTGCTTTTTGACTGCTGATTAACATTTATCCCTTTTTGCTTGAGGCTCCTCAACTCCATTTTGGATTTTCCTGGTTTTTAAGTTTGACCCTGCCTGTCTTTGTTCAGTGCCTTTTGGTTAACCTGAGTTATCTCACAGTAATGTGAATTTCCCCTTAGGATTAATAACGTATCTATCTATCTATCTATCTATCTATCTATCTATCTATCTATCTATCTATCTATCTATCTATCTATCTATCTATCTATCTATCTATCTATCTATCTATCTATCTATCTATCTATCTATCTATCTATCTATCTATCTATCTATTATATAGTGTCTTTCTATCTATCTATCTATCTATCTATCTATCTATCTATCTATCTATCTATCTATCTATCTATCTATCTATCTATCTATCTATCTATCTATCTATCTATCTATCTATCTATCCTTCTATCTATCTATCTATCTATCTATCTATCTATCTATCTATCTATCTATCTATCTATCTATCTATCTATCTATCTATCTATCTATCTATCTATCTATCTATCTATCTAATCCTTGGACAGTCAACATATTGCAGCTTAGTGGGGTTACTGGAACTCGTCATGCTGGTTATGGACTGGTCTGCTTTAACACCCTAAGGTTGACAGACACACAGAGAAGGACATCCGCATTTAAGCACCAATTATGAGTGACACCCACACTGCCTGTCACCCCTCAGGACTCCACATAGGTGCTCACTAGCTTTAGTGTGTCCCCTTGGACTCCCTGAGCTGGATCTATAATGGACATATACAGGCTGAGACACCTTCATGGTGTTGATGTACATAACTGAGACCTCACGGCTACCTGGGTCCCTGGACACCTGGAGATTGAGCAACACCTGGCAAGGACATGAGTTATTCTGAACAGTCAGCATGGGGTCAGAAGAGGGAGGTCGTGTTTTACTAACATGCTGGAATTCTATGAGGAGACAATAAAAGGATACGACCAAAGTGGAGGAAATGAGATTATTGATGTGGACTTTCAGAAAGCATTTGATAAGGTGCCACCTGAGAGGGTGGGCATCAAATTAAAAGAAGTGGCAGTTCAGAGTGTGGTTTTTAGATGGGTGCAGAATTGGCTCAGGCACAGGAAGCAGAGGGTGATGGTGCGAGGAACCTCATCAGAACTGGCTGATGTTAACAGTGGTTACCAGCAGGGGGCAGTATGGGGGGTCGCTGCTATTTTAAATATCTATAAATGATTTAGACAGGAGGGCGGCACAGTGGCGCAGTGGGTAGCGCTGCTGCCTCGCAGTTGGGAGACCTGGGGACCTTGGTTCACTTCCCGGGTCCTCCCTGCGTGAAGTTTGCCTGTTCTCCCCATGTCTGCGCTCTGGTTTCCTCCCACAGTCCAAAGGTTAGGTGGATTGGCAATTCTAAATTGGCGCTAGTGTGTGCTTGGTGTGTGTGTGGGTGTGTTTGTGTGTGTCCTGCGGTGGGTTGGCACCCTGCCCGGGATTGATTCCTGCCTTGTGCCCTGTGTTGGCTGGGATTGGCTCCAGCAGACCCCCGTGACCCTGTGTTCAGATTCAGCGGGTTGGAAAATGGATGGATGGATGGATTTAGATAGGAACCCAGCCACAGGGGATGCACAAACCAGTGTGTTTCTCAGTGCCGGTCTCAAGCCCGGATAAAAGGGGAGGGTTACGCCAGGAAGGGCATCCGGTGTAAAATTTTGCCAGATCAATATGCGGACAATATGACCCGCTTTGGCAGCCCCTAACAGGAGTAGCCGAAAGAAGAAGAAGATAAACGATTTAGATAGGAATATAAGGAACAAGCTGGTTAAATTTGCAGATGATACCAAGAGAGGTGGATTAGCAGGTAATTTGGAATCCGGTATATCATCACAGAAGGACTTGGACAGCAGGCAGGCTTGTGGCAGATTTGTGGACGATGAAATTTAATGTCAGTAAATGTCAAATATTACACGTGGATAGTAAGAATGTTAGGTTTGAATACACAATGGGCGGTCAGGAAATCGAGAGTCCACCTTTTGAGAAGGAGTTAGGAGTAACAGTGGACTCTAAGCTATCGACTTCCAAACAGGGTTAAGAAGCCATTAAGAAGGCTAAGAGAATGTCAGGTTATATAGCGCCTTGATGTGTGGAGTACAAGTCACAGAAGGTTCTGCTCAAGCTTTATAACACACTGGTGAGGCCTCATCTGGAGTCCTGGGTGCAGTTTGGGTCTCCAGGCTACAAAAAGGACATAGCAGCACTAGAGAAGGTCCAGAGAAGAGCGACTAGGCTGATTCAGGGCTACAGGGGATGAGTGATGAGGAAAGATTAAAAGAGCTGAGTCTTTACAGTTTAAGGAAAAGAAGATGAAGAGGAGACCTGACTGAAGTTTTTAAGATTATGAAGTGAATTAGTCCAGTGGATCGAGACTGTTATTTAAAAATGAGTTCATCAAGAACATGGGGACACAGTTGGAAACTTGTGAAGGGGAAATTTCACACAAACATTAGGAAGTTTTTCTTTACACAAAGAACGACAGACACTTGGAATAAGCGACCAAGTAGTGTGGTAGACAGTAAGACTTGAGGGACTTTCAAAACTCAACTTGATGTAAATAAGTGGACAGGACAGGTCTGGCGAGGTTTGTTGGACTGAATGGCCTGTTCTCGCCTCGAGTGTTCTAATGGAGGCCAAGCAGTGACGTTGGACTCCTACTGTGGTGTTCTCTGTCCCCTCCTCAGCCCACTGTCCAGGTGGGAAAGAAAGTGTCACCTCTTCATATCAGGTGCCCTGTTTCTACTTTATTACTTCAGTCACTAAAGATGTACCGCTAGAGTATAGAAGAAAATGAGCATTTATTAGCAGTAGAAAATCTAAATGACAGAAAGAATTAAAGAATTGTGGATTCAGTTGAGTCTGGATGTGAAGCTCTGATGAAAGTTCTAACCCTAACATGGCACCTCCTTGGAATATAAAGGGGTGAAATCCAAATATATGGGGGCATCGAATTACTCACATAATGTGAGTGGGGACAAAGGGGCACATCCAAGGATCAGAGTTCTGAAGGACAGCCATTGTCCAAAGGTTCAATAACCCTAAGTCTAATCTTAAAAGAATAGAAATGGGGGTCCTAAGGTTAAAAATTCTTTCGGGTCCCCTACAATTAAACAGACTCCCTTCCCCTTCCCCTACCTCTAAGGTTAAAAAAATCTAATGGGAACCCTAATCTTAAAAATTTAGAAATGGGGCCCTAAGGTTAAGTCTGCACCTTTGGCCCATATTAGTAAACCCCTTTTTTTTAAAATCCCACATAATGACACCTTAAAATTAATTGATAGGATTCGATGCTTTTAGTTAGTTTGTTTTAGTGCTCTAAATAAATCTTGTTTTGAAATAAAATATTTAGATATCCTACCTCAAAGTCAGAATTTTAAAGATAACGGACAGTGGATATTCGTATGGAACCCTTGGTACCTATAAATCTTATTTTATTAGATTCTGGGAATGGTTGAATTAAATTTAAGATCTTCAGGTTATTGTTAGCACTGTATATTAATAAAACTAGCAGATCTGTTTTATCAGAGATATAGCCGGACTGGATTACGACTTGTCTAAATTAAATGTAATATCTGAATCCGTGTGCCAGTACATCACCCTTCAGGGTTCAATCTCCACTACGCCTAACCTTTGCTTTAAAGGAAGCTTTCCATGGCTGGGGTTCATTCTAAACATTTGGGGGAGAATTTAAGTGACGGAGGGAAGTTCAGGACTTGTTTTACACCTACTGTATGAATCTCATGGGCTGTGCCCGCTGGCCGTTAATGCCCAAATGCCACTGGTACTGTTGCCATTGACAGCAGTGAGTCATTGTTTCTCGTGTTGTTTCCTTCCCGGTCTCCCGTATTGTGGAATTCTTGGCTCTCTTTCATAATGCGTCTTGTGTGGAAATACTGTGTTTCACCACAAAGGGGGTGTGGCTCACCTGCTGATTGGCTGGCTGTAACTTTAAATAAAGGTTTAACATGCACTTCTCAGAATCCAACATCTTCTTTCCTCACCTCAGCTGCAATCTACTTCAAGCAGGTATGTTGCTCAACATCAAACCTTTTTTCATTTCAGCTCAAAGATATTTTGAATTGGGGCCTTGTGCCCGAGTAGACGGACTATACGTTGTGATGGCACGAGTTCAAATGCCACCGAGCACGCCCTTTACATGAGCCGTGACTCCATTCTACCAACACACGGTGTGCCAGCCCTCGTGTTGTTTGTAGGCCACGGGCTCAGTGGTCACCATCACGACGTGTACCCACTTGTGTGCCCTGAGTGATGCCCCAGTAACAGGACAACATAGGAAAGACAGAAATGAGCTGCAGTGACTTCAAGTGCAGGACCAAACAATCTAATGTCTCTATTATATAAAGAAATCTTGGGACGAGATGAGACATTTTAAGAGAGGTAATTTCACATCCCACAAGATGAGATTTTGTGCCAAGAGATGAACTGAAAACCTAACGGGTCCAAGCAGGGGGTGGAAATAAAAGACAAAGAGTAGAAGACAAAGTAGAGGTCCAAAAACGTCGGTGCGGTACACATGCAGAGCAGGTTAGAGATTACGAAAGTAGGAAAATTTGAAAGTCTCAAAAAACTGATAGTAAAAATCATATTGGCGCTAACAAACGGAAATTATTACTCGGTGAAATAACGGAACAGCGAAAAGAGATCGAATATATGGACAGAAGTATGTAGCGATTATTTGGCTTTAAAGTTTAGGTTGCAGACTTGTAGATCGTCTAATTCAGCGTTTCTCAACCTTTAAGTATTTGCGACCCGAGTTTTCATCCATCCATCCATTTTCCAACCCGCTGAATCTGAACACAGGGTCATGGGGGTCTGCTGGAGCCAATCCCAGCCAACACAGGGCAAAAGGCAGGAAACAAACCCCGGCAGGGTGCCAACCCACCGCAGCCGAGTTTTCATAACAGTTCTAATTGCGCCCCCCTAACGTTTTTTTGAAACCCTAATAAAATTTATTCCTATATTTTTCGCTGCCGCTACACCGCTACAAGTTTAAAATTTTCCTGCGAATAGCGAAATTACGCCACATATGGAAAAATTTGAGAACTGCTGGTCTAATTCATGTTACCATCAGGGAAAAGTAGCATTTCTTCCCAATGAAGAGGCGTATCCACGAGAAATAAAAGATTTGCTGTTTGGTGAAAATGAAATCCACAAACACTACAGGCAAGACATCTGACTCTACAATAATCTGTTCGTGTTCGCATCATTCAGTGCTTCAAACGTAGATTTACACGATTCTGGACCTTACGCTATGAGAATCTGTGGTCCTGCAACAATTAAAGAAACCACAATTCAGTCAGGTGTATATTTATGATCACGGAGAAGCGATGCAACATAGAATCGAAAAAGTTAAACGATCGGACGTATTAGAAATTCTACAGCCAATAATGGACACAAATCCATACGTCCAAAAGTATCGCACTTTACACGAAATTTATCTGAAAAACACGGACAAAGAAGTTTTCTTGGATTTCTATATGAATGCGAAACATCACGCTCACGTTTATAATAAACCAACATGTGATGAATTGTCAGCGATAATAGTTTTGAAAGACGGAGATATCAAAGACAGAGTTGATATTCGTGTTCATCCAAAAGCACAGCGCGATTCGTCGACAAGCAGCAGATCCGGGAAAGGACGAGCGTGTAGGGCCCACACGAGGGTTGGTGAGTGAAAAAAAAACAAGAAAAGAAACTGTAACCCCAGCCTTAGCGGCGCCACACTGGTTGCCCGTGTTATTTTGAATTTGCGTGTATTTGTATAATGGCTGGACGACTTGGTCATTTACCGAAGTGCTGATATTCATGTATCGCTTCAATGGCTCACAAAACCGTAAACTGAACATTTTTTATTTCTCCTAGGAAAATGAAGTGCAAACTGAATGCTGTCATTTTACTGTGCCTTGTGGCTCAAAGCCTTTCCTTTCCGGTAAGCCAACAATTTAATTTTACATTCATGTTAAGGGGTGGCATGGTGGCGCAGTGGGTAGCGCTGCTGCCTCGCAGTTGGGAGACCTGGGGACCTGAGTTCACTTCCCGGGTCCTCCCTGCGTGGAGTTTGCATGTTCTCCTCCCACAGTCCAAAGACATGCAGGTTAGGTGGATCTGTGATTCTAAATTGGCCCAAGTGTGTGCTTGGTGTGTTTGTGTGTGTCCTGCGGTGGGTTGGCACCCTGACCGGGATTGGTTCCTGCCTTGTGCCCTGTGTTGGCTGGGATTGGCTCCCTGTGTTTGGATTCAGCGGGTTGGATAATGGATGGATGGATTTATGTTAAGTCTATGAATCCTGCCATATTGTTAAGTCTATCGTTACATGTATTGCTGTTACTCATTGAATGGTAATTTCCTTTTAATTACTACTAGCTACAGTAGTTAAGGTAGGGGTTAAGGGTTAAGTAAGTAGGGTTAAGGTGACAAAGAACAGATCTCCACGTGTTTTAAATGTGCCCCAGTTGTGTGACTGCTGGCTGAAGGGCTTGTAGCCCATCCGTTATCAGCTCCGCTACTTTTTGCTGTTTTGTTTCATTCATCGTTTTTTATTACAGTTAATGTTTGGGAGTCGGAGGTGCGGCTCACCAGTGTAGGGCCAATGGGTCACCATTGGAGTTTTGAGGGTCTCGGTAGTGGGAGGGTGGGCTGCCCAGGAGTTTCATACAGCGTACAAGTTTGGGGGAAGCGGGGAGTACTGAGTGGTCTGCTAGGGTATCCTTGTGAACTGCAGTGTGTGATTGTTATACTATGTGTTATTAATTTTAATGTCACTGTTCTCTGTGCCCACTGTTATAGATTCATTCATACAGGCAGACCAAGTATAGGTACACAGGGCACAGCTTCAGTATTTAGAATTGCCGAGCCAAGCACAGGACTAGATAGCCACAGACAACTGGAGAATTGAATAGTCAGCCTAAAGACAGACTAGTGTATATTTCTGTCTTCTGTCAGCACAGAAAACGTTCCTTGTTGGGAGAATGGGAACTGTATATGGGCATTGTGCTATTCCTGTATGTTTGAAGGTGGGGTTTGAATCCTGTCCTGTCCTTGTTTGGATCAGAGCCAAGAGCCTGCCCATGGAGCAACTGAATATAAGGATGGACACCTACGGCCAACACTTTGAAGCTTCCGGGTGGAAGAGTATGTCTTCCGTCCGAGGCCGGGCAGAAGATTGTCTTCTGTCAGGCTAAAATCCTTTCAGCGTGGCGAAGATAGATGGCAGGCTGCATAGGTCAGGCTACCCACAGGCTTGACATGTCTGCCATAAGCTTCCCGTTTGTAATGCTGCGTAAAGCCGTCAATAAAGAGCTAGAATTATCCTAACTTGTCGTGTAAGCTTGTAACCGCCATTGCATGCTGGGTGGGATAATACCTTATTAATTTATAATAATTTATAATTCAGGTTAATTAAAACGCCGCAATATAAAAGAACACATTTCCAGAGAGCTAATGCCTCTCACGGAAACAGTGATGAGATCGTTTAAGCAGACATTTCACTGCGTGTCTCTTCCAGGTGTAATGTCAGAGGTGCTGAGCAGACATTTCTTAGACCGAGCTTCATGGACTGGCAATCCATGTCATGTCTCTCTATTATAGAAAAAAATCCTTCGACGCGACAAGACATTTTGGGAGAGAGATCTGTTTCAAGTCCCGCGAGACGAGACTTTTGCGCTGAGACGGTGACTTTAAAATGAGTTCATCAAGAACACGGGGACACAGTTGGTAAATGTCACACAAACAGAAAGAACGACGGACACTTGGAATCAGCGACCAAGTAGTGTGGTGGCCAGTCAGACGTTAGGGACTTTCAAAACTCGACGTGATGTAAATAAGTGGAGAGGACTGGCAAGCTTTGTTGGGCTGAATGGCCTGTCCTCGTGTCGAATGTTCTGATGTTCTTATTCCAAACCTTTGTGCGTCAGAAAGAATTCAATCAGCAGCTAAAGCACTGGCCCGTCACACACAAGCCGTTTCCAGTTCTGTTCCCAGCTCTGCTTGCCTTTTGCTTATCACTTGTGATGGCGTCCGCGATGAAGTTGTGCCATGATGAAATGATTTATTATTCCTTCTTTTCCCTTTTTTCTCAGGGTTTTTATCGTCAACCGTGGATGCCAGGAGGGAGGTATCTCTCACTCTACGCTCGCCTACTTAATCGGCTAAGACCTAAACCACCTCCATGCCCGACGACAACTACGACAGCTGCCACAGCCAAACCCGCCGCCAACCCCGCCCCTGCCGCTCCAGCCAAACCTGCCCCCGCTGCCCCCGCAGCTACCCCTGCCGCCCCCGCAGCTAACCCCGCCCCCGCTGCCCCCGCAGCTAACCCCGCCCCCGCTGCCCCCGCAGCTAACCCTGCCGCCCCTGCAGCTAACCCCGCCCCCGCTGCCCCCGCAGCTAACCCCGCCCCCGCAGCTAACCCTGCCGCCCCTGCAGCTAACCCCGCCCCCGCTGCCCCCGCAGCTAACCCCGCCCCCGCTGCCCCCGCAGCTAACCCTGCCGCCCCTGCAGCTAACCCCGCCCCCGCTGCCCCCGCAGCTAACCCCGCCCCCCCTGCCCCTGCCCCCGCCGCCACTCCTGCCAAACTATAATGGCATCAAATACAAGCATCTTTTAAACGGGCAGGAAGAGACGCCTCAGTGCATTGGGTGCCTATGGTGGGGCCAGCAGGCTCATTTGTTCAGTCGGCTGACTCCTCATTTGTGTACTCCTGCTATGAAATGTTTCAGATCTATGCTTTCTGTTGAAGTGCACCATATTCATATATAACAAAAAAAAAAACCTGCGCCAGACGTGCAGACTGCTGTATGTGAGTGGGCATTGTAAAAGTTGCCAAAAAGATGAATTCTGTAAATAAATAAAGTGCTGAGCAAATGGACTCCTTTAGAGTCGAGGCCTTTCTTTGTGTGGTGCGACTGTGTGAGCCTCAAAAGGATAAGAAACTCTCAGCCATTCTGAGACAGAAGAGAAACGACGGGACTCGGCAAAACATAAAGCTCCGCTGGCCACCTACAGAACCCCACGCCGACAAACTCCAGGCGCTCCGCGGGCTGCCCTTCTGGTTAGCTGATGGCTCATCAGTGGTCCCAATGTCTCATCCAGACCCTTTGTATGACCCCCCAGTTCCAGAGAGGATGGGACACAATGGGAAATGCTGCTCCATGCTGAGAACACCCCAGCCACACGTTATGCGATGGTTTACCTTGTAATTTACAAAATGTGCACTGATGTCAACTCTGAGGACTGCAACACACTGGTGCCAGTCGAGTGTTTACCGCCCGTGTCACACCCCTGGTGTTTCTAATGTCACTTATTAAGGATCTGGGCACTGAAGATTGGCACACGGGGTCTCCCCCCATTCATCCATTATGCAGGTCTTTGATAATGTAGCACACGGGTCAGGACCACCACTGTCTGAATTGCACAGCCATGCCTTCGTATTATCTGTTGTGGGCACTAGGGGTCGCTGTTGCCCCTTTAAACCCAACAGACAGATGCACTGGACGCAGGTTAAAAGTACCAAGAAGATATTTATTCAACTTTTCATCTTATATAGTGCCCTTCAAGCACCACAGCCACAATGCACAGGAAAGTAATAATAATAATAATAATAATAATACATATGATTGTTCTCTCTTTTCTCCTCCACACCTCCTCCCGACTCAGGCTCACTTGCTGGGTCTTCGGCAGTCCCTTAAATAAATGTTGACCCGGAAGTGCTTCTGTTCTTCCTCCCACATGACTTGCCAGCACTTCCGGGTCAGATGGAGAATCCCAGCTCTTTAATCAGCCCAGAAGTACTTCAGGGCTTCCATCCTCATGACTTTGTATTTCTGGGCTATGAGGAAAATCTGACTCCCCAGGTTCTCTTGCAGCGGCACCCATGATACCCAATCAGGGCTGTGGTATAAAACTACATGTCCCATGGTGCCCTGCGGGAATCTGGGGGACCACTACACTGCGTGGAAGCTACCATCTAACATCTTGGGGGAGGTATTGTCCCAAAGTGGTTGCCTTCTCCCATCCTTCCCTTCTATGGGCGTCCCATCCATCCATTCATCCATTATCCAACCCGCTATATCCTAACTACAGAGTCACGGGGGTCTGCTGGAGCCAATCCCAGCCAACACAGGTGTGCAAGGCAGGAAACAAACCCCGGGCAGGGCGCCCGCCCACCGCAGGGCGTCTATGGGTGTCCCGGCCGTCTATTACACTGTGTATGCATACATAGCAGGATTTAGAAACACACGGAGATTTGACAGAAAACGTTAGTCGTGACAACATCACATAATCACTAAGGGTCGTATATCAGCAAGAATAATAAATATTTTACTAAAGTGCAAGGCAAAAATTTTGCTTGATCGAAACTCCGTCCAGAATTTAATGACCAAGGAGACCCTTGGTAGCCACCACCACACCCTATGATTCACTCTGAGAGATAAAAGCCGCGGTCTCGGACAACCTGCTACCCACGACGCTGACCTTTATATGTCTTGGTGCTGAGGATGTCATGTGATGCCAGTTTCAGGGCCACACCCCCTAAGTGATTGCACAAGAATCACGAGACCCTCCTGCAGTACCAGAGAGGGGGCCGTGCTCTGTGTGTGTGTTGACGCTCCAAACCACCAGAGTGTGTTGTGCCGTTGTCCTTCTGGAAATTGCAGGGATATCCCTGGAAAAGTTGGCATCAGGATGGCAGCGTATGTTGCTGCAGATCTTTCTGTATTAATGGTGCCCTTAGAGATGCCACGGACGCTGACACGCCGCCCTACCATGACAGACGCTGACTTTTGGTCCATAGAACATGACGGCTGTTGCTTCCCAAAACCTGTTTGAAATGTCGACTTGTCGCGCCACAGAACACGACTCCACTGCCCTGCTCTCCCAAGCCCAGAGAGGGAGGGTGGCAGAGCGTCAGGACAGGGATGGTGTGTGGCTTTGGCGTGCAGAAAGCCTTTTCAGAGTCTTGAGATAGGCAGTCAGAACAGAGTTTAGTGTACAGGAATAGGAAACCATTGCAGATCAAGTGAAGCCCGTCTCAGTCCAATGAAGTGGGCCCCCTGCTCTGGGGGAGCCTCGTATTTATGACAATCTGCTCCCCACCGTTCCCCACCATCAGCTGCTCTTTTCATGACGATGACCTCACTCAGTAGCCTTTCTCATAACGATACTCTTGCCCTGTAATCATCTTCCTCACTGTAGATCGTCCCATAACAGTTTCCTCCCCAATCTACACTTTCCCCATGACAGATACTGGGGGTCCTGAAGGACGTATTTGCCACCTGGAGGTCAGCATCACCCAATCACCCGTCCCCTCTATTCTGACATTCCTAATTCTGGGCTGTCAAAGACTGGTGGCCTGTTGGTTGGTCAATTCTTACCATTAAGTTGGAATTCAGGAGGACCCACATGGGCAAACTGGCAGCTCACTGAACGATTCAGTTAATGATTATCTGTTGCTCTGACATCTCCTGAGGCTAAAATCACAAAACACACAAAAACAAAGTCAAAGAGTTGGGGACCGTCCCCATTTGAGTCCGGCATAGAAGGGACTAATACAGAAAGGGCTGGCATATAGAAAAGGAAACAGCAGGAAGTGATGTAACAAGAAAGTGGCCTTCTGGGATTGGAGTGACATCATCTGGAGGTGGGGCCTTGAGGGGTGGGAACCAGAAGTGATGTCATAAGGTGTTCTTTAGCCAGACTGGTTTGTCAGTGGTCTGACAATTATTTGAGCCCGTCTCCCAACCGCAGTGGCCATGCTGGTAAGCTGGCAGCACGCAACTTCACTGATAAGGGCAAAGCTGCAGGCGGATGAGCCTGGTGCTACCTGACTGCTTGGAAGCCTTTAACGTTGAATTCTTACATAGCTTAAAGCTACTTTGACACATTCTGCTGTAACCTGATTTGTGATTTTAATGATTCATGAAGAAGCATTGACATAAAAACTGAAAAACGCTGTCTGGAATACACATGTGTGCCAGTGTGCCAGTGTGAAAGCCTGCAAACCCATTGGCAGTGGCAAGCAGCCACACACGGGGCTTAGCTGCTGGGAATGGAAACAGACGGCCTTGGGCTCACTGGCATCTGCCCCTGGGCTTCAATAATCAGCTGTGAAACTCTGTGGCCACTAGAGGGCGCCGTCGCTCCTCAAACCCAACAGACAGACACTGAGGGCGCAAGTGAAAAACACCAAGAGGTCGTTCATTCTTTATAAACTCTTCACAGCCACAAGGAGATGAGCGACACACATACAGTGGGCATAGAAAAGACCCCCCCCCCCCTTGAAATATTCCCATTGTTTTTTGCTTTACACCCTTAATTGTAAGCACACACACTCACTCATATGTTTTTCCAGCTTTACTTACTCAGTGCCACCTCTAACATCCAAGTGACAGACGTCACAGCTACAGTTCAGAAGAATTATAAAAAATCAAAAACAAGAAATCCTGAGATGAATAAAGGATCCCCCCCCCCATGTCCATGTCATTTTGTTGACCCCCCTTTTGCTTTAATGACAGCCCTGAGTCTGGTGATTCTGCTCTATGAGCTTGGCACACCTAGATTGAGCCCACTCAATATTTGCCCCCCCACTCTTCTTTACAGTTTAACTGTTGAAGTTAAGAATTTTAAAATATCAAAAACAAGAAATCCTGAGATTAATAAAGGACCCCCCCCCAAACTCCATCAGGTGTCAGTGCCCACCCACCATGCCCATTGTGGTTCCTGACTGTGCTCACTTGTAATGAGTGAGATTAGTGAAGCTGTTCCTGGCTCATTCATTCCCTTCCTTGGCAGTGCCACTGACAGCACACAACTGACTACGGGTGACAGGCCACTTTCAGAAGATCTCAGGGACAGAGTTGTGGACGGACATAAGGCAGGAGATGGAGACCAAAACATCTCAAAGGCTTTATCAATCCCAAGGAGTAAAGTAAAGTCCATCATAAAGAAGTGTTTGGTACGACTAGGACCCTCCAAACTGGATGTAAGAGCAACGAGGAAACTGGCAAGAGAGGCCACCAAGAGGCCAATGGCCACTCTGAAGGAGTTAGAGGATTTGATGGCACAGACTGGTCATTAATGGTGTGCATTGTGACTTCTTCAGGAGGGTCGCACTTCTCAAGAAAGGCCACATTGAGGCTTGTTTGAGCTTTGCCACCTTGAAGATTCTGATGCCAAGTGGAAAAGGGTCTACTGGTTAGAGGAGACCAAAAACAAACTATTTGGCCTCGACACCAAACGGTCCACCAATGCAGCTCACCATCCACAACACACCATACCTGCAGTAAAGCACGGAGGGGGCAGCAACCTGTTGTGGGGGGCCTGGGGCTCTCGTTAGGGGAGAAGGAGAAATGGAGGGGGCAAAATACCATCAGATAATGGAGGAAAACCTGCTACCCTCTGCCAGAAAGGTGAAGATGGGCAGAATGTTCACCTCTCAACACGCCAACAACCCGAAGCACACAGCAAAACTGAGCACCCAGTGGCTGAAGGAGAAAAAAGTGAATGTCCTGGTGTGGCCAGTCAGAGTCCAGAGCTAAATCACAGTGAAAATCAGTGGAAAGATCTGAAGATAGCAGACCACCAACACTCACCATCTAATGTGACCGAACCTAAACAGTTAAACTGTAAAGAAGAGTGGGGGGCAAATACTGAGTGGGCTCAATCTAGGTGTGCCAAGCTGATAGACAAGAATCAACAGACTCAGGGCTGTCATTAAAGGAAAAGGGGGGGTCAACAAAATGACATGGACATTGGGGGGGTCCTTTATTCATCTCAGGATTTCTTGTTTTTGATTTTTTTATAATTCTTCTGAACTGTAACTGTGACGTCTGTCACTTGGATGTTAGAGGTGGCACTGAGTAAGTAAAGCTGGCAAGAAATCTCAGTGTGTGTTTACATTAAAGGGTCTAAAGTGAAAAACAATGGGAATATTTCAAAGGGGGGGGGGTCTTTTCTATACCCACTGTATTTATCCTTTCTTTCTTTCTTTCTTTCTTTTCTCTTCCACACCTCCCAGCAAGCTTTGTCTTTCACCCCCAACCCCCTGACTCCTCGCCTGGGTTTAAGGTGGTCCTTTTCATTCCGGCCAACCCGGAAGTGTTTCCGCTCTTCTGCCCACGTGGTCTGCCAGCACTTCCAAGTCAGGTGAAAACCCCGTTCCATATGCGTCCTCCACAGCACCCCCTGGCAGTACCCATGGCACCCAACAGGGCTGAGATGACAAACTCCAAGTCCCATATTGCCCTGCGGGAGTCTGGGGGCACCGCCATCTAGTGTCTCGGGGGAGGCAGTGCCTTAAAGCAGCTTCCATATCCTGGGGGTCCCGGGCGTCTCTTCCAAGTCCTTTGGAGCTCCAGCCAGCTTTACTTTAACGTGCTCCCCAAACTCGGTCCTGTGGACCCCCCAAGGCTGCAGGTTTTTGTTCCCAGCAGATTCCTAATCGGTGACAACACCTGATAGCACGGACACGGAGCTCATTTAATTAGCTGGGAGGTTTTCTTTCTTTCTTTCTTTCTTCTCTTATTTTACATTAAGAGGGCACAGCAGCAGGATTTTACATTTATAAGACATTTAGAAATATTTCTGCTTTTCCTATTTGATTGAAATGCTTAACTCTCTTTTGTTGATTTCATTTTATTTCCCCCTTCATTGTATTTTATTAATGACAATTAAAAACGAGCCGAGCAGACAGCCAGGCAAACAACACGAAATCATCAAAGGCCTCAAGTACTTCAGCGTCATCATGGATTAATTAAACAAGATGAAAATATTATTAAAAAACAAAACAAATCACATATAACTTCTTGGTACATTTTAATATATATATATATTCTATATAAACATACATACTAGGGGGCTCTGCCACCTGTTCGATTCGCTCGCCAACCCCCCTGCCCGCACTACATGCCAGCCACTTCACTTTCACCAAACAACAAATCCTTTAATTCTCGCAGCTACGCCTCCTCATTGGGAGGAAACACAACTTCAGGTTTAAAGCCGAAGCAAACCTCCATCCTCCTCTCCGTGTATTCGTTCTCTTTTCGCTGTTCCGTTATTTCACCGAGTGATAATTTAATTAAACAGTTGAGTCTCATCAGCGCAGCTCCTGATTGGTTCTTGCTGTGTTTTGCTCCGCCCCCACTCCCACAATTCCTCACTCATTTTCTTTTCTCTCCTTTCAGACTTCTGTTGTCACACTTGGCCTCCCTGATTTGTGTTAAAGTTCACATTAAGTTGAAGGCTTATTAGAAGATCCTACTAAGTTTTATATCTACTTATGCTAATTCATCAATACGTGACTTTTTATTTTCCATACGCCATACATTCCATACGTTGTGTCAACGCCGTGGGTGAAGCTGGAGCGCCCTCTCCAGGTTGCAGGTGTAAGTGAATTGCTGGACTATTGTAGTTGCTCATATCGCATGCCCACTGCCATCCCACTCACAGATCCAAGGCATCACAGGAGTCACCAGAACGAGGGTATAGAACCACCTCAGGGACTCCGATTCCAGATTTTTCCTTGAGGTTTTTTGAATCAGAGGTTCACTTCTCCTTCATGGGCTGCCTTCCTGCTGGTGACTCATGTCGGGTGGAGTCGTCTACCCGCCACCCAGTACAAGTGCATTTGGACTTTCCACTGCCCAGTGGGAAATCCCAAAGGAACTGCAAAATGGCAAAAATCCATCCATCCATCCATTTTCCAACCTGCTGAATCCAAACACAGGGTCACGGGGGTCTGCTTTAGCCAATCCCAGCCAACACAGGGCACAAGGCAGGATCCAATCCCGGGCAGGGTGCCTACCCACCACAGGGCACACACAAACACACCAAGCACACACTAGGGCCAATTTAGAATCGCCAATCCACCTAACCTGCATGTCTTTGGACTGTGGGAGGAAACCCACGCAGACACGGGGAGAACATGCAAACTCCACGCAGGGAGGACCCGGGAAGCGAACCCAGGTCCCCAGGTCTCTCAACTGCGAGGCAGATGGCAAACATGATCCAATTATATAAAAAGGGTGACTGGGCAGATCAGAGCAACTAGAGGCCAGTAAGCTTAACGGGCATCACAGGAAAATTAATGGAAGGAATTATTAAGGAGAAGATGGAGCAACACCTGGCAAGGACAGGACAGTCAGCATGGGGTCAGAAGAGGGAGGTCGGGTTTTACTAACAGGCTGGAATTCTATGAGGAGGAAACAAAAGGATGCGACCAGAGTGGAGCAGATGAGATGATTGATGAGGACTTTCAGAAAGCATTTGATGAGGTGCCACATGAGAGGGTGGGCATCAAACTAAAAGAAGTGGCAGTGCAGGGTGTGGGTGCAGAATTGGCTCAGACACAGGAAGCAGAGGGTGATGGTGTGAGGAACCTCATCAGAATTGGGTGATGTTAAGAGTGGCGACCAGCAGGGGGCAGTGAGGGGGCCGCTGATGTTTTTGATATCTATAAATGATTTAGATAGGAATATAAAGAACAAGATGGTGAAGTCTGCAGATGATACCAAGAGAGGTGGATTAGCAGATGATTTGGAATCCATTATATCATCACAGAAGGACTTGGACAGCAGACAGGCTTGGTCAGGCTTGTGGCAGATGAAATTTAATGTCAGTAAATGTAAAGAATTACACAAAGGAAGTAAAAATGTGAGGTGTGAATACACAATGGGTGGTTGGATAATCGAGAGTCCACCTGATGAGAAGGAGTTAGGAGTCATAGTGGACTCTAAGCTATTGACTGCCAGACGGTGTTCAGAATGTCAGGTTATATAGCGCCTTGACGTGTGGAGTACAAGTCACAGGAGCTTCTGCTCAAGCTTTATAACACACTGGTGAGGCCTCATCTGGAGTATGGTGGGCAGTTTTGGTCTCCAGGCTACAAAATGGACATAGCAGCATAAGAGAAGGTCCAGAGAAGAGCGACTGGGCTGATTCTGATTAGATTACTGTCACGCACTCCTCTCAGGACCACCCAAAAAAAGACAACAATCGATTACAGCGAGTGCAGAATGGAGCGGCCAGAATCTTAACTAGGAAAAGAAAATCTGAGCACATCACCCCAGTCTTGGCGTCACTACCCTGGTTACCGGTGCCATTTTGAATTGACAAAACCTTTAAATCATCTCACTCCATCCCATAGCTCAGAATGTCTGTCACCTTTCACTCCAAATCGCAACCTTAGGTCTTCAAATGAGGGTCTGCTTACAGTTCTAAGAACTTAATAGAAGTGGCAAGGCGGCCTTCTGCTGTTACGCGGCTAAAATCTGTTAGACGAGTTCACTGAGAGAAAGTCACCTGACTAATACGGTGGAGCTCTTTCTAAAACTGATAACCCCGTCATTGTCACAAGGCTCTCTCAGAGCTTCATTTTAGTGTGACCCTGATATTCTGTTTGTGCTTTGAATTATCATTTTCAGGTGGCACGGTGGCACAGTGGGTAGCGCTGCTGCCTGGCAGTTAGGAGACCCGTCTGGGTTCACTTCCCGGGTCCTCCCTGCGTGGAGTTTGCATGTTCTCCCCGTGTCTGAGTGGGTTCCCACAATCCAAAGACATGCAGGTGTATTGGTGATCCTAAATTCTCCCTGGTGTGTGCTTGGTGTTTGTGTGCCCTGTGGTGGGCTGGCGCCCTGCCCGGGGTTTGTTTCCTGCCTTGTGCCCTGTGTTGGCTAGGACTGGCTCCTGCAGACCCCCGTGACCCTGTAGTTAGGATATAGTGGCTTGGATGATGGATGGATTATCATTTTCTTTCTGTGGCTCCACAATCCGTATTAACCCTTACTTTCTCTGCTGTTCTGTGGTGTCGTTCTGTGCCCCCACCAGCTGATCAGGACACCATGCCATCCCTACATTGATGGATTGAAGGCCAGAGATCCACATGACCATCATCATCATCATCATCATCAAACTCTTCCAAGTGAGCTTGAAAGCCATGAGGACTGATTGAGATCATTAATTTCAGGTTGAGTGTCCAGTGGGGGCTCGGTGGTCTTGTGGCCTGCAGATTTTGTTTTTTTTTCAGTCCTTACTTTATTCTTCATCACTTTGCCTGATCTTATCTTTATATTTTTCTTTCTCCTTTCTTCATCTTGTTTTGCACTTTGAGCTCCACCGTTTGTGTGAAAGCGTGGTATGGCAGTAAAGGTTATTGCTGTTGTTGATTCAGGGCTACAGGGGGCAAGTTATGAGGGAAGATGAAAAGAGCTGAGCCTTTACAGTGAGGAAGAGGAGGCCTGACTGAACTGTTTAAAATGACGAAGGCCATTAGTGACAGTGACTTTAAAATGAGTTCATCAAGGACACAGCTGGAAACTTGTGAAGGCGAAACGTCTGTCGCCCAAACATGAGGACGTTTTGCTTCACACACAGAGACCCACAGATACTTGGAGTAATAAGCGACCAAGTAGTGTGGTGGGCAGCAGGACTTTAGGGACCCTCAAAACTCAACTTGATGATAATTTGGAGGAGTTGAGTGGACAGGACCGGTGAGCTTTGGTGGGGCGAATGGCCTGAAAATCCATGAAAATCCTGCCATGTCTCAAACTTACCAGAACGAGATACACTTAATGAGTTTATCAAGGGCCAGTTGGCACACTGGGCTCCATTTCATAGGCTCTGATTAAAAAGACTTTTTACAACAAGAGACGTGCGACACCAAGAGTTTTATTTAATTAAGCTGCTGAAGAGACAGACAAGAAAAAGAGCCAACATGAAGATGGTGTTTAAATGAGCGGGCACAAGATGGCGCCGAGCCGGGCTGAGGGGCATCTTAGACCTTGACTGTTGTTGTGGTTGGCGTGGTGGTCGTAGTGGTGGGAGTCGTGGTGGGAGTCGTGGTGGTCAAGAAGCGGCGCAGCAGAAGTGGCAGAATGCTCATTGGATTCACTCCGGTGCTGGGAGGTGGCATGGGGTAATATGGCTGGTATGGCGCGTAAGGCTGGTATGGCTGGTAAGGAACAAATCTTCGGCCATATTTCTGTGGAGGAGGAAGAAAAAAAAGTGGAAAAGACAAGGGGATATTAAAAAAATAATAATCAAAAGTCACAATTTACAGTTAATACTAAAATATCTTAGGACACGTGATAGACGCCAACTTACCAGGAATATTAGGAGGAGGGAATTATAGGGTACAACATTAAAAACAATAATAATAATAGTGATAATTAAAATATTAATAATGGTAATATTAATATTAATAATATTAGTGATAATAATAACATTAATAATAATACTATTAAAAATGTTAATATTAATATTAATAATAACAACAATAATGATAATAATAACATTTATAATAATAAAAGTGATAATAATAATAATATTAATAATAATAATAATAGTGATAATAATAATATTAATAATGTTAATATTAATATTAATAATAATAATAACAGTAGTGATAATAATAACTTTAATAATAAAAATAATAATAATAATAATAGTGACAATAATAAAAATAATAATAAAAATAATAATGTTAATATTAATATTAATAATAATAAAATTAATAATAATATTAATAATATCATAGTGATAATAATAACATTAATAATAATAAAAATAACAATGTTAATATTAATATTAATAATATTTATATTATTAATACTAATAATAGTGATAATAATAACATTAATAATAATAATAATATGTGCATTGGTGATCTAAATTGTCCCGTGTGTGTGTGCTTGGTGTGTGTGTGTGCCCTGTGGTGGGCTGGCGTCCTGCCCAAGGCTTGTTTCTTGCCTTGCGTCCTGTGCTTGCTGGGATTGGCTCCAGCAGACCCCCGTGACCCTGTAGTTAGGATATAGCAGGTTGGATAATGAATGAATTGATATTAATAATAATAACAATAGTGATAATAGTAATAATAATAATAAAAATAATACTAATAATCTATTCTATACTAATTAATAAAAGGCAAAGCCCTCACTGACTCACTGACTCACTGACTGACTGACTGACTCACTCACTCATCACTAATTGTCCAACTTCCCGTGTAGGTGGAAGGCTAAAATTTGGCAGGCTGATTCCTTATAGCTTACTTACAAAAGTTAGGCAGGTTTCATTTCGAAATTCAATGCGTAATGGTCATAACTGGAACCTCTTTTTTGACAATATACTGTAATGGACGGCAGCTTGATGGCCATGGGAGGCGGAGTTGAGTGTCACGTCATCACGCCTCCCACGTAATCACGTGAAAAGACTGTGAATGCAGTAGGGACAAATGAAGTAAGAGCCGCAAACAGCGAAGAACAAAAAATTCATTAAACAATTGAGAAGGGAGCGAGTGAAGCATACAAGCATCTTCATAAGGGAAACAAAGCACGGTGTAAAACGTAAGTTTAAATTAAGTTTATAGAAACGCTCC